>NC_091950.1:238838254-239164504 GCF_031021105.1 Erythrolamprus reginae
AGCTGAGTCATCCTTGAGCTGGTGAGATTTGAACTACCAAACCTCCTGCAGCCGGCAGTCAGCAGAAGTAGCCTGCAGTACTGCATTCTAATGTTTTGATGTTCCTAGGAATTTAGAATATAGTATTTGTTCAATAAATTGATGGACCAATAAATTTGACACTGCAATTAACCAGAGAAACTACCGCCTTGCAACAAGCAATACCAGAAAGAATTAGGCACAGCATTTCAAAAGTATATTGGGCCTTGGTCAACATTAAATAAAAGTTAAACAATAAATAAATAATAAGTAGCATCTTATATAAATAATAAACGTGTGGCTGCAGAAGTCAGGACTGCAAGCAAGGCAAAACGGCAGGATGGTGCCCATCAGAATAACTTGATGGAATGTTCCACAGCAAATTTAAACCACCAGCTGGAGTTGAGAAGATCACAACTACAACAGTATCATACCCAAGTTCATCAATGAAGTCTATGCCCTAGATTGTCCAGATGACAAGACCAGGTAAAAATGAAAAGATTACTAAAAATTATTCTAGGCTGCTTCAACCATTAGTTGACAATGAGATGGAAGCCATGAATACATCCTTAAAAATGGTTAACGAGGTGCTTTTGTGTTATGGCACCTTGGACATGAGGAAACATCCTAAGATTTCTGCTAACTGAACCTGCATAAAGGGTTAACAATGAGTGGAACTCAATCCTATCTCTTGTGTTTTTCCAATAATATAACAGCAGCCATAAACCATTGTTAACTTCTGAATGACAAAACAGATTGTCTTTTTATACAGATCACCCATCTGTTTAAAACAGACTAAGAAAATGGTGAAGGAATATGAAACCAACAGATTGTCCAATAATGACTGCAGCAACATTTGTTCAGCCAGTCTGTTTCATGCATGATGATGTATTTAAGGTGATGTATTTGATTTTGGTTTGATGTAACTCATTCTGTATTGTGAGCAAATCATATATCTTTACTTGTTCAACAAACTTTTATAGGAGATAAATAATAGGCAGCAAAGATGTGGTATACTGTACTAGTATTTCATTTCCCCCTATAAGTCTGCTCTACTATTAATCTTCTCATCATTCCCATCACCCATCTCCTCCCACAAATGACTGTATGACTGTAACTTTGTTGCTTGCATCCTTACAATTTATATTGACTGGTTCCTAATATGATTATTTGTACCTGAACTATCATTAAGTGTTGTACCTTATGATTCTTGACAAACTTATCTTTTCTTTTATGTACACTGAGAGCATATGCATCAAGACAGATTTCTTGTCCAATCACACTTGGCCAATAAAATTCTATTCTATTCTGTCCTACTGTACTCTACTCTAAACCCTCATTTATTTCTGTTTTCAGCCTCAATTCTTCAAGAAAAGAAATTTGCCCATATAACAACTTGTTGCCAAAAATTTATGTAATGTAGCATGAACAACAGAATTAAGGATACAACACTATGTAGTTACAAACTACAGTACAATTTAATACAATTTGACAAATTAAAGCAAATATCATTTATTTACATGTATTTTTATTTACAGACCATCTTAGTCCAGTTGAATTCTAGATTACTCTCAGTAACAGGAAAGGGGATGAAGACAAAAACTGACTATCCCCCGCCCCAACAATGCACTCTGATACTGTCAAGAGAATAATGATACCAGAGGCAGCTCTTTTAAATTTTCCATTAAATATAGTTTGCTATATATCACTCCGACCATGAAAAGCAAACTACCAGTTCTTTTCCTGAAGCAAAAAAAAAAAGAGAGGAAAATTTGCCCATCACCATCGAATAGCTAGCCAATTCTCTAATCACCTGAAATACAAAGACTCTCTCTTTAATGGTTCCTGTCATATATCTAACCAATTGCCATAGTAAGAAATCTACATGTTTCTAAATATTTTTAACCAAGCCAATTCTCAACAAGAGCAGTCTCAAGATGAAGTTAATAATTTCTAGAAAGAATTAAAATATTACAAGGAGTTCATCCATTTTACAGCTGATTTCCACTAATGCTCAGTGACATCAAGGTACTGGGCAATTTATAGCCTGCATTTATAGGATTATTCTGTTGAAAAAAAATTGAACATAAATGTAACTACTCTACAATAATAAAATACCTTTATTTTCCAAGATGTCAGCAGTGAAATCTACTTCCTTTCAGTTTTCCTTTTCCTTTTAGTATTTAATATTGGAAGATTCAATTCCTTCAAATGTCATACAACTTGATTTCTTTTCATTTTTCTTTTTTCCTCCTTCCTTCCTCCCTCCCTCCCTCCCTCCCTTTTTTTTTGTTCCTTCTCACAAACTTTTTCAAAGCTTTAACAAGTCCCTTTTGTAAATCCAATACAGGAAAATGATCCAAATCACTTTTTGATTTTGCCGTTTGCATATCCTTTTCAATTATTAAGACTTCAGCAGATTCCTTTTGTATATCAAATGGCTTATCTTATCACATGTTTTATTTAGAATTGAAAACAACAGCATTTTCCAATTAATTAAAAGGTGAGGGTGGGCTTTCAGAGCACTAATCAGCCCCTTGTAATCAGGCAAGGCTACACAGCAATGTTTTTACAACTTTTCAGAAGACCAGGAGAGTAGGGCTTGCCTCACCTCCATGGGAAGAGTGTCCTATGGGGCAAGGGAAGCAGCAGAGAAGATTCTCTTATTGGACTCTGCCACCCAGAATTCTTTGGCAGGTGGGGTCCGCAACATACTTTCCCTGTCTGATCATATGGGATGGACAGGATGAAGATGGTTCTGTAGGTAACCAGACCCCATGCCATTTAGATCATAACCAACACCTTGAATCGGACCCAGAAGCAGTTTGGCACCTAGTATGCCAATGTTACCATGCACTGTTCTTTGGACACCCACAGATTGCCAAAGTGGCCTTCCAAATACTTTTCAAGAGCAGCCTCATGTACAGCACTTTGTAATTGTTTAAACGGGAGATGACCAGAGTGACTGAATGGAGAGCCTTCCTATCCAAATCAGTTGGATGTCAATCCAAAACATTTTGATCTAAATGTCAGTCCAAAACAAGTTGATCTAAAGGTTCCTAATAGTTGAGAAGCAATTAAGAAGTAATTCCAAAAGCTATTGAAGAATGAGGCTAGGCAAATCCACATTGACTCTATTATGGTTGTGAGCTTAGTTGAAATCCTTTGATTCCCACCCATTCAACCATAAAAAGCTGGTTCCTAGAATTTACTCACAAGGAGTTGACCAGAGGTATATGTGTCCAATCTCACTCTCTCTCCTTTTTCCAGAGACTTTAGCAATCAGAATTCACTATTTAACTACCTCTTTCCACCACAATGCCATCCTCTCTCCTTCCGGAACCTATAGATCACCAGGAGTGATCTTCATACCAGAAGTATATTATAATATTGCATACATACATACATCAAATTATTGAGGCAATCTTAACTTAACATAACTAGTTTCTTGGTTTGTTTGTTTTGATGCTTAATGAATTAAAGTTGTAGTACATTATTTATATTGCCTCTTTACATATGCATAATAATGTGGACTTCAACGTGATGAAAATATCATTCAGGAAGAGTTACTACAAATTTTACATGGTTTACTGAAGTGGTCCCTTTTGAATGTAAAAAGATAGAAATATATATCTGGAAAGATGATTGGATACACACCATTAATTTCACTCATAACATTTCAGCAGCATAATAATGTATTCACTGGCCAAAGCTTTTAAAACATATTATTATTAAATTTATGGGAGAAAATGGCTTTTGATTGCTGCTATTTTCTAAAATAGAATATTCCATAGTGTAGTATATATAAAAATATTAACTTTTTTCCAAATGATATAGTATATTATAAACAATACAATCAATTTAAATTCTGACTTGCAAATTAAAAGTTATTTACATGACATATTGAAGAAGCATAATTAAGTAAATGTTCAGTAAATCAAAATCCTAGATTATTTAAAAATAAAAACATTGCCACTAATAAATTATTATAATAAATAAATTAAATGAAAAAAAATAAAGGGAACCAAGAAGAAATATTAAATAAAACCTAGATTTACTCTTATTTCCAATATACCTAGTGTTGTGATTCTGTCTGAGGCCCCTCAGGGAACGGCTGATCCTCTGCCGGCTTCCTGCTCAGAGGGGGAGGATGAGGAACAGGAGGTTCAGGCAGACGGGGAGGAGGAATCTCAGGCTGAGGGAGAGGGAGGACAGCCAGAGTCCCCCTCGGGGGAGCTCTCCCCAGCAAGCAGCCTGGATTCCTTAGATGAAAATGCACAAGCAATCATAGATCTCCGGCAGAGAAGAGCAACACAACGAAGGGGACAATTAGCCAGGTACTTTCAGCACTAAAGAGGCAACAGCTGGGTTTGGGTGTGGTGCTCTCTGGAAAGGCTGAAAAGGCAGACCCACCCTTCCTGGCTTGTGGAGTATTATCTTTGGGAGTCCTGGGACCTGGCTGTGATCTTTGGCGTCTTGGAATTCTGGTTTGTGACTTTGAATACTGAAACCTTGGGGGGGAAAGGTGTGGGTCTTATTCTCTACAGTGGTGGGTGTGCCAGCAAGAAGTCTGCTGTATTGTCTGGCCATCAGGACTCTGCTGTGAAGTCTCATAGGCTGCCTGTTGGGAAGAACAGGTTTTTCTCTGTGTTTATTTTTCAAACTATAAAGTGCTTTTGCTTTTACCAGCGTGTCTGGCTGCTTTTTCCAGTTGGTGTTGAAGTCTGGGGGCACCCAGACAGAACACCTAGTAAAGTTAGTGGGACTGTCTTTAGCATGATTACAAGTGTTTCTGACTTATTTTGCGGTGAATCAATTATATTGTCTCATAAAAGTAAATCTCAAAGAATTTACATTTTAAATATAATTTGGGAAAATGCTAAATGAATGTTTATTTCTTAAAGAAGTTTCACTATTAAGTTAACTTGCATTTTAAAAATACATTAGATGAGTTGCCTACGGAATGAAAAATGAAAAAATAATCTAATCTCGACAACATCATTCATTGGTTTATGTTCTTTGCTCTCATGACATGGTCACAATACAGTTGCGCTATAATGTTGCAAGCTGATTTAAAGGTGACTAAAACCAATTTTACAAACTATCTTCTCTAGTGGAAAAAATGTTACAAAGTCATGGGGAACGAAATTTAAGAAAGGAAACTTTCTATCCTTCATACATCTCCTTTATAATAAAAATCCACTTAAAATCCTTGCAACTACCATATTTCATTGTAACATAACATATTTGAACTTTACCAACTGCATAGGTATTCTTCAGTCTCAAAAGATCATGGTATCACACTCTGGATTCCCCAATTATTCAACCAATTATGTATATCATAAAACAACCTTGGTTTTGTTCAAAGCACAGAAGGCTATTCAAATTTACCTATTACATAGGTAAATCATTCTTGTTCACTAAAGAACAATATAAATTGTACAAGGAGATGTAAAAATAATGGAAATTAATTATAACAAGAGTAGAGTTATGAGAAATAAGAAATTACCTTGATATGGCTGTTCTGTAAATAAATTTTCTGGCAAAAATGAATGTTTGGCACCTCTTCTTAACTAAAGTGGGGACAGAATCGTGTTTCTTAGGTAAGCTCTTTGCAATTTCAGAATCATGATATAAATCTAGACTAGTGAAGGCGAACCTATGGCACACGTGCCACAGGTGGCACATAGAGGCATATCTTAGAGCATGCAAGGCATTGCCCTATGTCAGCTCCAGAACGCTTTCCTTTCAGCAATTTTTGCTTTCCCCAGTGTTCAAGAAAGCCTCCTGAACTCTGGGGATGGCGAAAAATGGCTCAATGGCCCAGCCGGAAGTTTGTTTTCTAACTTCCAGTTGGTCTGTTGGGCCATTTTCTGCTGCCCTCAGGATTCAGGAAAGCTTCCAGTAGGGGGCAGTACTGAGGGTTGTGCGCATGCATGGGGAGGGCATTGCATTATGGGTGTGGGTACATGCGTGCACACTATTGTGCACGCATACATCCTTTTGCCACCCAAGCCAAAAAAAAAAAGGTTCGCCATTTTAGACAATCTCTAATTTTTTCCCTGTACATCTTCTCTCCAACTGAAGTTTTGAACAGCCAAAGCAATCAGGATTCACAAGCAACTAAAATTTAATATGCAGGTCAAGACTCTTTTGTTTCTTTTCTTCTTCAATATGCTATTCAGCTTGCTGAACAGAATGATGCAATTTTTTCAAATGTAACTTACTTTCTCCTGTTTTCAATGATTTTACTTCTGCAAAGTATCTCTGGCTGTAATTAACATTTGTAATATTGATCCGTGACCACAAATAATGTGTTGATGCATGAATGTGCGTAACATTTGTATAGTGTCGATTGCATGTTGATTCCAGTTTACAAAAAAATAAAAGTAAAACCAACGTATTCAAATACAGTATATTGGAAACAAATAACATCTCATTGCCCCCTTTATGTCCAACTCAATTGTATCAATTGCCAAATTCTTGCCATAGCAATTACAGAAGAGGGTGCTTCAGGAAGAATGCCATCCACATTTCCAGAGTTAAAATGTAGAGAGTATAAATACCAAACAATATTGTTTCCTCATTCGACTTTCCTGAACCTTATTTAATATCCCTAGTCCAGAGGTACGAAACGGAGGTTTTGGGTCCAATCAGAATACATGTAATACACAATTTAGCCATGAAAACCAACTTTGGTCCAGTGGGACTGGATTGAGCAGATCACAATTCAGACCTAGGTGACAAGCTAGTTGGTCAATTCTTGTTGCAATCAATGGATCAATATTATGTTGTTGTTTTTTTTAAAGCAGACCCTCTACCTGCAGGAAAATGCAAGGAAAGAAAAAAAAATAGATATAACAGTTTGGTCTAGTCTAGTGGGTAAGACAGTGAGCTAAAAATCAGGAGGCTGTGAGTTCAAGTCCCACCTTAGCCATGAAAAACAGCTGGGCTGTGTCACTACAGTGGTCCCTCGACTTGCGCGTTCTCGATTAGCGCGAAACGCTGCAACGCGGTTTTTCAAAAAATATTATTTAAAAAAATAAAATATTAAAAAATAAATTTTTTTTTATTCTGTTCCCTGAATGGAGACCGCCGGCCGCTCAATCGGGCCGGCAGGGAACAGAATGGAGCCTTCCGCGGCGGGGCTGGTAAGGGGGGGAGCCGAGCGGGGAGCCGAGCCCAGCCCCGTGGCATTCGCTTTCCTCCCGCCGGCAGCCGACTGATCGTGGGCTCCTTCGCAACCTCGGAGAGTTTCCTGGTTTTCGTGAGCTTTCATGCCCCGGAAGCTCTCCAAGGTTGCGAAGGAGCCCACAATCAGTCTCGGCTGCGGGTGGGAGGAAGGCGAATCCCCCGTGGGCTCCGTTACATCTTCCGCTGCCAGCCAGGCCATGCTGGCGGCAGCGGAACAATCGCTGGCTGTCAACTTTTCTTTTTAAAACTGGGCAGGAGCTGACTTGCCTCCCCAGTGCTAAAAAGAAAAGTTGACAGCCAGCGCCACGCCTGGCTCGACTTCCCTGGCTGCTTGGCCGGGGAGGCTCGGCCGAAAGCGGCTGGAGCGGCAGAGCCGAGCACGCCTTCCGCCCGGGAAGTCCTGCCCCTTCATCCCCACCCCTCGCCCCTGTGGCCGGCTCATCCAGGGGGGCGTGTGTGGACTGGCAAGCGGCAAGCGGGAAGACCAAGGGAAGGTTCCTTCAGCCGCCCAACACCTGATCCGCTCCGCAGCGCGGCAGCAGCGAGGAGCCGAAGATGGGGTTTCCCCTTTGCCTTTACCCCATCTTCGGCTCCTCGCTGCTTCCGCGCTGCGGAGCAGATCAGCTGTTGGGCGGCTGAAGGAATCTTCCCTTGGTCTTCCCCGCTGCCCACACGCAAACTCCACCATCTGCGCATGTGCGGCCATGAAAAAAATGGCGCACATGCGCAGATGGTGGTTTTACTTCCGCATCCAATATAACGCGGAAATCGGTTAGCGCGGGAGGTCTTGGAACGTAACCCCCGCGCTAACCGAGAGATCACTGTATTAGCTCAACCCATGTCACAATTCTATTGTTGTGGGGAAAATAAGAGAAAGGAGGTATGGTGGATATTTTGCCACGTTGATTTATTTGTAAAAATAATTAAGACATAATATAAATAAACAAAGAAACACATCTTAATACCCTTATTATGGAAAACATCCAAGTTAAATTTTGTCCATCTCTATGTCCATCTGAAACTGGTTGAGATCTGTGAACTTTTAATGTAAACCAATGCAGTTATTGTTTTCTTGCTTAAGTATGATGTATACTTTCTAATATTTATAGTAATATTTATAATTGTATTGTTATTATTAAGGATTCGTCCTCATACCTTTCTAACCAAAGAAATCTCATGAACTATATTTGATATTGCCTTAACCTCAGCCCAGCTCACATGGTATGCAACTCTTTTTTTCTACGCTTAAAATAATGTTTTATTTATCTCGCATCAGAGTTTTGGGCAAGGACAAGTTCTGCAATGCTTTCCTGAAGATGAGGTTAATAATATGGTCATGGGTTTGACCCTACCATTTTAGGCTGCTGCCTGTGTCCACATATCTGGTTTGCTAGATATTTATTTATTGGTTATTTTGGTTCTAATTAGTGAAGCAGCTGACTATCTACATCTGCAGAGATTTTGCATTGATTTAACTTCTGGAAGAGTACTAAACCACTGCCAATAAACTAGCCCCGGTGGTACAGTGGTTGGAATGCAGTGCTGCAAGCTACTTCTGCTGATTACTGGCTGTCAGCAGTTTGGCACATCAAATCTCAGCAGGCTCAAGATTGATTCAGACTTCCATCCTTCCAAGGTCAGTTAAATGAGGACCCAGATTGTTGGGGGCAATATGCTTACTCTTGTAAACCACTTAGAGGGGCTGTAAAGCACTGTGAAGCAGTATGTAAGCCTAAATGCTAATAATAAATGCTAACCTGACTGATATATCCCAACCAGAGAGAGAAGATTATTAGAAAACATGTCTAATGTTCTTTCAAAAGGAACAGCAGACCTTTGTAGAGAAATCACCAGTCAGGTGTTACAGGGGCAGTTATCTCTGTGGAAGCTAGGTGTTAAATTTCTACTTTAGTCCAAGCCAAAATCGTCTGACACAGAGTGTACCAACCAGGCTCAATCCAGCATATCAAAGGAAGTGATTAGTAGTTGTTTTCCCTATAAGGAAGATGATACTCAGTGGGAAAGGAAACAATGTGGAGGAATAGAATAATAACTTTAATTGTCCTATATTAAAACTGCAAGGACAGTGCCACTTGTCAGCTCTATCAATGAGGTAAAATAGAACTCAGATGTTGAGCAGTGTGACTTATGACGGCATCTTGTTCTATTGATGAATGCATGGAAACTATGAAGAACAACCTAAAGGTTCTACTACCTTACCTCTACACGCTCCCTCCTTCACCGATGTCCCACAAGCTAGTAACCAAAGGAACTAGGGTTTTCTTTAGCAGCCATGTATTTGACGTTAAATGTAAACCATTTTAATAAAGTTTATTTTTAAACTACTTTATATTTTCAGCGTTAGATTGCTTAATTTTTAAGGACTATTTCTACTACGTAAAAGGGTGCTCTCATATTCATTTGCCTGAACATCCGATCTACTCTCAAATTAACATTCCCTGAGAAGTATGAATAGCTGCATCTGGAAGTGATTACATTTCAGAAGACGTGCAGCATTAAGTAATTTAAGCTTACTGAAGTGGTTTTAAGAGAGGAAGGAGAAATAGGCCTTTCAATGAAAAACATGTTTTAAAAACTTTCTTACACAGCTGTTCAAGGCACTAATCAATTTATTCATTTACTGTACCAAAATGCAAACCAAAAGAATGTATATGTTAAACAGCCCATGACATTAGATCAGTCTGGGGAAAGATACTATTCAGAAATATTGATATTAATGATCTATATTCTCTGAAGTAGTGATTCCCTGCCCCCCTCTGCCCAATTTATGAGATTAATATCTAATGCCATATAGCAAGCTCACTGGAGCATAATTGTGTGGACAAAATCTCTTTAAATACTGATAAAAATCAGATAGTCCACTGATCTTGAGAGGGTCATTGCCCCGGGTATTTTTTAAAAGCTCATCTACAGCTTCCTAAATTTGACATTCAATTTAATTTATAAAGGTGAGAGGAATCATTACCTTTTTCTCAATAAGTTATTACCATTTAGGAATATCTAATGTTTAAAGTTCTCATTAAGAACGCTAGAATGACATGCAAATCTAAGGACACCTATAATGTGTACAAACAAACACTAAATTATTTTACGGTTAAGGACTTTAGGATAATAATGAGCATTGTTACTTAACCCACAAGACTATGTTGAAAAAGAAGAAGAAAAATTACATCAAATAGATAATTTGATGAGCCTAGCTTTATCAAATAAAATTTAAAAAACTGTAATATTTTGGTGCCTTGTGGCTTATTCTTTTCGCAACGCTGCTCATTTGATTGGTAAATTAATTTCACCCATGACATGGTTTCTACTATATTTCAAATCCCTTATCAATATTGTAATTGTTAACTAGTGAATTACCAGATGTTTACCTGACAATATCTACTTCTAAGTTACATAGTTTGTTTTCCAATCAATGAATGGTAAGCTATAGTTGGAGATCTGATTCCAGTACTATATTTGCTTTGTGGTACAGACCATTCCTTTCACATGTCCAATGAATAGAGTCAATCTCTTACACTTTCTTACAATTTACAAGAAAAGATAAAAGTTCAAATCAACACCTTTAAAGCCAATCTTTCCGTGGCATGGAAAGGCACTTGATGTCAGACCTGGAAGCCATCTTTTACCTTTTTGTATTCAGGCCTGCATCATTTTCTGTTGTGGGAAAATGGGAGTGGGGTAGATTATATGTAGTAGTCTAAATAATATTCTTTCCAGAAAGTCAAGTATGTTGTGCCCTGCAGCTGCAATGAAGTGACTGGGAGGCACCTTCAGTTTTGGATGGTGCCTGATTGGCTTGTGTGATGGACAAGTGGGTGCTGGGCTAGGTTAGTCACACCCACCTTTCCTTCCCTCTCCTCCTGCCCCCACTCCTACCATGGAAAAGCAGCTGAGGGGAAAGATGCAAATAGATAAGAATAGATAAAGGGAGGGGGAATAAAATGTGTTCCCAGTTTATAACCTCCTGGTAAATCTTGTAGCTTCTCTGTCGAGGAAAACGGGAGTTTAGCTGAATCTTTAGTGCTCTAAAACAGGGGTCTCCAACCTTGGCAACTTTAAGACTTGTGAACTTCAACTCCCAAAGTTCATCAGCCAGCAAAGGTGGCTGAGGAACTCTGGGAGTTGTAGTCCACAACTCTTTAAAAATTGCCAAGGGTGGAGACTCTTGCTCTAGAAACACTCCTTTTAAGGCGTATTTCAGGTTTATCATCATCACCATATATTTCCATGCCCTTCGTTTGTGAAAATTGGAGTAGTCCCAGAGGAAAGGAAAAGGAAATTGCTGGCATGGTTGCCAAATAAAAGGAGTTTTTATGCATATGCTCTGGGAATGCGTTGAAGTTCAAAATTTTTGGAAGGAAGTACAGAATGAAATTAACAATATGCTAAACATTAATTGGATAATCATGAAAGAATTAGCAACACTAGTTAAATACGGGGAATTACGAGAATTTAAAGAAATCAAAACAGCAGCTTTGGAAAGCGCTCAAGCAGTAGTGGTATTAGGGTGGAAGGATAGCAATAAATGGACAATCCAGAATTGGTACTGGTACATGGTGGACTCAATATCCTGTGGCACCTGAAATCAATATTAGTTTTTGCAGATGAACTCTATTGTATTCAACTTTGATTAAAAATGGTCTCAAACCAGAGATTTTGGGTCCCTTAATTCTTGCTATTCTAAATACAGTGGTCTCAACTTAATTTTAACTTCACCAGGACATCAGAAAACTTTCTTAGAGAGAAAGCAATGTTATTGATTCTGATCTCTAGAAATATTGGGGTTTAACCCATGTGTTGGCAATGTTTTGCCATCTTGGTTTTAAAGACAGATGTGATATAATATTCTTTTACCTGAGGCTACTTGGAATATTTAAGAAGGCATGGTAAATTGTTTACAAGTTGATTTCAATAACAACTTGTATATGCTGCCCTGAGTCCTGCAGGACTGGGCAGCATATAAGTCAAATTAATAAATAAAATAAATAGTTTGTTAACAGAGGGTTTTGGAATTTGTATTTTATTATTAGTATTGATCTGCTGTTCTGCCTGTTAAATAACCTTCCACCTGGTCAAAAGTCTGTTGTTGTGTTACAATAATAACTTTTTTTATCAACTATCTAGGCAAGTATGTTGAGTGAGAATAAATCCTTTCTTTTATTCCTTGTATCCATAAAAATATTGCAACATTTTACTGAGTTACTATTACTGTAAAGAAATTATTGCTTTAGTTTTGGAACTGCTATTTTAATGTTCACCTTCTGAAAAAGAAACTGTTGTGCTGATGAATAACTTGATCTTTCTTTCCCTTTTTAATTTTTCCTTTTCCAAGTGTACTTGACAAATGATCTTTGAACATAAATAAAGCAATGATAGCTCTCTGAGGTTACTGAAAATATTTTGGAAAAATATTTATTAAATATTGTGGGAATGAAGTCATATGTATCATATGACATCTTCTATTTTTCACATATCCTGAGAAGATTAGCAAAGCATTAACATGAAAACTAACAAAATCCCTACTGCCTGCTATATCTAAGAGTTAAACAATTAATCCTTTCAACAATGTTTCCTGTATTCCTCATATATGGGGAAATGATATAACTCAAAACTAAAGAATACACCCTTTTTTTTTGTTACAAAAGGTCCTAGGTTCACTTTTCTATTGCCAAGTACTGTACTGTAAGTCTTCAAAGGAAACTGAGGCAGATGGACTTATGATAACTTCATGTTTTCAACAACAGCAGCTAAGAGTGAGAAATTTTAAAATAAAAAATAAAAATGTCATCTTATTGTAATCATTTCCTTTCACATGGTAAACTGCATTTAAAGGGAGAAAACATTTAGAGTACAATTTTTGCACTTCATAATGGGGCGGAATTTACAAAAAGATGGAAAATATTTTTTTTAACTTGCTCAGGTGTGTATAAAGTAGATGCAATAAGCTATTGTTACCATGATCTATAAGTTAAAATGGCAAATAAAATTATCTGGATATTCTTTTTGGTGACCTCTGTAGTAGATGTTTACCATACAAGCATAAGGTAGATCCAATGTATGACTATCTATTTTGATGGGGGGGGGCTTCTGATTAAGAGAGGTTCTGAAAACTGCTATAGAGTTCCAATATTCTTCATAGCCCATCACTCCTAAAAATAAAATTGTGTTCTAAGAGTGCCTTGCCTGAAAATACATCTTCCAAGCCAGTAATACTATCTTTACAGCAAAATTGTTTTAATTCAGAGCTTTTTCAAAGTTTAATGCAACTCTTACTGGCATTTCACTTCCTATTTTTAATATCTCTAGATTATTTATTTATCACATTTATATAGCTCTCCAGCTCACCAAAAGCAACTTTGGGCAGTGCACAACAATAAATAACACAGAATTATATATATTAAAAAATCATTATAAAAAAATAAAAATATTTTTTTAAAAGAAGCACCTATTCTTATGAAATTAAGGCCTAATGAAATATGCAATTAGTATCAATCAAACTTGTCATTTTCTGTATCTCAGGAAATAAAACTTTCACATGGTCTGGATTCCCATATCAAACTATTTATTTATTTATTTAGACTTCTATGCCGCCCAATCTCAAAGGACTCAAGGCCGCTTACAAGTATAAATTAGAAAAACAATTTAAAAAGGCAAATATAAAACCTAAAATATAAAATCTTAATTAAAAGCCATAATAAACTAACCCGTCAACATGCGTACGTGACATTCATACATCAGGCATGCAAAGTAAAGCCAGGTCTTCGTGGCCTTACGAAAAGCCAATAGGATGGGAGCAGTTCTGACATTGTAGCGGAGTTGATTCCATAGAGCCAGGGCAGCAACAACCTGCATTGCTTGGTTGACAGGACCTGGAGGAGGTCAACTCTGTGTGTTCTTATAGGTCTCTGGGAGGTATGTGGAAAGAGATGGTCTCATAAATTGTTTGGTCCTGAGCAATATAGGGCTTTATAGATAATAAACAACACCTTGAATTGTGCCTGGAGACGAATAGGAAGCCAGTGCAGCTCGCGGAATGTAGGTGTTATATGGGTGTATCGAGATACACCCATGACATGTCGCACGATTGCATTCTGGACAATTAGGAGTCTCCAAACACTCCAGCCGTCGCAGAAGCATGCCACGGTCAATGGTATCGAAGATTGCTGAGAGGTCAAGGAGCGCCAGGATAGAAGAATGTCCCCTATCCCAGGCCTACCAGAGATCATCCATCAGTGCAACCAACGTGGTTTCCATGCTGTGACCAGTCCTGAAACCAGACTAAAAGGAGTCCAGATAATCAGCTTCATCCAAGGACCGCTGGAACTGGACTGCCACTACCTTCTCAACAACCTTACTCAAAAAGGGCAGGTTTGAGACTGGCCTATAGTTCTTCAATTTGGCTGGATCCAGGGATGTTTCTTGAGGAGGGGTCGTGCAACTGCTTCCTTCAACAGCTGCAGAAATGACCCCTCTCTCAAGGAAGCATTGATCAATGTCTGGATCCAGCCATGTGTCACCTCCCAACTGGCCAGACTGACAGAAGGGGCACAGGTCCAGTAGATAGGTGGAGGAACTCAAAGCTCCCATGGCCTTGCCCATTTTATCAGGGGTTACCAGGTCAAACCCTTCCCAAATAACAGGACTAAAACCTGACCCTGTCGCTTCGGTCTGAATTGCCCAATTGGAGTCCAGATCATTCTGAATCTGAACTACTGTGTGGTACATGAACCTAGCCATTTTGATTTATAAACCATGGTTCATAATTTATGTAGGAATGAAGCTACTATGGATCCTTCAAGTCACAATAAAAACAAGGTTTTGTGCATTTTGTGAACATTGTGTGATTTGAAAGATTCAACAGCAAGGCATCATTTTAAACTAAATATAAATTAATTCTTGATAAATATTTTGATAATCTCAGTACTCTCTTTATCTTTCTCCTCCTTCAAAGTCTCTGTATGTTTCCAGTAGAAAGTATTTTAGCAAGACATAGCCCAAATGGAAAAATAAAGCAATACTTTGTGTTATTAGTAAACCCTTTCAAATATTTTAAAATGAAAGAGAAATGTATATTTCTTTGAAATATTTACTCTTTTTAATGAAGCAAAGGAGTTCAGCTCAATATCACCAAATTTATTTCAAATTTTCTTCTTTTATTCTAACCTAGTATGGATTCATTGTGCATCTAAACTGTATTTATACATATTTATCTTGCTTTTGATATCAATTGCATGCTATTAATAATATTAATACAGGGGTTATTAATAGTACTGTATAGTATTATAATATTAATTCTAGGAGTGACAGGATAGTAGTATTCCAGTATTTGAGAGGATGCCACAAAGAAGAGGGGATCAACTTATTTTCCAAAGCAGCAGAAGACAAGACAAGAAATTATGGATTGAAACTAATCAAGGAGAGAAGCAACGAGAGAGCCGGGGTGGCGCAGCAGGTAGAGTGCTGTACTGCAGGCCACTGAAGCTGACTTGTAGATCTGAAGGTCAGCAGTTCAAATCTCATCACCGGCTCAAGGTTGACTCAGCCTTCCATCCTTCCGAGGTGGGTAAAATGAGGACCCGGATTGTGGGGGCAATAGCCTAGGCTCTGTTACAAAAGTGCTATTGCTAACATGTTGTAAGCCGCCCTGAGTCTAAGGAGAAGGGCGGCATAAAAATCAAATAAATAAATAAATAAATAAACCACTGTTAGGAAGGAGAAACTAGGAAGAAGAAACTTCCTAACATTGAGAACAATTAGTCAGCTTAGTTTTGGAAGTTGTGAGTGCTTCATCATTGGAGGTTTTTAAGAAGAGCCTGGATAGCCACTTGTCTGGAATGGTATAAGGTCTCCTGCTTGAGCAGGGGGTTGGTCTAGAAGACCTCCAAGGTCCCTTCCAGCTCTATTCTGATTCTTATTGAATACAAGGTGAGAACATGGAAAGATTACCAAATTCATTTTTTTTAATTACCAGTAAAGCTTTCTTTGAAGTATAAAACTTCATTAGACATAAGCAGAACAGTAAGCAACAAAATATTCAAGAGGAATCATCAGTTTAATTACATTCTTGACTCCATAAATCAAAACAAATTGCAGAGGAAAAAAATCCCAATTGCTTCCATTATGGTAACTGATATCACAGTAAATAATCAGTCGGCAGGATTGAAGGGTGGCTGTGTGGAAAGAAAACTTGTTTGAGAATTCAGTATAGTAACTGAAGTGTCAGATGTGATTTAATTTTTTTTTAAAAGATGAAACGCTTATAATTTGATTTTTGATTTGATCATCAACACAAAATAAAATTAAATAGCTAAGTATTCGAATTTTGGTCCAGAACCCACACATTCACTTCAATGCCTCATAATGTTTCTCTGTTTTTATTAGGCCCTAGTTTATAATCTCGCTTTCAAAATGGGAAGGTACCAAATGTTCTTTATGAAGATTTCAGGGAAATATTTCCCCCTTCTGAAATATTTACAGGTTATACATTAATGCAGCCAATTTGTTCTGATCTTTCTTTGAGTGGATGAAAGGGAAAACCACAACAACAACAAAAGTTCAGAGAAAGAAATACCGAGAGTTAAAAAGAACTGAGGGACCATCTCATAACAGGAATAGGACATTTCCTATTAAATACAGTGAATCAAAGGAGGGGTGTGTGTATATTTTTAATCTTTACTTTGCTAGATTTATGTTGCAACTTCATAATCTATATAATTACTTCTCCATTTTTTACCCACAGCAACAATCCTGTGAAATAGTCTGGATGAGAGTGTGTAATTCCCAAAGGGGAAAGGGGAGTGATTGTTTAAAGAAGGAATAGTCCTTTGGAGAACAGCAAGTTCCAAAATTAATTAAGTTATTTAACATAATTATCTATGAGTTGTTAGATGTATATTGCACGTTTTCTTAGGTATTGCATTTACTATATCATCTGAAAATGAAAGCTATTATTTTCTAAATATATGTTTTTATTTACCTGTAAATAATAGATGCACTTAATCATTTTTCTCACCTGTTCTGAACATCATATTTTTCTTCCAATCTTAAAGAAGTCATATTGAGATACAGTCAAATTCCAAAATCCATTAACATCTGAACAGCACTTTGATCTTTCAGGTGAAAACTATGCATATTAAAGTTTTACTTATTGAAGCAGTACCTATATTTGTAGCTGTTTGGAATATGTGGAATTGTATTTCTATTTCAATTTGTCTGAAATTCAGATATAACATGGATCATTAGTGGGTTCTGAATTAGTTTGCTACTGGTTCGCGCACATGTAAGATGCTTCTGCGCAGAGCCTCCCGTCACAGCCACTACCAGTCATAAGAACTGGTCCAAACCTGAAGCAACCCACCGCTGATATGGATTATATAACTCCAGATATTGTTTAGAAATAATGTATAAAGTCTATGTTGTACATTTATTCTTAGTGTTTTATTGTAGATTTGGAATGAGACGCATTCATTACCAATTCAAATCTTCAAGGAGCTGTGAAAAAACCTAGGTGCATTAGTTGCAGCAGTTTTTAGCACAAAAGAGGTTAAAAAAATCTACACAATTCTTCAGCTATTCTTCAAATGTTTGCAGGGTGGCAGGATTGCACTACCTTAGAAAAACTGGCTACTACCCAAAAGTGAATTTAGGCTCTTACCACAAAATGCAGAATACATTTTTCACATTTGTGAAAAAAAATTGCCAAAAGATACAGAGTCACCGAATTTTTTTAAAAAAATTCAAAATGAAAAATATTGCAAGACAATATTGCAAATGATGATTATAATAAATATTAAATCCACAGGAATCTCTCAACAACAAATATAACTGGAAATAGCCTAATCAGGATTATTATTATTTTTGCAATACCTGCTTAGACACATGAACTTAAGAAACAGACAATCTTAAAATATGAACTAAAAGAATATACAAATTTAAGTTAAATGTTGTAATATGAGTTTTTCTTTGAAAATAATTCAAATTTCTGTTGATGAATTAAGTCATACGTAAGTATCATATACTCTTTATTGTGAAGCTTATCTTTCTTTCTTTTTCTTTTTTTAATAATCAAAGTTAAGTAATGTCCTTCCTATTTAACTCCAGGTTAACAGAGGAAAATTTGCAGGCCAGTCTAAAAGGTGAAAAGATTCCCTTAGTAAGAAAATGTGGCTCAGAACTTGTGTCAGGCTCAGTTACAATGCATTATATCTCATCATCATACAAGCATTCCTACAAAATGTGAGTAATAGAGAAGATACTGTAAATAGTTTGACTCAACAACCGGGAAGATGAGCAAGTTTGCACAAGCACTTTTACTATTTTGTGGTTTACATGGCAATTATGGCAGGAAATAACTATTCTATGACATACTGCAGTAGTTGGTGTGAAGCTTTGTTCTTATCTTGACAAATATTCAAACTTATCAACTACATTTTAAAGCATGTCTCTGTGACCAGCAGCAACTATCTGGAAAGCAATGATTAACCCAACTTCAGCCAATTAATCAAAGCTAACAGATAGGAGCTGTCATTTATTAACAAGAAATCTAAGCAAGTCTCAGACCATGTCAGTTGAAAAGATAATGCTATGTGATTCCTCCCAGAAAAAAAGGCGGCAGCTTATATTAATTGTAAGGTTTCACCGAAACAGCATAACTTTCAATATATAGAGTTTTTCTTTTAATTCAGTTAACTATATTTTATTTAACTGATGAAGAGGGTGATGTTAAATTTCTGCATAACCTTTCAATCTTCACTGAGATAAATATATTCATATTGGAACTAAATTTTCTTTAAACATTGATTTATAAATGTTAAAGAGTTCCTGCTTAGGTCTTCTAAATTTATATACCAAACCTTTCTTCTACTCAAAAAGGACAAGCCATGCCAACAAGAGGTCATTTCATGAACTATTCCACATCCTTTCTTCACAGAACAAAAACTAACCTCTTAACTTCATTTGCAAGATCACTGTTGCAAAAACAACAGTGTTTAGATAAGGAAAGGTAAATCAATCAAATGGTTCCAGGAGCTGCTCAGACTTCCCCAAAGTATAATATCACACTAGGACAAAATAGCTGTACCAAAATGTATATCATTCATCTTTTGCTCTGGAGTGAACAAAAATAGTTTGATAAGAAGAAATTGCTTCTGAAACTGAAATCCTATGGCATTTCTGGACCCCTACTCGACTGTTCCTGTCAAACAGACAACAAGTGGTCAAAATAGGGAACACCCTATCTAATCCTACTACTGTTAACAGCGGTATACTTCCAGGCAGCATATTAAGACCAACACTTTTAATACTCTATATCAGAGGTCCCCAACCGCCGGTCCGCGGACCGGGACCGGGCCGTTGGGGTTTTCCAGCCAGTCCGCGGCGCAGCTGCCCTCCCGGCAGAGGACATTATGCAGGACAGGGTGGGGCGTCGGGCAGGGCGGGGAGAATCAGGAGGCTCCTTTGGCGGCTGGGGGCTGCCTGGCTTTGTGATTTTGGCTGGGGGGGAGTTAGGAAGGTCCTACTTCTTCCTCCCCAGCCAAAAACTCAAAGCCTATCTGCTGGATACGGGCGATGAGTGGGACGAGCGGCGCCGAAGCCGGTGGCTGTAGCAGCTGCTGCAAGAGGCTTCCGCGCCGCTCTGTCCCACTCATCGCCCGTATCCAGCAGATAGGCTTTGAGTTTTTGGCTGGGGGGAGACTTAGGAAGGTCCTACTTCTCCCCCCCCAGCCAAAAACTCAAAGCCTATCTGCTGGATACGGGCGATGAGCGGGACGAGCAGCGCCGAAGCCGGTGGCTGTGGCAGCTGCTGCAAGAGGCTTCCGCGCCGCTCTGTCCCACTCATCGCCCGTATCCAGCAGATAGGCTTTGAGTTTTTGGCTGGGGGGGACTTAGGAAGGTCCTACTTCTCCCCCCCCCAGCCAAAAACTCAAAGCCTATCTGCTGGATACGGGCGATGAGCGGGACGAGCGGCGCCGAAGCCGGTGGCTGTGGCTGCTGCAAGAGGCTTCCGGGCCACTCTGTCCCACTCATCGCCCGTATCCAGCAGATAGGCTTTGAATTTTTGGCTGGGGGGGGGGGAGAAGTAGGACCTTCCTAACTCCCCCCCCCCAGCCAAAATCACAAAGCCAGGCAGGCCCCAGCCGCCAAAGGAGCCTCCTGATTCTCCCCGCCCTGTGGAGAAGTGTGGAGGGCTGCGTCACTAAGCTCCACCCCTCCATAACCCCACCCCCATTTGACCAAAGCCCCCCCCCACCGGGCCGTGGAAAACTGGTCTAGCTTAAAGCCGGTCCCTGGTGCAAAAAAGGTTGGGGACCTCTGCTCTATATCAATGACCTTTACGATCACATTACAAGTGACTGCGTTCTCTTCGCTGATGATGTAAAACCCTTCAACACCACCAATAACACTGCTACCCTACAAAAAGACCTTGACTCTGTGTCAGTATGGTCAAACATCTGGCAACTCCAAATCTCAACCAACGAATCCTCTGTCCTGCACATTGGCAAAAACACCAAATACAAGCTGAATAGACAAGACCTTGCAGATGACCCTCACTCTGTCAAAGATTTTGGAATACTCATAGGGTCATTCTTTGTCAAGTGGACCAGGTGAAATTGAAGCATTATTTGAAAAGAAACTATCACAAAACCAACATATATGATAGAAAAAATAAAAATGAAGATAATTGAAGGTGAGAAAACAGAGAGTGATAGAAAAAAACTTGATCTTTCTAATGAAGATGATTAAAGGTGATGAAATAGAGCTGTCTACTGCCCAGTGCCCCACTTGACATTGCCGCCTTCGTTGCCCACCCTGCTGCCCCGCGCCTGCCACAGCTGCCCACCCTCGCTGCACCTGCAGGCTCACCTAGGGCCCGAGAGCTGCAAAGTTCACCTGCCACTGCCAGGCCCCAAAGCTCACTTGTTGCCATCACCAGGGAAGTTGCAGCCGGGCAGGGCGTGGCAGCTGTGGGAGAGGCCACCTCCGAAACTGAAGGGCTAAAGCTCAGCACCTCCCTGGAAGGGCTGTGCGCGTATTTGCTCCAAACTTTTTGCAAACTTTGCCAGGTTCCAGGACGGGGGGGGGGACCAGCTCCAAAATCAGGACATTTCTGAACCGCTGCAGGACGTGGGAAAAATCATTCAAAAGCAGGACTGTCCCACTGAAGGCAGGAGGTCTGGTCACCTTATAATAGTGTCATGATTTAGGATACTTTGCTGACTCAGTCCTAGCAACTAATTAATATTGGAAGAAGCCTGAGTTTTGCTTCCTGCCATAGAATTCTATAGGAAAATATCAGAACACCTACCCATCATTTGAAATTGTTGCTTAGTAAGGCGGTCTGTTGCTTAGACCGCCTTCTGCCGCACGAATCCCAGCGACCGATTAGGTCCCACAGAGTGGGCCTCCTCCGGGTCCCGTCAACTAAACAATGCCGGTTGGCCAGTTGGCAGGCCCCAGGGGGAGAGCCTTCTCTGTGGCGGCACCGACTCTCTGGAACCAACTCCCCCCAGAGATCAGAACTGCCCCTACTCTTCCTGCCTTCCGTAAACTCCTCAAAACCCACCTTTGCCGTCAGGCATGGGGAAACTAAACATCTTCCCCTGGGCACGTTGAATTTATATATGGTATGCTTGTGTGTGTGTATGTTAGTATAGGGGTTTTTCTTAAATTTATAATATTTTAATTAATTGGATTAATGTATTGGATTGTCTTTTCACTTGTTGTGAGCCGCCCCGAGTTTTCGGAGAGGGGCGGCATACAAATCCAAATAATAAATAAATAAATAAACAACAGATCTTTTGTTTACAAGTGTGTCAACCTGCAATACAAAAACTAAAACAGAGAAGCAAGTCCAGAAGAGCATGGATGAAGAAATATAAATTCATTGTTCTTGAGTCCTGAAGTAAACATCCAGATTTAAACCCTGTGGTAATATTGTGGCAGGACCTAATGCAATCTGTTTTCTCTAAAAGAAAAAAAAACTTTAAAAAGTTATTAGGCTGAAGAAGAAACTTTTTTACAAAATGGATCAGCAACTATCCATTGTGTTTGCTTGGAATTATTGCTAGTAAACAAAGTATAATCAGTTACTAAAATTAAGGGAATATGGTTATTTTTTTTTACATTTATATATTTTACCTTCTATTACTTTGTTTAATGGATAAATGGATCAAGTACCAAAAGTTTATGTTATTTGTTTGAGAGAATGAGTAACATCAACTTTTGGTTCTTTGTCCATTTCTATGCATCAGTAAGAACTGCATGAATCTTTCTTAACATTAAGAATCAGAAACAGATGAAAATTCAGAACATTCAAAATGGGGTGAATACTGTTTTAGAGCTGATAAAACAATACTAGTATATTTTTAAAAGATGGCATTGATCTTAATCAATCATCATATGTAGTTTAGGGAAGATTCCTCTCTATTCTCAGATGCATTCTTTCTTAAAAGCATCAACTACACATCAAGAATAGATGCAAAGCTACACCTGGAAGATGTTGATGGGGAATCTGGTTGCACAAACACTGAATTGCTTACAATTTGGCAGGCAAATTAACCTCCAGACAAAAGGTCAGTCCATGTCTATTCATACTTTAAGCTCCAAATTAGTACCGCAATATCAGACAAAAGTGAGATTTGGGAGGTATGGAAAGCAGGAAAAATGTGTGCATTCCAATACAAATAATTACTAGTTTAGATTTTTAATAAAATAAATCCTAGGAAGTATAAAATATCCAGGTGTGTGGGGTGGGGTGGGGGGTGTATGTGTGTAAGGCTAAGATAAACCCACAATCACACTTTCCATCCCTCACTCTTCTTATGGGAATAAAAATGAGGGAGAGAATTACACCCATTGTGCTGACTTTCTGAAATAAGGCCCAAACATAAAATAAATACAATTTGGATATATGCAAATAGTCAGCGGTGGGCAGCAGGCAGGATGGGATGGAACACGTCTTCGGAGAGGGGCGGCATACAAATCTAATAAACTGAATTGAATTGAACACAGTTCCACGGGTAGTAATGAAGCTGTGTGCCCAGCTCCAGCTGACCATCCCCCCCTCCCATCCTCCTCCTCAGTAAGCGGCAGGGAGACCAACACCAGCACCCATTTCCACCCCCTCTTTTCTCAACAGCTGATCGGCACCCATTCGCCTAGCTACCCAGCCTGAGGCAGGGGGCGACCCAGGAAGGAGAGCGCAGGAAACAGGAAGCAAGTTGTCACCCAAGAGAGCAACACTGGTGAGGTTATAAGTCGAGGACTTAACAGTTCACTTGAATGATGATGATCGTTCAAGCCACTCCCACCTGGTCACATGGCCGGCAAGCCACTCCTACCCAGTCACATGACCATCATGACACACCCACAAAATAAGCCACACCCATAGTGTGGCAGTAAAATTTTTGCCTGCCCATTACTGCAAATAGTATACCTGTTTTAAGAGTCTGTAAGTAAGTACATACTGTACATTTTAACTAGAATTACTGCTTATAATGTGATGGAAACATCTTTTGGGAACTTGCATAGAATCTCCATTATTTAATACAATCTAATTCTTCTTTGCTTAGGAACAGACTGAAACTGTGGTTATAATTATGTTGTGAGCAGTGAATAAAAGGAATTGAAATAAAGGACAAAAGGAAGAAATAGCAGGAAAAAGTAGCAAAATCCAACAATATGATATATTTCCATACCTTCTGATGATTCTTTACTCTTAAGAGAGCAAACTCTATTACTAAACTTTATCACTTAAGCAAACTTCGGGATTATTTTACTTGAAGCTTAACATGAAAAATAACAATAGCCATGCAACTTCTAAACATAGATATACGTTTCAGAAGATATCTACGGTACTTTCTATGTCACCCACACATTGTTCACAACATTCAAAAACTTATTTTTTTACTTTTGTGGAGCTGGAGAAGGAGAGAACTGAGCTATTCTGTGAAGGGAATTCCAAAGGCAGAATTTCTTGTACAACTTATTTTTATTTTTATTTCCTGGGGATTGTGATTTTATACTTTTATGTTAGTCAAAACTTTCAGCTTTCACAATTGCAAAACTAAAGGTAGCTGAGTTGTGCAGCACCTCAGATACAATTCCAAAAAGGTATTTTAGTGTGCACAGAGGCACAAATGTAAAAATTGTGTACAACGTTTTTAGGAGTTGCATTTTCCCTGGAATTGTGCAGCTGTATCTCCCCCACCCACTACCCACGAAACAATTCTAAGACAAGACATGTTTTAACAGAATGGAATTTAAAGTGCTGCACAGCTCTACAATTTAATATTGCATATAATTAAAAATAAAGGTGAATAAAATATGTAATTATATATTTAACCAAAATTTATTCATTTTCATATTTTAAGCATTGTTAAGTATTTTTATCATTAATTATTATTTTGGTGGTGAGCAAAAAGTACATAATGGACAATAATTTACACTTTAAAGATCTTTTAAGCAGCCATGTTATTGTTAATAACTCTAATTCATATAGTTGTGACTAAAACAATAAACTCTGACAGCACAACTGTTATTGTGTTCATTTGTAACTATATCTGTATAATTGCCAAAAGTATTGCAATAATTCTTCTACATATCAAACAATTAAAATTGCTGAACCAATTACAGGGTTTAAAATCTAGTTCTGGGATAGACTTTTGCCTTACATACCTTTGCCTTTAGGTGGCTGTCAGCACAAACCATGGGAAGATCTTATATATAGAGTACAGAAGTGCAATGGTTATCTGTAAAACTTTTATCATGGGAGCTTAAACTACTAAACAATCATGCTTCTCAATATGAATTTAGGTCCACATTTTTCAAGTTACTAAACATTTAGCAACATTGGTAAGCTAAAACTGGGTAGAAGATTTAAGTGCTCAAATTTTGAATAACCAGAGTTACTTCTGCATATCAGATGGAAGCACTTCAGTAAAAACCATTAATTCCAACATTGTTTTCTCCTCAGTTGGGTTGACAATATATGTACAAGCTAACAATGAATGTTAGTTTGTATTGAAGTACTATAGCTTTAAGAGATAGTGTTGCAAATTGCCATAAGAGGGAGCAAGAAGAACCGTTGTACATACCTGAACGGTCTTCTCGATGCACTGGAAGGAGAGTCCAACATGGGTAATTACCAATCCTATTGGTAGAGACTGAGTTAATTTAAATATTTAAATGCGAGGTAGTCACCGCCCCTTAGCAGCCCCCAATACCTCAGTTTTAAAAACGAAGACAGTATAGAGGTAACACAATTTATTGAACATCAACCATATAACAATTAACATTAAACCTCGCAACCCAAATACTCCGGCGACCTGGCAACTACGCCGGGTGGGTTTGGACTCTCCTTCCAGTGCATCGAGAAGACCGTTCAGGTATGTACAACGGTTCTTCTCCACTGCACTGGGAAGGAGAGTCCAACATGGGATATACCAAAGTTCACATCCCTTGGGAGGGAAAAGGCTGTGCCACGGTCGACGGAGAGGAACACACCCTCTGCAACACACGTCTCCCAAAGGAAGCTTCAGCCGAAGCAACCGAGTCCAGTCTATAATGACGGATGAAGGTTGTAGGCGAAGCCCAAGTCGCTGCCTTGCAAATGTCCTCAATAGATGCTTGGGTATTCCATGCGGCAGACGCAGCCGCACTTCTGGTGGAATGCGCAGTTATGCCCGCCGGAGGCGATTGAGACCTGGCTTTGTACGCTTCTGCAATACAGTCCTTAAGCCAGCGACTGATAGATTTAGATGAGACCCCTAGTCCCATAGATCCTTGAGCAAATGATACAAACATCCTGTCAGTCTTCCTGAACTGATCAGTCCTCCTGATATAAATCTTTAAGGCCCTCCTAACATCTACCTTGTGCCACCTCAACTCCAACGGATGTTGACCATGAGTACAAAAATCAGGAAGGACCAACTCCTGCGATCTATGAAACCCAGAATTGACCTTGGGAATAAAGGCCGGATCTAGTCTAAGTACCACTCTGTCCGAATGGAACACACACAAATCTGACCGAGTAGACAGAGCCGACAATTCTGATACTCGGCGCGCAGAAGTGATCGCCACAAGAAAGGCAGTCTTTATTGTCAGCAGACGAAGTGAAATAGACCTGAGCGGCTCAAAGGGAGGTGAAGTAAGAGCTTTCAGTACGAGAGCCAAATCCCAGGTCGGAAACCTATGTACCGGAGGAGAATGGGAGTTGACAGCTCCTTTAACAAAATCCCATATCCAAGGGTGTTGTGCTAGTGAACGGGAGAACGGTACCTGTACAATGGTTGCCAGAGCCGCTATTTGCCTTTTCAATGTATTTGGCGCTAAACCTCTGTCAACACCTGCTTGCAGGAACTGTAACACCAGAATAACCGAAGCTTCTTGAGGGTTAGCACGTTGTTCTAAACAAAACCTGCAAAAGGCTGCCCATGTAGCTTGATAAATCCGGACCGTAGACGGTCGACGAGCAGCCTGCATGGTATCAACCACATTGTCCGGGATACACTGTTTCCTCAACCTGAGCCTTTCAAGTGCCAGGCGGTCAGCTGGAACCACTGCGGGTTCGGATGACACACTGACCCCTGGCATAACGATATTTCGCAATCCGGAATCCTCCACGGGGAGGACACCGAAAAGGCTGACAGGTCGGCAAACCAAGGGCGTCTCGGCCAATGGGGAGCCATCAATATCAACTCCGCTCCTTCCTGCACCATCTTGTCCAACGTTCTTTGAATCAGGCATGTAGGCGGAAATGCGTAAAGGAGACCTTTGGGCCAGGGAGACAACAGAGCGTTGACCCCTTCCGCACCTGGGGTTGCAAACCGGGAATAAAACCTGGGCAATTGGGCGTTGTCCGGGGTTGCAAATAGATCCACTGATGGTACCCCGAAGCGGCGGACTACGCTGTTGAAAAGAGCCGGAGCGAGCCTCCATTCCAAGGGATCTATGGTCGCCCTGCTCAACCAGTCCGCCTGCACGTTGCTGGTCCCCGCAATGTGCTCCGCTCTCAATGAAGACAGATGACGTTCGGCCCAATCGAAGAGAGCTGTAGTCTCGAGCATTAGACGCTGTGACTTCGTGCCCCCTTGATGATTGAGATGGACCCTGGTAGCTACATTGTCTGTTAGAACCAGTATGTCTCTGCCCTGAACCCAGAAGGAAAAGGCCTGAAGTGCCAGAAACACTGCCCTGAGCTCCAGAAAGTTGATATTGATAGGAGCTAGGTCTTCCTGGGACCATAAACCCTGAGCCATATGGGAACCCATGTGAGCCCCCCAACCCGACAGACTCGCATCCGTGGTCAGAACCAGATGGTCGTGACTGTGGAGAGGGGAGCCCCGAAACAAGGCTGGGGACAACCACCATCTCAGAGAGTGCTTCACGCTTGCTGGAATCCTCACCTGCCGGTGAGAATGACTGACCTTGACCTTTTGGTACGGGAGCAGGAACCACTGGAGCCTCCTGATGTGATATCGAGCCCATGGCACGATTCCAATAGCTGAAACCAGAGTCCCGAGTACTTTGGACAACATGGCCAGCGAGACCTGATGTTGTCGACACAGGTCGCTGACCAGGCGCCGAATGTTGCGAAGCCGTTCCGGTGTCAAAGAGACCGTGTCCTGGGTGGTATTTATAATCGACCCCAGATGTTGGATACTGGTAGAAGGCACAAGATGACTCTTTTCCTCGTTGATGGTATAGCCGAGGCTCTCCAGGACCTCCCGTGTGAGAGCCAAGTCCTGCTGCGCTCGAGGCAGTGACTTGGACATCACGATGTTGTCGTCCAAGTATGCCATCACCCGCACAGACCGGGCCCTGACATGCGCCGTCAATATGTCCATCAATTTTGTAAATGTCCGAGGCGCAGATGACAGGCCGAACGGCATTGCCCGGTACTGGTAGTGAGTACCGTTGAGGCAGAACCTGAGAAAACGACGATGAGCCGGCCAAACAGGAATATGCAGGTAAGCATCTTTCAGGTCTATTGACGAAAGAAAGTCGTGATGACGAATAGAGGCGAGAATCGACTGGAGAGAGTGCATGCGAAATCTCCGATACCGGATGAAGACATTGAGAGATTTCAAATTGAGGATCATGCGGAACCCTCCTGATGCTTTTGGTACAAGGAAGACGATGGAATAAAAGCCTGTTCCTTTGGCATGCTCGGGCACTCTCTCTATCGCCTTGATGTGCAAAAGATGTTCTATTTCCCGCTGCAAATGAAGATTTTTCAACGGATCGCGGGTCGATGGACATTGGACAAAACGTTGAGGAGGGGGCTGAAGAAACTCCAGACGCAACCCCTGAGCAATTGTGGCTATTGCCCATTTGTCGGTGGAGATACTTCTCCAGGAGGCACTGAAAAGTTGTAGTTTGCCTCCTATGGGCGCAAGCGAATGAAAGTCACTTGGAGTTGCGTTTGAAGCCCCGTTGATTTCCCCTGAATGGCCTTCTAGCCTGCTGATACCCCCTTTGTCGGTCCTGAAAT
This sequence comes from Erythrolamprus reginae, assembly GCF_031021105.1. Taxonomy (NCBI): domain Eukaryota; kingdom Metazoa; phylum Chordata; class Lepidosauria; order Squamata; family Dipsadidae; genus Erythrolamprus; species Erythrolamprus reginae. The sequence continues at coordinate 238,866,984 of NC_091950.1, forward strand.
GGGGCACGGTCACCTCGAAAGGAGGACTGTCCATACTGGCCCTGCTGAAAGGGCCTAACATTCTGACCCACCGACGGGGAGGAATCCCAGCGAAAGGGCTGGCGACGATTATAAGGATTAGTACGACGCTCTTGCCGCCTGTACGCTCTGGGAAGGGACTTCCGTTTGTCCTTATCTTCAATTAGGACCGGATCCAGCGACTCCCCAAACAATTTCTCACCCTGGTAGGGGGAGGAAGCTAGGTTCCACTTGGACTTGAGGTCCGCTGGCCAGTTCCTCAGCCAGAGAAGTCGCCTGGAAGCCAGAGAGGTCGCCATCCCCCGAGCCGAAAACTTTGCCGCATGCAGGGTGGCATCGGCGGAAAATTCAGCTGCCGCTAACAGCTTACTGATGTCCTGTCTTAAACGGCCATCATCGGGGCCTAGACGGGCCTGAACCTCTTGCAGCCATATTATAGAGGCCCGGTTGAAAAAAGAGGCCGCCGCCGCTGCCCGAAACCCCCAACTGGCCATTAAGTGAGACTTACGCAATAAAATCTCCGCCTTTCTATCTTCTGGCTTTAGGCTGTCGCCAGTCTCAGAAGGAACTAAAGCCTTTGAAATTAGAGTCATTACAGGCTGATCAATGGGCTGAAACTCCAATAACTTCTCCATATCGTCATCCAGCGTGTAGAATTTACGCTCCATGACTGAAGGTCCCTGTGCAGCTGCTGGAGTGAGCCAGGGACGCTTAATGCCTTGTATGAAGATGTCTGAAGATGGCACATGGTCAGTCTCAGGCTGGGGTTCTTTAAAGAGGACAGTAGATGGTTTAGGGTCCTCAGTGGAATCTGTAGGTTTGCTAGGACCTGGCAGGTCCGCTGTTTGTTTAGCCTTATGAAGCAACACCTTAAAGAAGGAAGCCTTGAAGAGACCTGCTACAACTGGTGCTTCAGGAGCGGTCTCGTCATCTGAGAAGTCATACTCCTTCTCGGTGTCTTCCAACTGGGGAGGTTCCTCTACCCAGGACCCCATACCCGAGAGGGGCGGTACTGACCAAGGGTTTCTGGATGGACCAGGGCGTGAATCCTGCACTCTTGTTGCCATCCCCTGTGAATAAGCATCTGTAACAAGCTCCTGCAAGGCTGGAGACATCTGTTGCCAGGTATCAGGATTTACTCTGAGTCCAGCTGCAGTGGGAGTAAAGGTTGCTGTAGGCCCACTTTTAAAGGCATGTGCAGCAGAAGCAGAAGCAGGTCTAGGTTGACTAAGGCCTGGTGCAGAATAAACAGGTTGAGGCAGGAAAGGAGACTGCCTTTCTGGGGACCAATCCCTCTCTGACAAGGCCTCCACTGTACCCAACTGGGGAGCTTGTAAATCCCTGGCCTGGAACATCAACTGCGCAGGGAGAGGCGAGGCAATCCTAGGTGTCAGGATGGCTGCCTCCAGCCTCTGCTCTAGTGCCATAATCCTTCTCTCTGCCTCTTTAAGGGATGAAGATGAAGGTTTTGATTTTTCTTTGGGCTTTGGCTTGCCCTTATCCTTGGGCACTGTGCTGGGGGAAGATACTTTTTCAGGCATTTTATCCTCCATGCTACTTACAATTGACAGTAGTTAAGCAAACAAGGCCTCGAGAGTCACAGAAAGAACGTTCTCCTTACAAAGAACTCTCTCCAAAATGGTGACTAATCACCTCATAAAGGCCACACATGCGCCCTGTAGCTTGTACTCCGCCTGCTGATTGGCTGCAGAAATATCTCCTGACAGCAATGGCGGGCGCGGGAAAAATCGCCCAAAATGGCGGCCCGCGAACATAAGGATTCCCCTGGGGCTTATTAGAGACCCCACTGGAGGGAAGAGCCCACCGTCCTTCCATTTAAGGCCTTCTTCGCCGAACACAGCGGCTTTCAAGGCTCCGGAGGCGGCGATTCCGGCGGCGGCGCGGCGGCGGCGGCGGCTTTATTCTTCGCCGCCGAACAGCTGAGAGGCGCTGGCGCCTCGCCAAGTCCTTTCCTTCGCCGCGAAGTCCTCTCAAAAGCCTCCCAGTGAGGGGGACGGACCCCCTCACCTTCGGCTGCCAGCCAGGTTTGGCCACTGAGGCCAGTGACCTCAGGCTGGGTCGCTCCCCGATTGGCATGGTACCCGCTGAGGGAAGGGAAGCCCGGGGAGAATAACGGTGGGGGTGGTGTCCACGGAGGACAGAGACCCCTCCAAGAATCCACTTCTTCTTCTGTGATCTGTCAGGAATAGAAGAAAAACAACATTAAACAGGTCATTTTATTTTCAGATTCTTATTTTAACTCTTTAAACCATTTTAACTCTTTAAACTATTCCCTCATTACAGAGGAACAAAACTCAAGTCTCTACACTTAGACTGAGTTTTTAAAACTGAGGTATTGGGGGCTGCTAAGGGGCGGTGACTACCTCGCATTTAAATATTTAAATTAACTCAGTCTCTACCAATAGGATTGGTAATTACCCATGTTGGACTCTCCTTCCCAGTGCAGTGGAGAAAGCATGATTCTCTCTCTGCTCTCTTTCTGCTGATTTACTGAGACTGGTGTAGTAAGTTACTTTGATGTATTTGTAAGCTGTAATGTATGTCTGATATGTAAGAAAAAGACAGGCTTGTAATATTATTATTATTATACTGAGAAATATTGACTGATTTGAATGTGTATGATCGGACTGTTTAACTTGACTGTGCTATTTCTAAAGTAAACACTAACCTTAGCAAGCCACAGCCAACTTACCAGTCCTAGTCACCCTCACCACCCTACACTTTGAGACCTCTGCTGCTCTGCATTCCACAATCCCAGTTTTACCACAAGTTTCTTGCTCCTGCTGCTGTTGAATTGTGCCCAGCCTAAGAGATGGGGAGGATGGTGGGAGGGGACAAGAAGAAAGAAAGTGAGGGAGGAGGGAGGAAGGAAGGGGAGAAAGAAAGAAAGAAAGAAAGAAAGAAAGAAAGAAAGAAAGAAAGAAAGAAAGAAAGAAAGAAAGAAACAGCCATAAAAGATCAAACCATCCCTTTTGTGCTATATGGGGCTAACTTTGTCTGTTAAACGTGGGGTGGAGGGGAGAGCCAAAATCACTTTTTAATTTCATTTTTGTAACTCAAATCCAGCTCTTCTTTTGCAAGCAGCTCTTATGTGTAGCGAGGGCTGATTTTGCACTGGATAAAATAAAAAGGCTGTTTTCACCTTTGGTTTCTTTCTTTCTTTCTTTCTTTCTTTCTTTCTTTCTCTGTCTGTCTGTCTGTCTGTCTGTCTGTCTGTCTGTCTGTCTGTCTAAAGATTTCTATGCCAACCCTGTGGAGCCTTGGAATAAGGGCCTTGGAACAAGATTTATTTTATTTTATTTTTTTCTTTTTCACTGCATGAAGCCACTGCATAAAGCCAATTCCATGGTCCAATAGCCAGGTCTAGAACACTTCATCAGTGATAGCAGCAAGATGGTGGCAACAGTCAGCTAGAATGGCAGAACACAGGGAGGGAGCAGTCCAAAAGGGATCTATGTGGCTGGAAAGAGTTGATTATGTGACTGCAGGGGCACTGCATGGCTGTAACTTTGGGCACAGGTCACAGGTCGCTGTTGTTATTTAATATGGTCACTGATTGCTCATAAATTGAGGACTACTATATGTCATTTTAACAGATTATCATTTTAATGTTAAATGAAGTATCAGAAACAGTATAAAGGAGGAAGGGAAGGAGAACACAAATTATACGAAATTGGTCACAGCTTTCTACAACTCAAGGGTCAAACGTTCGCCAGAGATGGCAAACTTTTTTTTGGCTCAAGTGCCAAAAGGGTGTGTATGTGTGTGCTAGCATGCGTGCACATGCCCACACCCCTTCCCTCAGTGCAGCCTATGTGCATGCGCACCCTCCCTCCAAGCTGCCTCCTGCACATGCCCACAAGCTTTATGAAGCCTGGCAGGTGAAAAAAATGCCCAAACGGGCAAAGCGGAATTCGGAAAATTCACTTCCGCTTTGCCCATTGTGCTGTTTTTTATACTCTGGAGCTTCAGGAAGCTTCCCTGAACCCTCTGAAGTGCAAAAAAACCCAGCATAACAGGCAAACAAGAAGTTCAGAAAACTCACTTCCGCTTTGCCCATTGTGCTGTTTTTTGCACTCTGAGGCTTCAGGAAGCTTCCCTGAACCCTCTGGAGTGCAAAAAACAGCACAACGGCAAACCAGAAGTTTGTTTTTCCAAACACCTGGTTTGTCTGTTGGGGGATTTTTTTGCCTCTGGAGCTTTAGGGAAGCTTACCTGAAGCACCTGGAGGACGAAATGGCCTTTCCCATGGCTGAAAATCAACTGGCCAGCGCGCACATGTGTGCTGGAGCTGAAACATGGCAAAGTCCAATATGGCTCCGCATGCCACCTGTGGCATACATGCCATAGGTTTGTCATCATGGGTCTAGACATAATCACCTTACTATGCCAGGTAAAAAAATAGAAATCTGAAGAACAAAGCTGAGCCATTACATAAAAGGAACACAAAATCAAAATGACCTGCCTATTATTGACATCTTGAACGATCAGCAAAAAACCTCTTAAATATCCCAAATTGTTGGGGGCAATATGCTGATTCTGTAAACCACTTCGAGAGGGTTGTAAAGCATTTTAAAGCGATATATAAGTCTAAGTGCAATTGCTATTGCTATAATAAAAAATAAAGCAATTCCAAATATTTGTTAAAATCATTTTCCCTAATGCTTCTTAACAACTGCTTCACAAAATGTAATACTATAGGACTTTTAAAGTTTTCAATAAATTGATACATGCTTTAAAAATAATTGCCACAACATTTGAAAGTTTTACCAGGATCTTTGATACTATCACCGAGTCTATAGAGAGGGGCGGAATACAAATCTAATTAATAATAATAATAATAATAATAACAACAACAATAACAACAACAACAACAACAACAACAATAATAATAATAATAATGTGTCTTTTGACATGTAAAGATCATGATATTCCACACTGGTTTTAATCAATTTGAAAATGTATATAGCACTAATGTGACCTTCAGTATAACCGTACGACAGGTTTACAATGATCCAAATAGACAATATGAGAAGTTCCTTTTGTCGTATAAACAGAATGTAAAATATAGCACCAGATCCACTAACAAAAACTTGAAAAACAAAAATCTACAGTGCTTTAAAAGACCTCAATTTATTGCCTTGACCTTGCTAGCTGATGCAAAATCAGGAAATGAATCAGCAATGGAAATAAATCTTTCATCCTATACTAAAATCTATTATGGAATTTCATTGTGGAAAAGCAGTTCTGTCCTAAGCAATTTTCAAAAAGAAAAGGATATGGGGAACATGCTTTTGAGAATCTTTTAAATCTGGATGCTTGTTGATAATTAAATTCCCAAATGCATCAGATTTTTAACTATGTTTAACAATCAGACACTTAACTGTTGCTGCAAAATGCTAAAAGTATTTCTACCACCCTCCTCTGAGAAATCCTGCTATGCTTAATTAGTTAAGACATTTTTTTTCCTTTCAGTAATTGCTCCTTATTGAAAATAAGCTGTTTGCTGGTTTTAAAAGAACTCAGGAGGTAATATACTTCTACATTACCACCTGAGTTCTTTAAAATCAGTAAACAGTTTCTTTTCTCTGTAAAAGCAAGTGGTCTACATGAGCATTTCATTATGAATACATGAATTTATTAATAAACAGTGAATAGTAGGAATAATAGCTTTATTATTATGGTCAATATCTAGAATTAAATACAGCTTTTTAAAAGGATAAAAATAAATGGACCAATAATATAAAGGGGCCTTTTTTTAAAAAAAATCTAAAATAAGAACTAATTTCTATTAAATTACTATTAAACAACTTATCAATTATTAGAATAAAATAAAATATTTAAATTAAGTCATGATTAAAAATGAAAAGTTGCTTAGAAGTGATAATTTTAATAGGATAAACACAGAGTGTAACTTGGTTAGTTGTCACTGTACTTAACTTAGCAAAATCATAACCTAACAGTTTTAGCATTATAGTTTGAAGGACTAAAAATTCTAAAAGGGAAAATTAAACTCACAATAAATAGCAACTGCGATCAAATAGAATTTGGTCTCAGAGATAATCTCTAAAACAGGGATCCCCACCTTTTGGACACCAGAGACCACCAGGGTCATACTTTTAAATCTCACAGACCACCAAATTCATAATTTTAAGTCCCGCAGATCACTAATATGATTTTTTTTAAAGATAAATACATTTGTAAAATAATGATCAGAGAACTTCAATTTTATTAGTATGAAATGCACCTATTTAATATAACAAAATTATAAATGTTTATTTAATTATAACAAAATCATAAATACTGTACATATTTAATTATAACAAAATATTTAAAGATTGTTTAATTGTAACAAAATTATTAGTGTAATTAGTGTATGTTATTATTACAAAATAATTGAAGCTTATTTGACAGTGACTTGTTGATATTGTTGGAAAAGTCAGTCCCATATTCCAGAGCTGTAGCTGTAGTCCCTTCCCTCCCTTCCCTTCCCTTCCTTTCCCTTCCCTTCCCTTCCCTTCCTTTCCCTTCCCTTCTTTTCCTTTCTTCTTCTTGGACTGGATTAATTGCTCTCAACCATATCTGGCACAGAAGCCAAGATTTCTCTTATGGAACACCAAAATTTTCTCACGAACCTGTGCTCTAAAACATCAGCTAAGCATCAGTTACTCCATGAGGCGCAATGAGGAATAAGAAGGAATAAGGCATAAAGTAAAATGTACGTTTTATATTTATATATTATAAATTATATATTTATAATTTCTTCCCAGGGACATGACCATAGGTTGTATATTATGGATATGCCAGTGAGTTTCCCTTCAAGAAGAGCTGAACACAAGTCAGAATCAAGATTAAGTGAAGTTCTAGTACTATTTTACAAAGTCTTTTAGTAAGGTCACACTTGGAATATTGCATCCAGTTTGGTCACCACAATATAAAAAAGATGTTGAGATGCTGGAAAAAATGCATGGAAGAGCAACGAGAACAACGATAGGAATTAAGTATATCTAATTAATGGAAGAAGGACTAGGGGAGACATGATAGCAGTGTTCCAAAATCTGAGGGGCTCCAACAAAGACAAAGGGAGTCAAACTATTTTCCAAAGCACTAAAAGGCAATGGGTGGAAAATAACTAAGGAAAGAAGAAACCTAGAGCTAAGGGGAAATTTCCTAATGGTGAGCACAATCAACCAATAGAAACAGCTTGCCTTCAGAAGTTGTGGGCCACTGGATGCTTTCAAAAAGGGACTGACAATCATTTATCTGAAATGGTGCAGAATCTTCTGATCAAGCAAGGGGTTAGACTTGAAGACTTCCAATGTCTCTTCCAACTCTATTCTTCTATGTTCTATGACTCGAAGTTGAGTTAATACAAAGACTCTCCTATAGTTTAAACCGAAGATATTTGTAAAGTATTTAACCACTGCCCAAGTTATAGATTTTTGAAGTAAATTTTAGGTCCTTTGATGAATTTAGGTCAAAAACCCACATTTAAACTTCCAATAGAGCTTTCTCATAACCAATCAACACCATCTATTTTGTGGAAAATCTGTGGTCATAGACTGGATTTTATTTAAATCAACCATGAGACTAATGTGACACAATCTGGCTACAGGCATATGTGACCCTCATGGACAGCCAAGGATGATTTGATATAAATTAGGAATATACTGATTATGTTGTATAGTGAAATCAATAATGATATGCATGATCACTACAAAATAAACAAACAAAACTGTATAGTCCTCACTCCCAACATAACTAGACTGATTCTAAAAGGAACATCAATTCAATTTCTGAATAACATGAAAATAATACAGCAGTTTATATAGAATAAAATTCAAGACAATAGATTCCTAGGAAAATTGAGTTATTATCTCATTTTTTATGACTGGCTATGTTGATTTTTCAACATCTTGGTGTTCTTGAGGATTTAGTTAAAACTATAAGTTAGATAATCACATCTGGCCAAATTTAGTCAAAATTGAACAGGTAAATTGAACATGCTGTTATGCCCTTTGTTAAAAGGGCATTATAAATAAACGTTTATTAAGTAAAAATGAATATTTTTGTAAAAACATTTCTTATGCTATGACTTAAGGAATAACACTCTTGATAAATCTTTGGGAATCTCAACTATCATAGAAAAAGAATAAAAATATAGAAGTACAAGAAGAGTCTGCATTTTTTCATGTGCTGTGAATATATCAGCCTGAATTTTATATTACATAAAATAAAGTATATACAGTATACGATATTTTTAAAAATGTGAAATATTTAGCTAAGAGAATCTATATAACAATAACTTGAAAAGAATGACACCTTATTGATTTCTTCCACAATAGAAGTATGGTTGAACTGTGAGGAATATGGTACTTTGGAAGTGCATGATATTATGGTTCTAATCTTCTGAATGCTTTGAATGAAACAAATTGTAACTGAAATTTATAATCCAATCAGGCTCAGATTAAACCTCTATCCTGAACATGCAGCTGCTGCTAAAAACATCATGAATTATATTCATAATTCTGGGTCCTCGGAGTGGGGAGGCATAAAAGTCAAACAAACAAACAAACAAACAAATAAATAAATACAAATAAATAATATTTTTAATTCCTGCTTTTGCCACTCCATGATTCTCTCTGTAACTTGCTGTCACAATATTCCATGTGTTTCCTGCAAATCGCAGTTCATCTTCATGCAAAGAAATGTAATACATACCTAAACTCACATAGTACTTGTATCTAGGTGACAAATGAAAATATGCAAGGTCATATTAGCAATTAAGTTACTGGAAATATAGATGCAAATGGATAAAATAGCATGTCTTTCATTAAAGTCTAAAAGAATAAATCTCACATAAATGTAATAATGTGAAATAGCATTAAACAATTTACGGTATACAAGTTGATTTTTCAAAACTTTTCACAAGTCACGTGCAGGCCTTTTCCTGTTGATTGTAAAAAAAATATTCAAATATTTACGTGATAACATCTGGTATGCTTTATCATGCACAATGTCCTCCTACAAAAATTAGCATCTTACACTGTTTTTTTCATCAAAAGCAGGGAGACATCAGGCAGATGAAGCAAGGTTATAAAGTTTTGGTGCCAGATCTTAATATAAATCCTAGCGTTGCCCTTTGAGATTTGACACAGACTTAAGTGCTGTGTCAACCTGTCCATTTGGGGTCTCTACGCTGTTGTTTTCTGGGACTTCCAACAGCTGAAAACAGATGTGTCATCATCTTGGTTGGTATGTTACGCTTTTGTGCTTCTGTTTAAATCTGACTGCTCAAGTTAATAATAAAGCTTAAAATCTCCTTAGTTCCTGGTGCACTCATTGTCTCTGGATCCTCAAAGAACCAATTGTCCAGCACCTGGCCACTGCCTGACACTTTGCAATACAGAAAAAGGATGGATGTTAAAACAAGAAACAAAGCAGGTGGCCTGGATTCCCCTTTTCTCTATAGATACAATATACTTTATTGATTAGTCAATTGACCATATCAGACATGAGCACAAGTCACAGTAAAATATAATAAAAATGAAGATATAGCGGAGTAAGATAAAATAGCTCTGGTAAGCTAAAGGAAAGATAAAATAGTAAGATAAAATAGTAGAAGGTAAGCAAAGAAGTAAACTTTATTATAAGTCCATTGATTGTATCAAATAGTATATAGAATGATACAAAGATGCAAATAGATAATAAGGAAAAACATAATAGACTGTCACTTTACAGCTGGTCAAGATATTCTGTCCGATTTGAGATGGCCTTTGAAATTAAGAGACTTACTGAGAGGTTCATTATCTGCAATAAATAAGACTATTTCTCCCAAGTACCACTGTATTTTTTAGTTTTTAAATGGATCTAAATAAACAATATTTTTTTCTAACTGGGAGGCTGATTTCTCTTCAGCCAGCCACTTCAGAGGCTTGGCACATTTAAGTGCTGCAATATCACCTTGGGCAGCCTCATCAATAACTCTTTGTTTGAAAGCTTCCCTGACCTTTAAATCCAATTGGACTGGGCACAGGAAGGAGAATCCATATTGAGAGATGAAATTTGAAAATTGGATGGCCCGGGCATGAGGTTGTTTGTTGTGTACCTGCTCTTTGAAGCCCATCTCGTGTCAACTCGCAAAGCTTTCCTGTCCTGCTCCCGAGTTGTCATAGGCAAAGGGATGGGAATCGCGCCTCACAGTTGCACCAAAGAATTCACACCTTAGTTAAAACAAGAGACAGCCTAGCCATCTGAAGTTAAAGCCATCTCTACAGAGACCTTCAACAGCTGGAGGGAGTGACTTCTACCAGCCATGTTTGGAATTGGAGAATCTGGGTAACTAGAGTTGGTAAGCTTCCTTGTGGCATTTCTACAGACAGTAGCCCTTTAAAAAGTCTCCTTAAAATATGGGAATCAGGAGCCAGCTTTTGTGAAAAACTATAAATAGGAAGTAACTTGATTTATACATTCCCTATCCAGGCTCCAATTATATCTAATCTGCTTCTTACCAAAAACAATTACCTTAGTTCTAGACTTATTGATATTCAGGTAGTTGAGTGCCTACCTTGTATGTTCTGAACCTGGGCAACAGTCTTCTCAAACCATACCTGGGTTTATGACATCATTACCATGTCATCTGCCTAAAGCAGAATGTTCACATTCATTGTTAATTTTAGGCACATGCATATTGGTGCAGTGATAAGACTTTCGGATGCTCTGTTGATCATTTTTTGGGTTCTCTAGTCCACTACAAGTTGGGGAAGTGAACAATTGTATAAGATTCTTCCGATGTGGAAGCAGCAGAAGAGGTATCCAGGGGGAATATATATTAGCATAAAAGTCCTGCAACTGAGTGCCAGAAAAACTCTGGGTTTGGGTTTTTAGCTGCTAAATTTAGGCAGAGAGAGGACAAGGGATGAATCTGGCATTTTTTGTTTTTCTTATACTCTTGTCTGAGCACTAGTATGGCAACATGATTATTATTTGATAGGACTATGCTGTGTGCTTAGCTACCCTTAACTTTTTTCCTCAGGGAGGGACACACTGAGTGAAACCAATGAGGGCCTTTTATCTGGGACCTTATAGGAGGGGGCTTTTCAGTTATGACTTTTCTTAGTTCTGCATTTAGGTTTTCATAAGCTATAAGTAGAGAGCTGACATCTATGCAAAGTGAGGTAATTATGTTTATCAGAACTTGATCACATTTTATGTATTTAGTCAAAGTTCTCACATCCACTCTATTTATTTATTTTATTTGACAAGTACATATTGGTAGTATACATAGATATAACACTGTTTATATACTATGAGATGGGTACTAGTACCTAGATCCGGCCATGAATGAAGAATGATTGGGAGAATATGTGTTTTTGTGGGTTTTTATGCTTTTATATTGTTCTAAGAATAGTTTTTACTTGTTGGAAGCTGCCCATAGTCCTTTGGGAGGTGGGTGGCATGATAGGTAGGTAGGTAGATAGATATGTAGGTAGGTAGGTAGGTAGGTAGGTAGATAGACAGATAGATAGAATCAGCACATTATTTTATCCCCTAGTTAATGTTTTTAAAAAACCTTATTTGGAGAGAGTTAACAATGAAAGAGCTTGCAAGCCAGTAAGAGCTGGGAACATTGTTAGAATCTGGTTAGGGCTGGAAAGAAAAATTCTGAGCAAGTATAGCAATGAAAAAAAATACTGCGAAGATATAGGGCTTGGAAAACATTCTTAGCAGAGAGTAACAATGAAAGATCTTACAAGCCGTAAGAGCTGGGAACATTGTTAGCACCTGGTTAGGGCTGGAAAGAAACTTACATGGAACAAGTTAGAGTAATGAAAAAAACTCTGCAAAGACTTAGAGCTTGGAAAACATTCTTCACAGACAGCGACAATGAAAGAGCCTGAAAGATAAGAGCTGGGAAGATCATTAGCACTTACTTAGGGCTGGGGGGGAAGCTTTGAAAAAAGCTATACTCAGAGTATAAGGTGCACCTGAATTTTTAGCCTCTTATACTCCAAAAAATACGGTAGGTAGATAGATAGGTAGGTAGGTAGGTGTTCTGCCGGCTCTTGGCACAAGTCTCTAATTATATGCAAAAGTAGCCAAAACAGACACACACACGGGAAAAGTAAACAATACTTTCTTTATCCACAGAAAAATACAGTAGTACCTCTAGATACGAGTTTAATTCATTCCAGAATGGAGCTTGTATGTCGATCAACTCGTATCTGGAACAAATGGCTTTAGACTTTATTTTTCCTCTCCGAGATAACCAGAAGCAAGGATTCTTGCACCACCTAGTGGAAGCTCGGCTTGTATCACGAATTTGAGCTTGGGTGTCAAACAGAAATTTTGCTCCCGTTGTGGCTCGTAACTTGGAATACTCGTATGTGGAGCAGCTCGTATCTAGAGGTACTACTGTAGAAGCAAAACCCTCTTTTTGTAGTCAAAGGGCTCACATGTAAAACAAACAGATTTGAAGGCAGTGAAATAACAAAAAAAAACCTCAAAGCAATTAACCAGTAGCTGTGAAGTGGTCACAGCTACTCTCCTTCAGACTTTGTTTAACTCACACTGTTAACTATGATTTACGTTCAGAGTCCAGATATCAAAGCACAGGGTCCTTGGCGAATCCGAAGAGTCAAGGCAAATCCACAATCACAAACAGATAATCTTCCACACTGAAAGGCTGGCACGCTGCCCATTTAACAGCAGCCCTAATTACTTGAACCACACCCAACCACAGGTGAACACTCTTATCTCTTGTAATACCTCCGTAGCTGCTCTCTTCTATTCATGGCTCTTCGCATGCATGGGTCTATGACTGCATCCTCATCAGAGTCCAGCAAAGATAAGGAGGATGAGGAATGGCTTCCTCCTGGGCTGCCTGCCAAGCCCCCCCTGAGGTCCCATTTCACAGTCGCTCCCTGCTTCCGACGACACTTCGCTGCCCGAAGCAGTCGGCAGTAAAACAGGCCTCTGACACTTTGGAGGATTCACCCACATCCACCACCACAGTCCTTGGGTCAGGAGCTGGCCCAGAGAGGTATGTATGTATGTATGTATGTAGGTAGGTAGGTAGGTAGGTAGGTAGGTAGGTAGGTAGATAGATAGATAGATCTGCATAATACCACTTCTGATATATACTGCTGATAATGAACGAGACTACTATAGATCTATTTCAAGCTATTTAGCTCTCATCAGCTAGCCATACCCATCCTTAGATTTGAACCTGGGCAGCCTGCCTATAAGGCTGTAGCTTTAACCTCTAAGCCACAGGCATCTTCTTCTATATCTGGTAAACATAGCTTTTACCAAAAAAGGGTTATACAGTGATCCCCCGGTTATTGCGTCCCCGACCATTGCGAATGGGCTACATCGCGATTTTTCAACCCGGAAGTAAAAACACCATCTGCGCATGTGCGCCCTTTTTTCCTATGGCCACACATGCGTAGATGGTGTTCCCCGCCGGGCAGATCAGCTGCTGGGCGGCTTCCCTGGGTCTTTCCCCTCTTGCTGGCGGGAGGGCGAGAAGCCCCCCCAGCACCCGCTCGCCCTCCGTTCGCCTGCCCTTCGCCCGGCCACCCGCCATTTGCTCGCTGCTCGCCCGGCCACCCGGGTTCGTTTGGCTTCGGGACTCAGTTGGGAAGCAGCACGGGTGTTTTAAAAGGTCTCCGCCGGCATGGGGGGCTTCTTAGCACCCCCCCAAACCCGGGTTGGGGGTTTGGGGGGGGTAGGAAGCCCCCCATGCCGGCGGAGACCTTTTAAAACACCCGTGCCGCTTCCCAGCTGAGTCCTCAAGCCAAGCGCAGAAGTTAGCCTTGAATCCCTTTGAATCCCGCCGCTTCTGCTGGATACGGGCGATGGGGGGGCGAGCTGCCACACCCCTGGCTTCCGCACCGTTCGTCCCACCCACCACCCGTATCCAGCAGAAGCTGCTGGATTCAAAGTGCTGGGGTGGGGGGCTGTCGGGACACACACCCCCACCCCAGCACTTTGAATCCCGCCGCTTCTGTTGGATACGGGCGATGGGGGGGGCGAGCTGCCACAGCCCCTGGCTTCCTCACCGCTCGTCCCACCCACCGCCCGTATCCAGCAGAAGCTGCTGGATTCAAAGTGATTCAGGGAACAGAATGGAGCCTTCCGCGGCGGGGCTGGTAGGAGGGGAGCCGAGGGGATAACCGAGCCCAGCCCCGTGGCATTCGCCTTCCTCCCGCCTGCAGCCAAGTGATCGTGGGCTCCTTCGCAACCTCAGAGAGCTTCCTGGTTTTCGTGAGCTTTCATGCCCAGGAAGCTCTCCGAGGTTGCGAAGGAGCCCAGGATCACTCGGCTGCGGGTGGCAGGAAAGCGAATGTCACGGGGCTGGGCTCGGCTCCCCCCCCCTTAGCAGCCCCGCCGCGGAACGCTCCATTCTGTTCCCTGCCGGCCCGATTGAGCGGCCGGCGGTCTCCATTCAGGGAACAGAATGGAGCCTTCCGCGGCGGGGCTGGTAGGAGGGGAGCCGAGGACGGAACCGAGCCCAGCCCCGTGGCATTCGCCTTCCTCCCGCCTGCAGCCGAGTGATCGTGGGCTCCTTCGCAACCTCAGAGAGCTTCCTGGTTTTCGTGAGCTTTCATGCCCAGGAAGCTCTCCGAGGTTGCGAAGGAGCCCAGGATCACTCGGCTGCGGGCGGCAAGAAAGCGAATGTCACGGGGCTGGGCGCTAGCTCTCGCCGCTTTCGAGCTGAGTCCTGAAGCGAATTCGCTTCAGGACTCATCTTGAAAGCCCGCTAGCGAGGAGCCGAAGATTGGGGGCGGCGCGGCTGTTTTAAACCGTCGCCGCCGGCATGGGGGGCTTGCCAGCACCCCCCGGACCCCCAACCCGGATTTGGGGGGCTGCTAGGAAGCCCCCCATGCCGGCGGCGACGTTTTAAAACAGCCGCGCCGCCCCCAATCTTCGGCTCCTCGCTAGCGCTGCGGAAGTTAAAAACACCATCTGCACATGCGCAGATGGTGTTTTTACTTCCGCAGCGCTACTTCGCGAAAACCCGCTCGTTGCGGGGGGTCCTGGAACGGAACCCTCGCAACGAGCGGGGGATCACTGTATATGTTTTTTTCCCTGTCAAATCACCCTGATATACCCAAATATGGGAGGAAGCATAGAGAATAGTTTGTTGTCTATAGCAACTGCCTGGATGGCCCCTGGAGGAGACTAGAGGCAAAAAGGAAGTATGATGCTATTATCTATTTATCTATAAGCAAAATTCTCCAAAAGCAAAACAAAATTTGGGCTTCAGGAAAAACAAATTTCAAACAAGATATGACATTTTAAAGCAACTATAATCCCTCCAGTTTGGGTCAAAAATTTCTGATTCCATTTATATCTCATGTTTGCCTTTGATATCAGGCAATTTTTCAGAAACACCTATTTTACCTCACCTAACAAATGCAATAAGTGGAAGAGCAAAGCTTGTCCTTTTCTTTTCTTTCATTGATCAACTCATCACACAATGTCCAAAGTTACAAAACCCAGAACCCTAAAAGAAATGCAACTTTGATAATAAATATAGTTATTATATAATGTCAGCTGGTGAGCCCCAGGGGGAGAGCCTTCTCTTTGGCGGCTCCGGCCCTTTGGAATCAACTTCCCCCAGAGATTAGAACCACCTCCACCCTCCTTACCTTTCGTAAGTTGTTAAAGTCCCACCTATGTCGCCAGGCATGGGGGAAGTAAGATACTGCCAGGTATATATAGTCAATGCATGGAATGATTGTGTTGTATGATTTTAATGTGGGGTTTTAGATGTGATGTTTTTAATATTAGATTTGTTATATTGTATTATTTGTTGTGAGCCACTCCGAGTCCACGGAGAGGGGCAGCATACAAATCTAATAAATTATTATTATTATTATTATTATTATTATTATTATTAATATATAAGCATAGAAATTTGGAAACAAATATAATAATACAGCTAGCATGTTTAAACAATTATTTTTGTACTAATATAGCAACACTTCCAAATGTAATAATTATAAAACACAAACTTATTCAAGTCTGGAATCAGAAATCACAACAACCATCCAGGCAAACATTCTGCAATGTGCAGAAAAACCAATAATACCATCTTTTCTTACAAAGCCACAGAAATGGCGATTCCATTGTCAATTATTGAAGTATTGGATTTCCACAGCTGCACAGATCTTATCAGCAAGGAGTTTTTCTTTATGTTTAATTAAATGAAATCTAGATAGTTGCAACGTATACCTGTCATTTCTACTTTTATTTTGCCTTTATATATCTGAACTTAACTATTGTGTCTCCATTCAATCTTCCTTTCTTACTAAATATCCCTTTCAAAATGTAGAATTTACCTATATAAAACAAAATATAAGCCTATTATTTAAAAAGTCTTTTACATTCATATTTTATTTTCTTAATAAGAATTAAAAATAATTCCAAACAAATATCCTATCAAGAATGAATCTCATCACTCATTATTCATTTCTAAAAGTTCCATTATTTTAATACTTCAAAGTTTTGTACTGGGGTAAAAAAATTCTGAGTGATGAGTGGAGACAGACTTACTGTTTTAAAAGTATAAGATAATTTAAAGGGCCTTTGAGCCTTGCAGTGCAAAGCAACTCAGTTTTCTTTATGAAAAAGTATTTTATTTCACCAGTAGTTCAATGTAGGTAACTGGCAAAAATATATTTTGCATTTTGCTCGTTAATTGTGGGTTTGCTAATGCAAAATAAACATTATATATCCCCCTCCTTTGCAGAAATTCTTTTGTTTCCTTGATTGCTTGGTTGATACATAAATCTATTCACATTTATAGGCTGTGGTTTTTTTAAATAAAAAAAAACATTTTGGAAGAAATCGGATACAGAATAAATACAGCCCAGCTGAAGATTAACATGAACTATTTACTGCATGGCTTGAGAATAAAATATGGCAATTATACTTTCTATCTACCTTTTCAAAATCCTGATACCTGTTCCTACTGAGATCTGAATTGTTTCTTACCTTATTTATAACTAATAATTCCTATTTTTTCCCATATGGGCTGCAATTTAAAATTATACATTTAAACAATAGTATGAAGCATGTTCACTGGAAAATACAGTATAACTTACATCTCTTGTATGTTACGTTTTGACCAAATTTCACTTATTCAGATGTTCATTATTTCCCCAATTTCAAATTATGAAACATAAACTACCAAAGCTTTTTTTTTTCCCCCCCTTGCTTGCTTTGGTCTTTTCATGCACATTCTGGAAACAAAAAGATAGCTTACAAATCAATATTTTCATTTCATCAAGAGCACTGTGCTTCTACAAATCACAATCTGGCATGGCACACCTGTGTCTAATGTGATTCTCTTAGTATTTAAGGCAATAAAGACATGCAGGTGAGACTGGATTAGTAATGGGTCAACTATAGAATCTTTCAATTACAGGTTTCTGGTTCAGTTTCAATTCAGGTAAGTAATTACAAAGTGCTTACCATTTGGCAGCCTGTGTAAAATTAATTGATGGGTTCAATCCAAAGTTTAAGTCGTAATTTCCCACTACACATTAAACTAACAGCATGGCTAACATTAATTGATGCCCATTGTTGTGATTTTATAGACCAAATGTTTAAAGAACATAAACAGTAAATTAAATTTACATATTCCAAATTTTAACAGTAGAATAGCAAAAGCTTTATCAGATTGTTCACTTTCAGAGAAGAATATTTAAACTGCCTTATGTCTCCCAAAAGGGTGGTAATAGCAAGGAATTAATTTCTTCATTAAATATATCAATCATTAGTTATACTGCACCACAAATTAGAATTTCTATGAATTAATGTATTGTTTCTATCCACAGCATATTAAATGTAGCCCAGTCATCTAAATCACTTTTGCAGAACGGGGATTAGAAAAGCACTAAATTTATGTTTATATGAATATATTCAAATAAATGCACGATAAGTACAGTAAATCTGATATTGTGAGATCTTAGAGTAATATCTTAAAAAAACCAGGAACAGCAATTTAGATATCAAGAATTAAAACTCGCTTACAAAACAGCAGACAAATTTAGGAATAAATTGTATTTCTCTTGCAAAATTGGGAGGATGGGGAGAATCCTTCCCAACGTAGGCAAATTGGAAAGGTTACATTTAAACCAGCTTTTTAATTAAATTAAATTATACAGGCATTGATGGGTATATGTATAATGTATAATTAATTAAATTATACAGGCATTGAAGGGTACAATAAATTGAAATATTTAAAGACCCAAAAGATTTTTAGGCATGCCTTGTTTTGCTGCTTTTCATGCTAAGAAAGTATTAATAGAACCATAACTTGCTCTGCTTCAAGAACACAGAAAAGTTGAAAATTTATTTATCAGTTCATATATCGCTCAAAGTCATTATCCTTTTTTATGATTTCTTGACTAATTAGACAAGTTCACATATGACATTAAAACGCAATCATTTAAAAGGGTATCAAACTGGTGGCCTATGGGCCAGATGCTTTACACACAAGCCTATCCCCCCACTCCACAAAGGGGAAAAAAGTCACGACATGTCACATGATAGCAACACAATGCTGCAAGTTTGACCACCATGATTTAGAGTAATGATGGCTAACCTTTTTCTCGTTGCGTGCTGAAAGCATGCACTAACACACGCTACAGAATGCATGAGTGCTGGCACCCTTATTTATTTATTTATTTATTTATTTATTTATTTATTTATTTATTTATTTATTTATTTATTTATTTATTTATTTATTTATTTATTTATTTATTTATTTATTTATTTATTTATTTATTTATTAGTTGGACTTGTATGCTGCCCCTCTCCGAAGACTCGGGGCGGCTCACAACAAGCAAAACAGTCACAACAATCCAATTAATTAAAATATTTAACGATTTAAGAAAAACCCCATGTAATAACAAACACACACACAAGCATACCATATATAAATTAACGTGCCCAGGGGAGATGTTTAGTTTCCCCATGCCTGACGGCAAAGGTGGGTCTTAAGGAGTTTTCGGAAGGCAGGAAGAGTAGGGGCAGTTCTAATCTCCGGGGGGAGTTGGTTCCAGAGAGCCGGTGCCGCCACAGAGAAGGCTCTTCCCCTGGGACCCGCCAACCGGCATTGTTTAGTTGACGGGACCCGGAGAAGGCCCACTCTGTGGGAACTAATCGGTCACTGGGATTCGTGCGGCAGGAGGCGGTCTCGGAGATATTCTGGTCCGATGCCATGAAGGGCTTTAAAGGTCATAACCAACACTTTGAATTGTGACCGGAAATTGATCGGCAGCCAATGCAGACTGCGGAGTGATGGTGAAACATGGGCATACCTAGGTAAGCCCATGACTGCTCTCGCAGCTGCATTCTGCACGATCTGAAGTTTCCGAACACTTTTCAAAGGTAGCCCCATGTAGAGAGCATTACAGTAGTCGAACCTCGAGGTGATGAGGGCATGAGTGACTGTGAGCAATGAGTCCCGGTCCAGATAGGGCCGCAACTGGTGCACCAGGCGAACCTGGGCAAACGCCCCCCTCGCCACAGCTGAGAGATGGTTTTCTAATGTGAGCTGTGGATCGAGGAGGACGCCCAAGTTGCGGACCCTCTCTGAGGGGGTCAATAATCCCCCCCCAGGGTGATGGACGGACAGATGGAATTGTCCTTGGGAGGCAGAACCCACAGCCACTCCGTCTTATCCGGGTTGAGTTTGAGTCTGTTGGCACCCATCCAGGGCCCAACAGCCTCCAGGCACCGGCACATCATTTCCACCGCTTCGTTGACTGGGCATGGGGTGGAGATGTAAAGCTGGGTATCATCGGCATATTGATGATACCTCACCCCATGTCCTTGGATGATCTCACCCAGCGGTTTCATGTAGATGTTAAATAGCAAGGGGGAGAGGACCGACCCCTGAGGCACCCCACAAGGGAGAGACCTCGGAGCCGACCTCTGACCCCCCACTAACACCGACTGCGACTGGTCAGAGAGGTAGGAGGAGAACCACTGGAGAACAGTGCCTCCCACCCCCAACCCCTCCAACCGGCGCAGAAGGATACCATGATCGATGGTATCGAAAGCCGCTGAGAGATCGAGGAGCACCAGGACAGAGGATAAACCCCTGTCCCGGGCCCGCCAGAGGTCATCCATCAACGCGACCAAAGCGGTTTCCGTGCTGTAACCGGGCCTGAAACCTGACTGTCGGGGACCTAGATAATCGGCTTCTTCCAAGGACCGCTGGAGCTGGAGTGCCACCACCTTCTCGTGCACCTCAACCCCCCGTGCACGCATGTATGACATCTCTGTGCTTCTCCAACCCTTAGCGCATGCACACGTGACCCTCCGCCCAGTTTTGGGCCTAGTAGGCCTCCCTACAGCCTCCTGCAACCAAAAACAGGCCATATGCACTCCACCCTCCATGTTTGCACAGCAGATACCCAAAAATCAGTTGGTCAGTGGTAGGAGCGCATGCATGCGTGCTAGAGCTCAGCTGTTCAACCTTTAAGCTTGCTTTAGGCTGAATAAAAAGGGATTGTCTTGGGCCACATATAAAATATATAATACAAATGTAAATAAACCACATGATCTTGTGGGGCTGCATTATTAGCTGTCCAAAGTTGCATGTGACCTGTGAGCCAAGGTTTGGACACATCTAATGGTAGAAAGTATTTTATTTTATTCCAATAATAATAAACTCATAGAAGCAGGTTGGAAAGATAAAGGGATAGAGATTGGCACATCACCAGGCTAAATGTGAATTTGATAGATCTCATTAATCTCAACAAACTTTTAACAGCTTCCCCTAGTCTTGAGTTCTATATGTGTTGGACTCCAACTCTCAAAATTTCAAGCTAATGAAGCTAAAAGGTAGGACTCTTTGTAAAATTGGAAAAGCAAGTAATTGCAAAGATTTAGATTGCAAAAGGGCATTTTAATTAACAATTTTTATTTCTGTCAACTAAGATAATACGGTATATTTAGAAAAATAGCCATATAAACACTAGTCATTTGTGGAAAAATGGAAACATATTTTCATTTTTCTCTCTGATATTTTTCATGATATATTTGTACAAATTCAATGGCCATTCCTCAAAGGCAAACACCATATCACAAAACATTAATTAATTCTGCAGCTGTTAATAAGTCCCAGGTTAATTGCAAACGCAGAGATCACATTTCATATATTCACAGTGATTTTAATTGCACTGAATAACCAAGTCAGTTTCCAAAACTCTTTTACAGTATTTTATAGTAGATGTTTTAAAATTGGTGCTTCTGTTCACACATTCCAATATATGTTGGATCTATTCTTATTCTGTACAAGTAACATCCAAAGGTAGGCACAGAGCAGTTGTGTTTTGTGGTGTGGTTACTTATTTTGCATCTTCAGTCATCCAGCACAGGTTGAAATATTTAACGTAAGATGAGAAATATTATACATTTTTCTATTAATCAAGGCAGAGAAAAAAACAAGAATGATTTGATATGACTGATATTACATTCCTCAAGCAATCTAGATTTTAAAAAATCAAAATTCTTACCATTTATTACATCATAAGGTCAGGCCTCAATGGAAAATTTATAGTTTATAATATTTGAAATTAAAGTTAAAAAATTAAGAATTATAGAGCCATGAATTTCCAATACCATATTGACAACAAAAGTATCCAACTATTTTGTTATTTTCATTCAGAGAAAACAAGAGTATAAAACTTACCTAGACTTTGACTAAGTCTGATGTCTTCTAGCTTTTAAAATGCTAAATGTTCTTTTTTCCCCCCAATTTTATCACCACCGAGATTTTAATCAGATATATTGACCTAAGTGTTTAAACTTTGTCAAGTGTAATATGGTAAAGTTTCCCACAAACCTCTATAAGAGTCTTAGTTCCTACTTAAATCCTACTTAAAATCATATAGAACACTCTTTCATTTTCAACCTCCAATTCTAAGAGAGGAGGGAACCATCACATGGGAAGCACTGGTAGATAGGCCAGTTATTAGCGCAAATTAATCTACACGTCTATTTGTGGTAACCAATTGCAAATGTTAGGAAATTAATTATTCGTTGTTTTCTACCTTCCCTCTCCATTCCTCCTTTGAAAGAGGATTGTGAAAGCTTTACAGTAAGGAGAAAGTCCATCTCATTGCATGCACATTATCCCAGAGAGTTACAACCCAGACAATAATCTTACAGTCACAAAAATTCCTGAGAGTGAACTCATTTGGCTAAGCAGTATCTAAAAACCAATGTTGTATTTCCTTAAACGTCAGCTTCCCTTAAACCCAGAGTTGTTCTTCTGCTTCTAAATTATTGCATATGCAGCCATGGAATAATGCATTGATTGTTAATGTAAAAAAAGGCTGCTCGTATGGTTTCTAACATTTTATATTTAATATCCTATCAATCACGCTATCAAAGAATTTTGAGTCTTCTAAAATAACAGCAAAGAACTCATTCCTTTAAAAAAATATTTTATATATATGAATATTTTTCCTTTGAAATGCCTTTTAAGGGAGGATTGCTTACTACTTTAAAAAATGTGGGCAATTGGAAGCAAAGCAATGTTTACGCAGTGATAGCAGTTCTTCCTTTTAAGACTGGTTTATTAAGAATATCCTAATAATGGGTGATAATTAGCCCAAGCTATTGAGCCAGTTTGGTGTAGTGGTCAAGGCATTCGACGTCTAGTGCCAACTGAGGCACATCAGCTGGGTGAGCTTGGTCTAGTCGCTCTCTCTCAGTTCTAGGAAACAAGCATTGGCAAACCTTGCCAAGAAAACTGGAAGGTAGTCACCAAGATGTCAGACCAATTCAAAAGCACCAAAAGAAAGAAAGAAACAAACAAACAAACAAACAGACCCTAGCACAAAACATTATGTTATTTTACTCTGGCTTCTAAGATCCAACTTTTACCTGCTGTTTTGCTGTGATATTTTAGAAAATGTAATATAAGGCAGTGTTTCCCAACCTTGGGAACTTGAAGATATCTGGACTTCAACTCCCAGAACTCCCAAATGCTGGCTGGGGAATTTTGGGGGTTGAAGTCCAGATATCTTCAAGTTCCCAAGGTTGGGAAACACTGATATAAGGTATCAGTTCTCTTTGCTTTACTGTACTTGCAGACTACTAATTCTGCCCTCTCTTCATGCTCCTTTTTCTATTGTGGCCTCATGTTTTGGGAGACAATTTAGGGTCATATAACTAGACTACTTCAGCATGTAAGAACGCTAATGCACGTTGATATGCTTTAACCAATTAGTGAATGGTAAAATGCATAATTACTCCTTATGTGAAACAAAAATAGAGTTGAGATCTATAAGGAAAAAAAGCTGATATTTGTTTATTGTCCTGCATACTCTTTTTCTTTTATTTCTCTTTTTTTTTCTCAGAGGTGCAATGGGTCAGTGGTTTAAAAGATGATGCAGAAGATCGATACTCCGGCAGTTCGTCCTATCACCGCATGACAGAGTGAGCTTCCATCACTAGCCCCAGCTTCTGCTAGCCTAGCAATTTGAAAGCATGTAAATGCAAGCAGGTAAATTGGTATAACTTCGGTGGGAAGGTAACAGCATTCTGACCATACACTTTGAGCTGACACATGCCATGGTAGTGACATGACCATGGAAATGTCTTCAGACAGTGCTAACTCAATAGTTTAAAGAAATAGAGATGTGCACGTCCCACTAAAGTCAGCTATGATTAGTAGAGTAAAAACCTCAGAGACTCCTTTTCCTTTGATTTTTCTTTCTGGATCACTTCCTCTTTCTTGAAACATCATAATTCAATCTTTTAAACACTAGCAGTCCTACATATTTCAAAAAATTTGAATTCTTCTTTGTACACCTGGATGCCCAAGGTTTAAGCTTTGGCATCTCCAGGTATAACTATAAAACTTCTGCCTGCCAGCCACTATTGATGATGCTGGACTAGATGAGAAAATGAAAGGCAGTTTTATATTTTTCTGTGGCTGCTGAGTAACCATTCTACAAACTGTATTCTGCAGATTTATTTAGCTGTAGTTTTTGAATACAACCCTACTACAAAATGATACACCAGCAGTTTACGACATTCACATCAAAATACCCCCCAAAGCCCATATATTACATTGACACTTACTGATAAAATTATTACCCCATTCCAGGGTCTGAAGTCCAACCAGTGTTCCCTCTAAGCTGCGCGCGCCTGCGTGTGCGCACCCAAAAACACCCCCCTGCGCACCCTTTTCCAAGGGTACGCAAGGAGGCATGGCCGCTCCCACCCCCCCAGCCCCCTGCCAGCCCACTCGGAACATTCAAAAAAAGAAAAATCTTCGCCGGTGATGGGGAGCGCGCGCATCCGTGTACCAGACATTGAAAATCACCTTCGCCGGTCTCTGCTGTGAGAACGCCTGCCCCGCCTCTCCTGCAGCCCCCTCGCTGAGAGCCTGGGACAAAAGCGCTCTCGGCGAAGGGACTGCGAGAGGGGAACGGAGAACGAAGAACAGAGAGAGAACGGGAGAGAGTGAGAGCAACAGACAGAGCAAGATAGAGAGAAAGTGAGAAAGAGAGAGAGAGAGAAAGAGGGGGGAGAAAGAGATAACAAGAGAGAGAGAACAAGAGAGAGAAAGAGTGTGAGAAAGAAGACAAGAGAGAGAGAGTGAGAGAGATAAAGCAAGAGAGAGAGAAAGAAAACAAGAGAGAGAAAGTGAGAAAAAGAGAGAGGAGAGAGGAAGGAAGAGAGTGAGAGAGAGGAAGAAAGCAAGAGAGAGAGAGACAAAGAAAGCAAGAGAGAGAAGAGTAGAAGGAAGAGAGAGAGAGAGAAATGATAGAAAAAAGGGGAGAAAAAAGAGAAATGAGAAAATGATTGAGGCAGAGAATGACAGGAAAGAGAGAGAAAGAGAGAGAGAAGTGACTCTTGATTTAAAGCATATGGTAAAAGCACTTAAATAATAACAGAGAATAAAACCCCCAGCCCTCACCTGTTTTTATTAATAGTTATGTTTTTGGTTTTGCTGGTTGTTTTAGTTTTAATAGTAATAGAATTTGGTTTTTTAAAATTATTAATTTCTTTTAATAAAAAAAGAAGGGATTTTTTCCCTTATTTATTTATTTATTTATTTATTTATTTATTTATTTATTTATTTATTTATTTGCCGCCCAGTGCTAAGGGGACAGCCGCGCAGACACTATACTTTTCCGCCCACACTGAAAAAAAAATATAGGGAACATTGAGTCCAACTACACTTTAAACGTTCTATGGAAGATCAGCCAAGAGATACCTAGACAGTGCAGCAATGAGAGAAAAACATATGTAGAAAGGCCCAACCTTAAATCACAGAGTCTATTCGACAGATGTTGTCAACAAGACCCAAATATAAATATCATCTGAATGTGATCTTGGTTTTCACCTGTTTATTGGGCTGACATTCTAAATCATCAGTGTGGCATATAGAAAAGTAGCTCGGCACAGTCTTAGATTTACTTCTGTATCCTTCTGATGGTAATAATATTCCAGTGCCAATGCAGATGCACAGGTGCACTTCCCTTCAGGTGACACTTATTGGCTACAACTATGTTGTTGCTCTTGCACTGATAAGAAAGCAAGGTATCAGCTGCCTAAGGATACCAACTTTGATTTATGCTTCTGCATATAAATTAAGTTTTAAGTCACGTTCTTGTTAAATATTTTCAGAAGAGAATCTCTAAAGGCAAAGATATATATTTATATTCCAGAAAAACTGACACCCCTTAGTAGTGACATTAATTCAGTAAGTCTTTTCAATAGAAACTGATGATAGAGATGGGAGCTGTCCAGTATCCTTATGGATTGCATTGTTCATATTCTCTCCCTTGGGATGTTTCAGTAAAGGATTCAGAACATCTTTACTACTACAAATCAAGTATCTTTAAAATTTCAAGCCTTTTCAGTAAGGGGAAGCAATCAGTGCTTTTTCCCTCACAAGAAGCGTTTCTGCAGAGTATTGATTGGCTAAGAATAATAATGAACAATCCAAAACGATCATTCTCATATATTATCTGAGGAACCCTTATGATACCCTTGTAAGAAAGAGTTATCCCAATAACAGAATTGAACAGCTGAGTCGAGGAATTACTAAAATAGAAGCTAACACCTCTTAAGTGACTTCCAAGTGGGAGATCTGAACTGCTAACTTCCTCAGCTATGTGTCATATTCAGTTGTTAATTTTTTAAAAAAAATAACTATATGAAATCAGCTGTACAATATACCCTATGCTTTTTCGTAAAGAGTTGGAGGGTCACATACACAGGCATACAAACATATATTTATGCATCCAAAACAGATATCCATGTGTGTGTGAGAGTGTGCATGTGTGTGAGAGAGAGAGATGTACATGCAAATGAACATCATATATTACTCCATTAGCAAGTAACTTTATAGCCGTGCCTCCTTGAAAAGAATGGTTTCATGATTTTATATTAAAAGAAAAACATGCATAATTTAAAATACTTTATTGTCCCATATGTATAAAATGTGCTGAGTATATGTACTATCATTTTATTCAATTATAATATTCTAAGTAATCCAAACAAACTTTTAAAAATTATCCTTTACTAATGGCTTCAAATCTAATTTTTAAAATAAAACCAGATTATTATGCATACACAACAGAATACTTCCTAATCTCTGAAGAAAACTTTAATTAACCAGTTTGTTTATTTCCACTGTGAATGATGCCAATATAGCTTCTAAGTACTGTACTTGCATTACATCATGAATTACCTTGGAGAGCATAGTTACATTATCACATTGGATTGATCTACATTAAGTTTATCTGAAATGTGAGTTTATATCCAAACAAATTTCCTAAAGGGCAGAGGCTACATTAATACATTTCCATAGTGTGCAATTTATTTGTTTACTTTAAAACAAATTCATGCTTCACTTCAAATGCAGGTTTTCCCAGGGTGACTAAAATCACAAAAATCTAAAATAATTATAAATATATACTAAAATTGAATACAGGGTCAAAACCAAGTCAAGCAGAGGCCATATAGAAAGTTTACAAACAACGTTTTAAAAACTTAATGTATTTTTTTAAAAAAAAGTTTATTCAGTTTTTAAAACAATAAGAAAACAAAAGAAACAAAAACGAAACATGTAAGCATAATTACATTTTACATTTCTGTGTTATCAGCATAAAATTGCTATGCATACATATCAATCTATCACATTATATTACATTGATATCAAAATTTACAATTTTATAAGATTACTTATAAAAGTTTAAATATAAAGTTTCTAATTCTTCTATTTGTTTTATCTAAGAGTTAATTGGTGATAAAGTTAAATAAAATTATATAGAATGATAGATATGGTTCTACTCATTAATCACAGATCTCATTAATATAGATTCTGAAATCAACAATTCAAGTATTTATATGCTAGCAGTCTTTATATTATTACAAAGTCTTCTAATAATTTATTAGCTTAGTTTATCAACTTTATATGGTTACTATTCTGTTATGGTTAAAGTTTCAAGTTCAATTATCTTTACTTAAATAATATTTGTAATATATGATCAGAAGCAAAGAAACGACAATTTTTACACAAATCTCGCTGCTGCAAAGACATCAACGCGAGATTTCTTGCTGCGGCATCTAGAGCGGTAGCTAGGGATGGCAAGCAACACTGCTGCACTTCCGGTTTCCTTCACCATATATCAAAGGTCCCTTTGTATTGCTGTTTCCTTGTTTGTCCTTTATTCCTTCGCACGTTCGCAGATAATTTCTTTTGATCACGTCTCTCTTCCAGCAACTTTTTGCGCACCCTTCCGCAATATCCTCCTAGCTCCAATTTCTCACACCGCCAGGTAGCTGCTGTCTTTGTGGGATTTATCCCTCTTCTTTGAGCCCAATTCATGTACCTTGTAAATTCTTATACAGTATTATCAAATCAAATTAAGTCCGTCTAACATGCGAGCCGGGATGGCACAGTGTTTAAAGTGCAGCACTGCAGGCTACTTCAGTTAACTGTTAGCTCTCACCACCAGGCCAAGGTTAATTCAGCCTTCCATTCTTCTGAGGTGGGTAAAAGGAAGACCCAGATTGCTGGGGACAATATGCTGATTCTGTAAACTGCTTAGAGAGGGCTGTGAAAGCACTATGAAGCGGTATATAAGTCTAAATGCTGTTGCTATTGCTATTTTCTACTTGCTGATGTCTCAAAAATGTATTAGATCTCACATCTCCTTCTATTGCTTGAGCTGTCACAACACTAAAGCTGCCATCATGGTGATAACCGCACTTCCCACTTCAGAGTTGCAAAATTTCCCCTTTGTATCTGGTGACTGCTTTTTGCCTTGATGTTCGCAGGGTGCTTTACTTGTTCATTTACCCCTCTGGAGTTGATGCAGCCTGACACAGGCCTCTGATCTCCAGGAATTCAGATTCGGAGAACAAAGCCCTGCTCTCCTTCGCCCACTCACCATGACTCCACCCCTTCCATGCATTTATTAAAATGCATGGAAAATTAAGTATTCCTTTGCCTAATGTTAAAAACAAAAGAATAAAACAAGAGCCGGGCATATGGTTCTTGGGGAGCTTTCTACATAGGGGCTACAATTGAAAAAGCCTGTTTCTGGATAGATGCTTACTACACCTCATCATCAAATAGTATAGTGAATGAATGATTACATATGGTAAGCTTAAAAACAAGATGGAGTGGACTACCATAGCAATTGTATTTAAATAATACTATAACTGGTGGTGTGCATGAGTAATATATATATGCAACAACTACTCAGGATGTCACCCCTAATCTGCAAACATCAACTAAACTGCATACATCAACTGCATCAATTATCAAGGTATTATCCTACCAACTAATCAGGATGTTTCAACACAGCCAACCAACCTGCTTGCAGCAGTTGAGCCAGCAGTCCACACCCACCCACCAGTATTTATAGAGGGATGGCAGCTCAGACCATGCTTTGTTCACCTGAGCACAAAGCCAAAACTATCATCCTGAAGATATCGAGTGGGACCTCATTGAAACGTCACCAGGATTCTATTAACCTTACACAGAAAAAGACCTGAATATGCCAAGACCTACATACCTATGCCCATGAAAATCTACGAAAACAAATATATATATATATACACACACAGGAGGAAGGGAGATAGGGAGGGAGAGGGAGAGGAAGGAGGGGGGGGGAGAGAGGAGACATCTCTTCTCAATGGTGCTGAATACCACTCAGTTAAGCAGATAAATCATTAAGAGCTCATTAACATGGCCAGGAACTGATTCAGCATTTCCACTATCTTGCCTTATCTAAAGGACAGAGACAGAGCTACATATGGATGATGTAATCGCCAAATGACCTCTCTGAGTGGGAAAAGTAACTTCCTGCATATAATCTTAGTATCTTACTATGTGAATAATCCACCAAGGAGAAGATAAGAGGCCCTCTGTTACAATGTTTAAGAAATGATCTGATCAGAACCACCACAAAATTGTTCCATCCATCCTCAGCACAGATAATCTTCCAGGTGAAAGAAATGATGAATAGAATCACAAGCTTCTTAAGAGTCCATGAAAATTAACATGATTGTATTGCCCATCACCTCTCTCTCTCTCTATCTATCTATCTCTTTCTCTCTGTGGGGCAGGAGAAACTATAGCATGATCAGGGCAGTTTCAGAACCAAAACCAGGACTAAAATTGATTGGTAATTTTTAAAAAAAATCAAATTTATTCAAGGTGTCTAGTTCTGATAAGCCACCAGTTCCTTCAACACTTTACCCAGGAAAAGATCTATGCTACAAGCATATAATTGTTCAAATCCTTTGTGTCCAATTATGTTCATTTAAAGAAAACTATCATCTTCTGTATCTCGGATGAATAGATGGCCTACTTTATTACATCCAGCAAACCATGATGTGTAAGAATAGATCAAAATAACATTAGCAGCATTAAATTCCTACTGTGATCATGAAATGGTCTTAAGTTTGGTTTAACACTTTATTCCATTAAATAAAGAAGACAAAGAAAATATAGTCTTATTCAGTAAATCTTCACAATAATCAAAGTAATCCTGTACTTTGAGGTCCCATGTACATATTAGGGAGTTTGGGGAAGAAAAGAAGAGAAGCAGTTTTCAATTCTTTTGCTTAGTTTTAGATTGATATTATGTTATAGTTTATCTCAGATGAAATTAAATTAAAAAAATAACTACCTTCAAGAAAGGGATATAATCAGAAAAGCTCCTTTATAACCTAAATTCTCTTTGGTAACCAACTTTAATAGATTGAATTCATAAAAACAAGCAGAGCATAATATCTGGAAAGTATCATGACTATGAGAGACTAAAGTCTAACCCTAAGCAATCAATCTCTCATGAAAATTAATTATTATTTCCCCCCATGGATTTTCAAAGGACTATCTTTCTCAAGAGTAGAATAATCTTCTACAAGTCTACACTTTCTTTGAAATTAAAAGTACAAAAGATTATGGCTTTCAATTATCCTATGATTACCGGAAATTTGTGCATATATAATTCAGAGGTTGTTAATTTGTGTGGCTGAGCTGACTGTGATTTTAATTTTATTAAATTATTTTTAAAAATTAAGTGCAGATAGATAGAAACCAGAACAGAGTGGATTTAGAAAATGAATTGGAACAGATTAATTAGAACAATTAATCAGTAGAACAACTTGCCTCCAGAAGTTGTAAATGCTCCAACACTGGAAGTTTTCAAGAAGAGACTAGATAACCATTTGTCGGCCTTCTTCTGGTCCCGTCAACTAGACATTTGGCGGGACCTAGAAAAGAGCCTTCTCCATGAAGGCCCCAGCCCTCTGGAATCAGCTCCCCCTGGAGATTCGCAGTGCCCCCACCCTCCTCGCCTTCCATAAAAGCTTATAGACCTATTTATGCCACCAGGCTTGGGGCCATTAGACCCTGGCCAACAAGTGTAGTATGTTTTGCTGTGTGAATGGTAATGAATGATTTTAAATCTTATTAGGTTTTTTAAAGTTTTTTAGTTATTAATTGGATTTTTAGATATGAATAGATATGAATATAATATATTGTTTTTGACATGTTGTGAGCCGCCCCGAGGCCTCGGAGAAGGGTGGCATACAAATGCAATTAATAAATAAATAATAAATAAATCTGTTGTTCATGTATCATTGCTTATTTTCTGTCTGCTCACTGCATTTCTTTCTAGTATTCAAAAATCAGGTGCCTCCATATTATTACTACTACTATATGGATTTTTTTCTGTTCTTCTACTTTTAGGAAAAACATGGTTAAATCCTTCAAAAACTAAAGAAGCAAGAATTTGGTTGTCCTTATTCTATCTTTCTTGGTAGACCTACTTAAAGAGGAGAAATTGGACACTGTTCTACTTTTTTACACTTTGGGAAAAGCATTATCTGTTCATTCCTGACTAAAAATCTGATTGAGGCTCCCCAGAATCTCTAGTAATAATCTTCAAACCTTGTTTTCATCCAATTGTTTACTTGGGTTCTTCTCCCCTCCTGTTTTAATGTTTAGCCTTTCTATCCAGTTAATTGAGGAGACATGGAAAATCGAAAGAAAGGAAAATCCACGAGGCTTTTTTTACTCCTCTTCCAAAATCTTTTCTATCCTACAACGCCATTTTAGCAATAAAGAATAGATAGCAGAATGTGCAGCCTTGCTTCCTTTCCTTCGGCCCAATCTCTTTCCTTTTGTATTCCATTTTTACTATACTAAAGATACTTTATAGATCAGTATTAGCTGCTCTGGGAGCTTTTTATTTCAGAGGATACTTCAAAGAAATACGTGTAATGCCTAAAATTAATGGTTTCTTAAATAAGAGATGCAGAGCTTTGTATATGCCCTTAGCTCAGCGGTGGGTTGCTCCCGATTCAGACCGGTTCTTAGAACTGGTAGCACCGGCAGTGGGAGGCTCCGCCCACCTACCCAGGATGTTTCTGTGCATGTGCAGAAGCATCACACGCATGAGCAAGTCCACGAATAAACCAGTAGTCAAGGGTTTTAGAACCCACTATTGCCCTAACATATGCATCCGTATTTATACAACAGGCAAAATAATTCAGAATCTCTGCAGGAGGCCAGAGAAGGGATGAAATATTGGATGAGAGAAAAGAGTATTTTGGACATTTCACAAAGCAGCTTCCTTTTCTGTTTGGGAAATAAGAGCTTACTGTCCCAACGATCCTGGGTTTTGAAGATCCTGAGGGTTTCTTTTTCTAAGTGAATCAAACTGAAAAAGGGTGCTGAGCTTAAGGAAAGCTATGAAAAAGTTTTCAACTTTAATAGGAAGGCAAAGAATATTCTTATACTTAGATCTATAAGATGCCTATAATTTACCTATGTGAGTTGCTTCATGGCAGGAAGGTAGCATGATTTGCCTCTTATTGACACTTTCTATCACTTCTCAGCTTTGAGCTATAGTTTTATTCTTTGGAAGAGGCTTCTGCTTATACACAAAAGCTTCCTTCACCTATTGGGACAATTCAAGGTAGCCTTCAAAGTGAAACAGAGTAACCCAACCTCCTTTTGGTTAGAATTTAGGGGTATGCATTCATTCCTGAAGGAATGGGATTACATAATTTTTTAATTAAAAAATTGAAGCACAGCATCTTAATTTAAATTTAAACTTTTGCACAGGTTGAGATACAATGTTCCTTCAATTGTACCATGGGCCTTTTCTTGGACTGAAATTGATTTTACAGTACAGACAACCTGGAGTAGTGAATAGATCAGATTTAATTTTGATTAAATGTTTGTTATATTTAGTACATATAAAAGTATTAAATTTTAATTAAAAGCACAGAACAGAAATTTGCAACCTGTGGAACACAGCAGCACACCTCACAATTTTGAACTACAGTAGACCCCCGCTCGTTGCGAGGGTTCCGTTCCAGGACCCCCCGCAACGAGCGGGTTTTCGCGAAGTAGCGCTGCGGAAGTAAAAACACCATCTGCGCATGTGCAGATGGCGTTTTTACTCCCACAGCGCTAGCGAGGAGCCGAAGATTGGGGGCGGGGCGGCTGTTTGCCGCCGGCATGGAGGGCTTCCTAGCAGCCCCCCAAACCCGGGTTGGGGGTCCGGGGGGCGCTGGCTCTCGGCGCTTTCGAGCTGAGTCCGGGAGCGAATTCGCTTCCGGACTCAGCTCAAAACCGCCGATAGCAAGCGGCAAGGAACGGCTTGTCTCGGCGCTTTCGAGCTGACCGGACTCAGCTCGAAAGCGCCGAGACAAGCCGTTCCTTGCCGCTTGCTATCGGCGCTTTTGAGCTGAGTCCGGGAGCGAATTCGCTCCCGGACTCAGCTCAAAAGCGGCGAGAATGAACGGCGTGGGCGGGCGAAGGGCGGGCGGCAGCGAGGAGTTTGCGTGGGCGGTGGGGAAACTCCTCGCTGACGCCAGCAAGAGGGGGAAGACCCAGGGAAGCCGCTGCCATCTACGCATGCGTGCCCGGCACGCATGCGTAGATGGTATTTTTGACTTCCGAGTTGAAAAATAGCGAAGTACCCTGTTCGCAATGGTTGGGGACGCAATAAACGGGGGATCACTGTATATAGAAATGATCCAATTGATCCAATTTTGTCTAATAGCAAGATGCTATTAGTCATCATTGGTTACAACTAATCACAGAAAGAACAATAGAATATACCCCAGAATATTTCTTGTTGGGAATAATAAGAAAACAGCATCTTAAAAATGTACAATACTTAACATTATAACTGTAGCAAGAATTGAATACGCCCAATATTGGAAGGACAACAAATCTCCACCGGAAAACGTATTGATGGACAAAATATATAGGTATGCCAAGATGGATATGTTGACAATGGAACTCAAAGGACAAAATAATTTGGAATACTATGAAATATGGACTAAATGGTATGATTAGACCAAGAGAAAAAGGAGAGACTGTGAGACATTGTGAAATGAAGACAATGATATGATACTGTAAATATGCAAAATATTGTATATTAACAAACAATAACAATGCATGAAATTGGATGTGGATCTGTATTAAAATAGTATGATGTTTAAAGATTAAAAAACAATAAAAAATAAAAATAAATGACCCTGAAGGTCCAAATCATTCAGCGAGTTTACAGTATAAACTATATCTCCGGGACCACCTTCTGCCGCACGAATCCCAGCGACTGGTTAGGTCCCACAGAGTTGGCCTTCTCCGGGCCCATAGACTAAACAATGCCGTTTGGCAGGACCCAGGGGAAGAGCCTTCTCTGTGGTGGCCCCGACCCTCAGAGATTAGAATTGCCCCCACCCTTCTTGCCTTTTGTAAACTTCTTAAAACCCACCTCTGCCGTCAGGCTTGGGGGAATAGAGACACCTCCCCCGGGCCTATACAGTTTATGCATGGTATGTTTGTGTGTATGTTTTTTTGCTTTTTAATAAGGGTTTTTTAGTGATTTTAAATTATTAGATTTGTTATACATTGTTTTATTGTTGTTGTGAGCCGCCCCGAATCTACGGAGAGGGGCAGCATACAAATCTAATAAATAATAATAAATAATAATAATAAAATACAGCCTACTTTTTAATAACTGTTATTATGCAGACAAGCTGCATATTACTATTTCAGTGTTTACTTTCCCAAGAATGGTTTCACTATTATGTAACGAGGAAAAGAAGATAACCATCTCTTCATTTTAATATAATGGGACTGTTGTCAATTCAAGGTTTTGAGAAAAACAGTCTAATATTGAAAGCAGTATTCCATTGAATGCTTAGATGTGACAAAGTCCTCATAGTATTTGCCAATCAATCTACACCCAAGAGCTGAAACAACATACATCACTTTAATCTTTTTCACTTAAAATGAATCTACTCCCAAGGAATCTATATCAGGTCAGAAGCCATGCATATCTCTATTGGTCTGTGCTCAGCTCAGCGGGATTCAATCACAGGGACTTTTGCATTCAGAAGGAATGATCAAATCAATAAAGGCTTTATTTAAAGGCAGAATGAGAAAATAACACACACTAGTACATAAGACATCAATGGGGGGGACACCTCAATAAATATTAAAGAATATAAGACACTAACAAATACATTTTTTAATAAGAACAAAGAAAGACTTTATGCCTCTTCTTCCAGTCACAACAGCAGGCAGACCCCTTCGAAATCAGCAAACATACAGCATCATCTTTTATCTTTCTGAACAACTTACAGAGACTCCAAAGTGGAATTAATCATACCTGTTTTCAATGACCTCATCTCATTTGATTTGGCCAAGGCCAACAGAATAATGTTTCAACTACGCTAGCCAAAGAGGAGGCCAGCTAAAGATTAAGGAGCTTTGAAGATGGGAGGCTACATAGGTGCTCTGTAATAAGGACAGGATAAAATAGAATATAACCTTTTAATAAGTAAAACAAATCTTTGGTTAGTTCTGTGTGACATTACATGGGAATATCAAGTTTTATGTGCTATACCTCTAAGATAAAAGAACACATTTCAACTATCCGATGCCTCCCGGGCAATCTTCTGGTGAAACCACCATCACTATAGCCATGCAGTCAAAATTAAAATGTTTATTCTCTTAAGATGCTAGAAGGCTTTTTCATAGGCATAAATCTGTGACCCATCCTACTTCCCAAAGTAAGCAGGATGCATCCAATTATTTAGCAGAAAATAAGCTTTTAAAATATTCCCATTTTTCAAAGGGCAAAAGTCATTGTAAACCAGAGTTAATTTTGCTAACTTCATGAATGCTTCATTACATTAGTCTGTTGCAAATTCAATATAAATATATAGATGTAAATACAGATATATAATTCCACCTGATTCTTTAAAAAGAAATGAAATAGTTTACTCACATTTTGCTGGTAGGTCATAACCACAAGTGATTTTGGCTTGCCCGGTTTCACAGCCGCTCAGACTGCGACATTCAGCAACTAGACAAGGACCGGCAGCTCTATGTATACATCCATCCACTAAACAAAGAAAACATTTTTCAATTAAACAAACCTTTTCATTGCTTTCACAACTTCCAATAACTGTAATAATAATAATAGGTGTGCTTCTAAATCCAAACCTGTTTGGGGAAAATCAGGGGAAATGTTTGAGAGTTGTCTTTGGTTTCCTTATTCCAAAGAGAGAGGAGAGAAAAGGCATTGTAGTATTCCTTGTATAGGTCAAAGGTTGCATGGTTGGGCAAGCCCAGATAGGACACGAAACCACATATGGATGCTCAGTTCACATTATGCTGTTAGCATATGTTAGCATGGGGTTTGCTCAGGCGTTACATCATGGAGCTTCTAGGTAGGCCTGGAAAACCTGGGAAAGTTCAAACCTGGGGAAATTTTAGCCTGTAGCAAAATGTAACAGGATGTGCCGGCTAGCAGCATCAAAGCACATTCTTTGCCTAATGCCAAGATACTGTACTCCTTAAAGTTCCCTAGAGTTTGTCTTTGCATTTGCAACATTATGAATGCCATACTATTCATTGTATACTAGATACCACATCATGTAAAACTGTGCATGTACATAGCTGAAGTAGCATAGAGATAACATTCCTATGAGAAAGTTCGCTGGAAAATAGGTTTTGATGCATTCACTCTTGGATAATAAAGTTCGCTTCGTTCAATCCTACGTTGTCTCTGCCTCTCTTTGAACCCTTCGCTGCTCTACAAGACATTGCCTTTTGTTTGAAGTTCTGATAAAATTGTAGCCCAAAAGCCAACCAGGATCTATCTGCTATGGATTAATACAATAGGAACATCTCTCAGATGTAAATGATATTCTGTTGGGCCAGGGGAAGCATGGTTGACCAAGCTAAGACTTTTTCTCCTGTTCAAGGAAGGGGAAAAGAGAAAACCTTTCCAATTTCATTTCAAACAGTGATACATCCTTGATAATAGCAAAGTTGATAGATACCCAAATATGGTCCAAAATTGATACTATGTACCCCAAAACAGACTTTACTTGCAAGATATGGATACACACATGCCCAGGAAGATACTGATAATATATACAAAACAAAACCCCCACCCCAATCACATTACATTTCTGTCATGTTAATGTGACTGATTATTAATTTATTTACCAAGCGAAAAGAAAAATGTGTTTGTTATTATTAAAAACTCAGTCTGAAGATTAAAGTTTGATTTAATATTACTTTGTGGATCTATCTAATCCCTCTGGGTAAGTGGGTAGAATATTAAATGTTTGAATTAAATAAATAAAAACATTCCTCTAAATTGCCTGTTACTTGCCACATAATAAAATCTTTTATATAAAACAATGTCACTGTCACATTATCTCTTTATTCCTGCAATATTCAAACATCTAATAATTTAAATCATAATGTTTTCAACTGTAGTATCAGCCAAAATTAAAAAATTCCTAGTGCAAACTGTCACTGAAAAAAAAACAGCAGAAGGGAGGAGAGATTTAACCTATTAATAAGAAATAGGAGAAATATTTTTCCACAATTAGAGATGCAATATCAATTAAAATAAGTATCTAAAACCAATAAAAATAACTGCAAATATTGCTAATCACTACACTAATGGCAATGTTACAATTTATTACAAAAATACTGTAGTCACCATATGTTCGTTTCTTATGTTGAAATTACAGAAAGGGACAAAAAGTAGTAGAATATGGTGTGATCCAAATTTAATCTCTAATACTACAAATATTTACATAAACAAAGGAAATCACAATCCATCTTGTGAACTCTCACATTGAGTTTGTAATTCTGGGCTGCTACATCCATTCAATAAATCTGTTTCAAACTGGATCCATGTAACAGAGATGGGATTAATTGGTTTACTTCATTTATCACCTTAAATTTTGTGTTTCCTATAGCATATTGAGACAAGAAGATTGATTTCTTTGGACAAAAGCCATTTTATAAAGTTGCAGTCAAATCATGACATTTCTATCTCAGTCTTTATAAGGTAAGGCAACTATCATTTTCCTATACAACAAGGATTCCCAACTAGTTGACTTAATTAATTCAAGCCTTCCGTTCATTTAAAAATGTACTAGAAATAATTGTTTTCGACCTCTGTGAAATAGGCATTTCCTTTTCCAAATACCAGTAGTCTTATGACCAGTGAAATGGCTAAATTAATGACACATGTTTGATTTGGTCTTGATATAGGAACCAAGTTGAAATGTGTTGAAATCAAATTGGAAATTGTCTATAGTCGGGATGTCAAACTCACGTTGTCACGGCAGCATTATGTGATGTATTAGGACTTTTTTCCCCTTTGCTAAACTGGGCATGAAGAGTATGTGATGCATCCGACCCATGGACCGGGAGTTTGACAGCCTTGATCTATAGTAACCCTAATCTTGTAGTAATTTTCCAACCATTTTCACCACACATATTGTGAATACTAGTTTTTCTTTTTTTCTTTCCTTTTTTTCTTTCCTTCTGACAAAAAAAAAGCCATGTGAATATATATTAATAAGAGCCATTGGGAGGGGCTTTTCTTCCCCCTACTCCCATACCCATTATCCCTGCCTTTCCTCTCCCCTGCGCTCCTCTTTCCCACCCTGTCTATGATTCTGGCACTTTGCCTGAAAGCTATCAGGTGCTTCCCCATTGCCCCACCGGAGGGCAAGTGTCACGGCTGGATTTCCAGAGGAAGCTGTGAAGGAACTGACATCACAAACGATTGTCACTCTAGGATACCATACTCAGTCTCCTTAACCGCCTGGCTTTCCAGAGGAACCTGCGAAAGAACTGACATCACAATAATTGCCATTCTAGGATGCCGCACTTGCTCTCTTAACAGCCCAGATATTCCAGAGTTACACTAGAACACTCACACAGAGAGAGAGAGAGAGAGAGAGAGAGAGAGAGAGAGAGAGAGAGAGATACTCACATACACACAGGGGTGTCTTACACCCCCAGTATTTGTTTCCAGAGGGTAAGTCATACCCTCAAGCATACCAAAAATGGTTGAAATTGCTGGAAGTGTTCCAAAGTTATTTTGGAATACACACACACAAACACACCACTGAGGGTGCCAGGGGTGTCTTACCCCCAAAGTATTTGAGAGAGAGAGAAGAAGGAGAAGAAGGAGAAGGAAAAGGAGAAGGAAAGGAAGGAAAGGGGGAGAAAGAAGGAGGAGGAGGAGGAGAAACGGAATAAGAGGAAGAGGATGGAGAAGGAGAAGAAGGAGAAGAAGATTATCAAGCTGAGGTAGAGGGAACATTTTTTGTTATTTTTTTCCTCTTTTATTAACTTTGAGATGAATGTACAGTTTTACAAAATTATGTCCCCTGGGCCATAAATGGTCAGAAGCAACCAGATAACAAACATTATAATAAAATTGCAACAATGCAAATCACTTATATATTATAAATAATTACCAGCAACTTGTTCTCATGGCATATACAAAGCTTTCATACACAGCCCTTTTCAGAGCATGTTGAAATTGGCCAAGAAATGAGCCAACCAACTCATATTATATTAGATGACTTTTACTAACTTTTGTAAGAATACTCTTTTCTGGGCTGAATCTTGTGTGACCAAGGTTAGCTATGAGGCAAGACATTCTTGATTCCAAACATTGATTCAGCATATCCAGAGTTAGCATGTAGGTTGACAATATCAAATCTCTATTGTCTCTGATTGTTAAAGGATCAAAAGGAGAACATTGCCCTTCAAGTAACTGCTGTGGAATTAGCATTTATGTACCTCTGTTAAGAAAAAATCCACACAAGTTGAATTATTAACATTATAGTCTTAGAAACTACAGCATTAAATTGACTCAGATGACACTTACTGAGCCAAGTGCTAGAAATAACCTTTCTGACTATAGGACAAAACTTGAAGGTCTTCTGAAAAAGGTCCTTGCCCTCAAAATTATAACATAAGTCATCAAATATTTCATATTCAGTGGGGAGCTTTTATCATGTGCTATGAATGCTTAAATGTTTAAATAAAGGGAACAATGATTCTGTTGTAGATTCACACTTTATTAACAGAGCTAATAATAAAGACAGTTTAGTAAATACTGGGATAGATTTTCTGGAAGGACCTAAGAAATAGTTGATGGGATAAAAAAATGACATTACTAAATAGTTAAAAACAGCATTTTAAATAATAAAATCAGATTTTAATGTTGACCGTGCGCATGTAAACTGGGTCCATCAATCTGTATATAATAATCTACACACAAAAATAATCCTCATCTTCTGTAAGAAAATAGTGTGTCATTCTTTTGGATACAATTCTGTCAAGCATATTATCAATGGTTTCACCATAGATATGCAAAATATGTTCTTGATACTTCATATTTTTTTCTAAATTTATGCTATCTTTAAAAAAGTGAATATTTTTAAAATTTTAATAATTTTTTTTAGTTGCACAAATTTTGCACCATCAGAAGGCAGTCTCTAATTCCAGCATCACTTGAAAGTTGCCAAATTAAGGAGTTATCATGTCTTTATTAGCATGGATACCTGTCCAAGACAAATCAAGTTGTAAGGCTGAAGCCATCACTTTGAGTTGGAGACGTTGGCCAGTCACAAGTAGAATTACTATGGGAATTAGGGATGGATGGTTGCATGAAAGGGAAAAATACTAGCCACAACAAATTCTTTCCAGAGATTCAAGGTCATTTTTTGTTCAGCACCAGCCAGAAATACAGGGACGGATTGTGGAAGTTGAGACAACCGGTGTGGTCCATGTGATGAACTTGTGGGTGTGGAGACAAGGGATGAACCTTAACCTGGGTGGAGAACTGTAGGAAAAGTTAGTATTGGGTTGACTACAGTTCGTAACCAACATGGCTCTGTTAATAAATTGGAACTTGGAAGAAGGCCAAGGTTTTAGACTCTAATTTATTTCTCGAATGTTAATTGGAACGTTAACACAAGTCTCTTCTAAAATTAAAAGACAATACACAGTGCAAGATGACAATACACATGATGCAGACAACTGTATATCTCAATTTGCAGCATCATGATAACAAAAGATTAAAAATTTGGGGAAAGGTCACATTATTGGTGAAATGTAATCAATGTATTTATCAAGAAATCTCCATAATGAGGTGGGTAACACGCCTAATTCTCATTTATATGCTTCAGAATTGCCTCTGATCATAATTTCCAAATGTTCATGTATGATTTCCTGCTGTGATTTCTAAAATAAACATTTCTGTATGATCTCCTGCTGTGATTTCCAAGGCGAGAAGCATACAAAAGTTATAGCATGAACCAAAATGTAGTGGTGTGCACAATGTACTGTTGTGCACAATGCTAGACACTTCTAGGTTGCCCCACATTGTCCTTCTGGTAGGCAACCTGCAGTGGCTCTCAGTTTTCTTCCAGGTGAATTTTAAGGTGCTGGCTATCATCTTGAAAGTCCTACATAGCATGGGAGCAGATAATATACCAGACCACTTATCACAGAGATGATCTATCTGTCCTACCAGATCAGATAGGAAAAGCACACTCCAGGTTGCCTCCTTGAACCTCAGAAATATGCCTTTTCCATGGCTTTCCCCTGCCTTGCAGAACACCCTCCAAAGCAGAGCCCACTTTCTCAGTTTTCCAGAAGTCCATTCTGATTTTTCATGCAGGTGCTGGAGTCAAGTGGAGTGGAGGCACTGGTTACGTTTGGTCATGTTTTAGAGTTTTATGGGGGGTTTTAATAGTTCAACATTTTTATTGTTGTATAAACTGCTGTTAGCTGTATTTTAAGATGGCAGCCACACATATATTTTAAATAAATAAACTACCTAACAGTTTAAAATGTATTAATGAGAAGCATCATTGAAATTAAACATTTCATCGCCATGATTAAAAGTGCTGTTAATTGTGGCGGAACATATGGTAACTAAATTTAAATGTTGGCCTTGAATTCTAGCACCAACTTACTTAGAAATATACTGCTTGTATAATTTCAAAACCAAGTATTATTTATCCTCTGTCACAGATAATAGGACATTCTGTTGAAGTATTACAGAATTTATTCTTTTATCATTTACATGGCACACTGATTATGTCACATAGCAAGAGTTTATATGTAATATAAATATAGGGATGTGATTTCTTTTTTTACTGATGATGTTCATCTTGCAGATATTGGTGAGAGCAGATGGGCTTCTCCTTACAGGCTTTACTCTTTCAGAAACAGTTTCAAAAATTAGATTCAGTTCAGGCTGCTGGTAGATGCCCATTAAATCATTGTGATCTATTAGCATTGCTTTTAATCAACTCTATACATGGTATGCAACCCTCTTATGTTAATTAAAACATCCCAGTTCCTAAAAAAGAAAGCTTCCTGCTGTTGTGTTTTCTTACATAAAGAAACCAAAGAGCAGACTATATAACAAATTTACATTGAAATATTGTTTTCCATTTATGCCCAAATTGTAAGATAATTCTTGAATTATTGTACATTATAGAAAGTATAATTAGCATCGGCATATGTATATCTACATGAGCACCTACATGTATTACAAATTTAGTTTGCATGGGACATATAATATATATTTGCTGTCATTGTTCAATGTTCATTTCAATGATTTCTAAAAATAACTTCTGTAAAATACCACTGGGTGGATGGAAGGGATTGGAAAGGATCAAATTGAAAGTTGCTAATTTAGTAATGAGAAGTCTCCACTCTAGCTCTGTTATTAAACTTGTTAGAAACCGAGAATCTAATTTTATTAATCTTGAAAGACCCATATACTGGTACATTTCCTTTGCAGCTTTGTTAGTTTTCAGGCAGCCTAGCCTATATTTGCAGCATTGAATTTAGAAGATTCTGTCATGCTACTGAAAATTTTATTGCCAGGAAGGGGAATTGAGATTTCCTTCATAGAATTATATGATATCTAAATAAATTATGGGAGACACGGAATCAATGTTTTTAAAAAAAATATGGAAGAGGGATGGAAAAAAGGAACAATAAATTCTACTCTCCAATTAATATTTTGACCTATTCCTTGGAGAATAGGTCAACCTATTCTCCAAAGCAGAACAAGAAGCAAGGAAAGAATCAACTAAGAAATAAGGAAAATTTTTCTGAAAGAACAATTGATCAATTGAATGACTTGCCTTCAGAAGTTGTAGATGCTCCAACATTGGAGGTTTCTAAGAAGATATTGGACAACCATTTGTCTGAAATGGTATAGGCTTCCAGCTTCAGAAGGGGGTTGGACTAAAAGACCTCCTAAATCCCTTCCAACTCTGTTAGCCTATTATTCTGAATTTCTAAGGGAATTGATATTTTGTTCATTATTTCAGTATCTATAATGAAGATGCACATATATAGTGAATACTCAACATTCTTTGTTATAATAATACAAATATGCATGCATAGAGAGATTAGGATGTATGGTTGTGATGCTATTAGGTACTGTTATTGTACTGCTTTGCTTTGGATTAATTACAATTCCCAAGATTTTTTTCCTAGTAATAAACGTATCAGTGTTCTACATTATGAAATTGTCCAATGTTTTCCACACTATTTTAACAATTACATTTTGAAAGAGTTGCTAGGAGTTTTAGTACATGGCTACTGCATAAGTAATTCATGACCAGGTGTAATATTCTTTTATTCTGTACTTTGAAAAGATATTGCCTGTGGGGGGGTTTTGTAGGCAGTCTCTGACAAATTTAAATACTGTACTCATTGTTTTAATATACCACAAGTAGAATCCCCTTTGCACATTATTGTGTTCTTGCATCTTCTCTAAAGCAATTACTTTCAGAATGATAAAACAAAGAGTTTGCTTCCTAGTTAGTGTACTGAATGCTATTGATCATGTCAGTACTTTAATTCTTTCTCCTTACATAAATGCATGTATAAATGTATTATACAGAAAAAGCATAGTGCTATGTGTATAGAAATGTAAGGGTCTTAGCCAACTACATACTCATCCATTTAAAAGCCTATTTACAAGATAGTGTAAATATAGGTACTAACTTTTTTTGTTTACTTTATTCCCTGAGTATGTTCATTTTTTCATATTCAGGAAGTCAAATTGAACTCTTATATCAGATGGGTAGGAAGGAGAGCAAAAATAAAAGTAGAAAAAATTAAAATAATCTGCAAATGTGTAATTTCCTTTCTCCTTGAATTTGAAATACCTGGACCTTCCAGTGAGAACTAGATGGGTCTATTAGTCCTGTCTGAAGAAGGCAGTA
Organism: Erythrolamprus reginae; assembly: GCF_031021105.1. Classification (NCBI taxonomy): domain Eukaryota; kingdom Metazoa; phylum Chordata; class Lepidosauria; order Squamata; family Dipsadidae; genus Erythrolamprus; species Erythrolamprus reginae. Next base: position 238,911,156 of record NC_091950.1, read on the forward strand.
CAGTGGTACGTCTACTTAAGAACTTAAGAACCTCCGTGACCAGGTTCTTAAGTAGAAAAGTTTGTAAGTAGAACCAATTTTTCCCATAGGAATCAATGTAAAAAGCAAATAATGCGTGCAAACCCATTAGGAAAGAAATAAAAGCTTGGAATTTAGGTGGGAGGAGGAGGAGGAGGAGGAAGAAGAGAAGGAGGACAGTCACTACCGAAGGAAGAAGGTGAGGCGAGGGGAATAAAAAAATCCACAACTTTAAGGCTTTAAAAAAAAGAGAGACTCTGAGGCAGCGAGGAGGAGCATGTGCCTCCCATACATCTGGTGCAAGCTGCCTCCCATACACTGTGCCAGAGAGAGATACCCAGGTGGGCAAAAGGGGGGAACCTCCCGCTCCTTTGACTGAATGGCGGCAGCTGCTGCTGCTGCTGCTACTACTACCTGCTTCCTCTTCCTTCCCATGCTGAAGGGCTCCCCTTTTCTCTTGCTTACTTGCTTTGTAGCTGTCGCCTTTCCTTCACTGTGGTGACTCCTCGGTTTGGCTGAAACCAAGTTGATTCGACCAGGCGAAGTGCCCCCTTTTGCCTTTCCGCACCCAGACACTCTGGGAGGCAACCTCGCGCCGGGTGTGTGGGAGGCAGTGCGAGGGAGTCACCACAGCGAAGTGGTTTATTCCCTCTCCAAGCGCCCAGGGAAAGGAAAATGCTGTGTTCGCTCTGGACTGCCAAAGCCTCCTTAAGCGCCACCGAAAGGCTCCTCTGGCAGCCCAGAAAAGCCCAACATGGCCAGGATTAAAGGGGGAAGGGCAGGAAACTGGCCAGGCCTTCATGCCACTCTCAAATTTCCTGGGAATTTTTTCCGAGCTCGGGTTCTTAAGTAGAAAATGGTTCTTAAGAAGAGGCAAAACATTTTTGAACACCCAGTTCTTATCTAGAAAAGTTCTTAATTAGAGGCATTCTTAAGTAGAGGTACCACTGTATTTACAATGGCCTTTTACTCTATATTTATTTATGAATGTAAATCACTTAATTCAATTTAAATTATAAATTTGGACTGGTTTAATATAAGTTTGACACTAGTTATGTTTTCTCTAAAAAAAATATTTCAGGGAACTATTTTCATTGAGGAAGATAGTAAATTGGATGACATCAGGACTAGTTGGATGTCACAGAGAAAAATAAAGCACAGAAGATCTTCTGCTTTGGAGTAACAAGCTGTGATATAGCTTAATTGGTTATCATTGGAGGACAATTTCTTGATTTACACCATTTACAAAACAAAAACATTTTTATCTGATTTGTTAAGAGTTTTCTCTGTTCATTTGCTAGATTTATAATTTTCCTTTTTATCCTACAAACACAATTTTGCCAGGTATGTGGGTCTCCCTCTATCACCCGTAATAACCAATATATGTATAAGATTAACTGGAAATTTTTCTTTCTTATGGTTCAAATCATAGTACCAAGGCCAGACTATGCAATAATTTATGGCTGAAATTCCACTTTTTGGGAAATTGTCAGAACATTTAAAAGTCTTCTGCCCTGCTTTTAATTGTTAATTTATCTTAAGCATTTGTTTTTTATTAGCATTTTGATATACTAATGTTTATTTTAGCTTAATTTGAATATTCTTACTCTTGAATGCCATCTTGAATGTTGCATGGATAAAAGTCAGGCTATTATCAACAAAAATAAAATAGTCATTAGGTACCGTATATACTCGAGTATAAGCCGACCCGAGTATAAGCCGAGGCACCATTTTGGCACAAAAACTGGGAAAACTTATTGACCCGAGTATAAGCCGAGGTTAGAAAATGCAGTGGTTACTGGTAACTTATAAAAATGGAAACCAATAAAATTACATTAAATGAGACATCAGTAGATTAAATGTTTTAGAATATTTATTTTAAAGAGGGTAAACAATATTTATTTCAAAGTGGGTAAATAAAAGCAATCTGATATTTACAATAAATTAAATAAAATTAAATAAATTAAAAAGTAAAAAAAGTAGTTCAATCAGCAACCAAGCTAAAACCTATGAGTCAAAATCCCTCAAAACAGTATTTTAGAGACTTAATTTTTCTCTCTATAATCCAATGATAAAGTAGAGAGAAGAACAAAACAATATTTTTTCAAATTCAAATTGCACAATAATTTCACAAAATTCTTTTTCCCATCTAAGAATAAAAGATTTTCAGAGACATAAAAATTGCATAACATTCTACCAAACTACCCCAAGCCATGCAGCCAAGTTAATTACTGAGTAAATTTATGTACAGGATTGCATATTAAATCAACTCTTTATTCTGAGTTAAGCCTTACAGATTTCAATAGGACTTACTTACAGGCAACTGCACAGATGGACTGCAGTTTTAAGCATATCTATCAGCAAGTTCCCAAAAAACTGAGACTTATTCTGAGGTAAATCCACACAGATATAACAATAGATTTAAATCCAAGAGGTAAATATTAATATTATTTTAACACTAAAACTTAATGCTAAGTGAGTACAGAAATGCTAAACATCTTAAGTATTCATGAATCTCTATGGGGTAGAAGAAAGCAGCATAATGTATCTTATTTTTACAATCTACTGGCAGGCTAAAATTAGTACGATTGTATATTGCTTGTACCATAACAAATCTACAAAATGAATCCAACAAAGCCCTTAAAAAGTACTCAATTCCTTTTTCTTTTTCTTCTACCCTTCTTCCTTCTCTCTCTCTCTCTCTCTGTCTTGCTCTCTGTGTCTCTTGAGAGAGAGGGGGGAGGGAGGGGGGAACTTTATCAAAGTTCTATAGAAAGGAGACTTTGAAAAAAAGCAGAGAGAGAACTTACCTCAAAATCTAATCAGGCAATTAGTGCAGTAATTGTACAAGCTGGAAACTTTGCTGGACCCGGGGAAGGGAAGGCAGCTGCAAGATGCCGACAGGAGCTCCAAGAGGGAAGTAAAAGGGGGCTCCGAGTGACGCGGCTGTGGGAAGGGTAGGGCAAAGTTGCCAGCCAACTGCTCCGACGGCGTGTGAGAGAGGAACAGACGATGCGAAGGTCGGGGGGGGACTCATGAAGCAGGAATCCCCTCCCCCCTGACTTCGCATCGTCTGTTCCTCTCTCACACGCCGTCGGAGCAGTTGGCTGGCAACTTTGCTGCGTCACTCGGAGCCCCGTTTTACTTCTCTCTTGGAGCTCCTGTCGGCGCCTTGCAGCTACCTTCCCTTCTCCGGTCCAGCAAAGTTGCCAGCTAACTGCTCCGACGGCGTGCGAGAGAGGAACAGACGAAGGTGGGGGGAGGGACTCATGAAGCAGGAATCCCCTCCCCCCTGACTTCGCATCATCTGTTCCTCTCTTGCACGCCGTCGGAGCAGTTGGCTGGCAACTTTGCTGGACCGGAGAAGGGAAGGTAGCTGCAAGGCGCCGACAGGAGCTCCAAGCAGGAAGTAAAAGGGGGCTCCGAGTGACGCGGCTGTGGGAAGGGTAGGGCAGCTGCCGGGCTCCCGCGGTGCGCCCTCTTGTGGTCACCCGGCGCCCTCTTGTGGTGACCCGAGTATAAGCCGAGGTCGGGTTTTTCAGCCCATTTTTGGGGCTGAAAAACTCGGCTTATACTCGAGTATATACGGTAACTGGAATTGCCATTTCCTACTTGTTGCCCAATGATCATCCACATATTTGAACCCTTTAAAATGTTCTTCATGCAGTATAAGGGGAGATTTGCATGAAGAGTTGAACAGACTGGATTACTGAGGACTTTATAGCTGGTTTCTACCAACAGGAATTCCACAAGTAATACATAACACAATTTCACTTAAAGCTATAAAGTGTACAATTTTTATAGTTACAGCAAAAAGCAATGTAAAACTATAACAAAGAAGATCACCAAGGAAGTGTTTGACCTCAGACAAAATGCAAAACTGACTTGAAAGTATTTAGAAATTCAACAACAACAACAAAAAAAGACTGAGTATTGCTTACTGACACATCTATCTAAGGTAAAGATTTTAGCAGCTGACATAGTTTTCCATTTCTCCAATCTAGCACTTCAGGTCTAGCCTGATCATTGACTCTTTCAAAAAGGTTGATGCTTCACGCTCTCTCAGATATTAACTATCTCCTTGACCTAGTCAGTCACACTTTAATTAAAGCAACACTCTTAAGATGGTCAAGGTTGAGTATGCAAATCATTAGCTGAATTTGCCTGTTTGTTTCCTTGTTTCTCACTGGAACTTATCAAATGCATCGGATAATATGAAGGTGTGAATATAATTTCTAATTAATACAATTGTATTCATGCAATCATATCCAAGGTAAGTAAAATCAAGTCAGTTGAAAGATGCTTAAAATACGTGAGTCTTGCTTTAAAATGAATTCTTCAACAGTTCTATCTGAATTCATAAACAAGTGCAGGTGTTTACCAGCAACTAACTTTATGTAATTGAGCATTCAAATAATGTCTCATCATCTAACTATCAATAGCATCTTGCTGTTTATTTCATTAAAAGAAAAACCCGAAGAGAATGCTAACAGACCAACCAATTTAATTAGAAAAGCAACCATCATAAAAACAGGTGTTAAAAAGCAGTTGATGACAAGAGACGTTAAAGCTTCAATGTTACGCTAGAAAACCCCTGGCCTGTTTCACACATAATGCTAAGATATGATTCAATATTTACAAACCATTGAAAGCCCAAACAAAGCCTAAGTCTTCAGTGTTTGGTTCCCATATTCTATTAATTTCTAGTCACCAGCTAAACAGGCCAACTTCACAGGGCGAGCTTTATATTTGGAATTTTAAAACTGGTATTTAAATGTAGAATTCTAAGTTTTTAACCTTACAAGCCAAAATCAGGGACAACAAATATGAATGGTGGTTTATATCCTGATAATTAGAGAACAAAGAAATGAAAGAAATAAACATTGAAAAACCAATCTTTTACTAGATTATAGTTTCATTTACACACGTTTTATGTTATTTAGATTTCTGTTGTATAATACTGTATTGACAAAGGAAAATCAGAAATGAAGCTACACATTAGTGTGTGACACCTGGTGCATTTTATTATGTCCTCATTAATTGATTCATTTTTAAATATAGTCAATCTCAAAGATTTAATTTCATTGTACCAGTTGCAATGACAATAAACTAAACTATAAACTAAACTAAAGTATCTGAAAAAGACAGAAGAACCGTTGTACCTACCTGAAAGGTATTCTCAGTGCACTGGAAGGAGAGTCCAACATGGGTATTTCACCAATCCTATTGGTAGAGATTGAGTTAAAATTTACATATCATTTGAGCACCGCCCCCTCTGCTCTCCCCACGAGCCAGTTTTAAAAACGAAAAACCATAGTAAGAGGATAACCAAGTTTTATTGTCAACAACTAATAACTGACTTAACTGCCCCACTCCGGCGTCCCTGAACCTATAACAATGCCGGGTGGGTTTGGACTCTCCTTCCAGTGCACTGAGAAGACCGTTCAGGTAAGTACAACGGTTCTTCTCCACTGCATCTGGAAGGAGAGTCCAACATGGGATATACCAGAGATTTAAAGCCCATGGGAGGGAGAAGGTCTTGTCAGGGACGTTGGAGAGGAACAAACTCGTTGTAAAACACGTCTCCCAAATGCTGCCTCTGCTGAAGCAAAGGAGTCCAACTTGTAATGACGTATGAAAGTCGAAGGTGCCGACCACGTTGCAGCCCTGCAAATGTCGTCTATGGACGCCTGGGTGACCCAGGCCGCTGAGGTGGCCGCACTCCTATTCGAGTGAGCTGTCATTCCTGCTGGTATGGGTTGGTTACAAGCCTTGTATGCCTCTGCAATACAGTCTCTGATCCAACGACTAATGGAGGTAGATGAAAGTCTAAGTCCCTTTTTATCCTGCGAGAAGGAAATAAACAACTTTTCTGTTTTCCGAAAAGCCTCTGTCCTTCTGATGTAGATCTTAACCGCTTGGCGCACATCGATCTTATGCCAGCATAATTCCGACGGATGACTGCCGTGTGTGCAAAAATCAGGAAGAATCAGTTCCTGTTTGCTGTGAAACTCTGTGTTCACCTTCGGTATGAAAGAAGGGTCTAATCTCAGTACTACCCTATCTGGATAGATAATTCCGACACTCTCTGTGCCGATGTAATAGCCACCAGGAAGGCTGTTTTGATGGAAAGCAGTCGCAATGGTATGGATCTCAAAGGCTCAAACGGTGGCTTTGTTAACGCTCTGAGTACCAGTGCGAGGTCCCATGATGGAAACCTCCGGACTGGTGGAGAATGTTGGTTCGATGCTCCCCGCATAAAGTCCTTCACCCAAGGATGGTAAGCCAGGGAGCGTACTTCGGCTACTTGTATCATGGTTGAAAGAGCCGCCACATGCCTTTTTTAGAGTATTAGGTGCTAACCCACATTCAATTCCTGCTTGCAGGAATTCTAGGACGGTAATTACCGATGCCTTTTTAGGGTTTATTTGCTGTTTGTCGCAGAAACTGCAAAAGGCTGCCCACGTTGTCTGGTAGATCCGAGATGTAGATGGACGCCTTGCTGCATGCATAGTGTCGATGACCTTCTCCGGTAAATTTAATTGTCATAGTCTGAGCCGTTCAAGTGCCAGACGGTTAGTTGAAGCCACTGGGGATCTGGGTGTTGCAGGTTCCCCTGGCTGAGGGATATCATCGAGTCTGGAATTCTCCATGGAGGGGACACCGATAATGCCACCAGGTCGGAGAACCACGGGCGGCGTGGCCAGTGCGGGGCCACCAGCAACACTTCCGCCATTTCCCTCAGGAGTTTCTCCACCACTCTCGGTATAAGGTTTGTTGGTGGGAACGCATAGAGTAGTCCCGGGGGCCAGGAGGTCAGAAGAGCATTGACCTTTTCTGCTCCTGGCTCCGGAAAGCGTGTGTAGAACCTCGGGAGTTGAGCGTTCTGGGAGCTCGCAAAGAGATCCACTAATGGGGACCCAAACCTGGTTACCATTTGCTGGAATATGTCCGGGTCCAATCTCCATTCTGATGGGTCTAGAGAGGACCGACTCAACCAGTCCACCTGCGTATTGCTGACTCCTGCAATGTGCTGCGCTGACAAGGACCTCAGATGTTGTTCGGCCCAGTTGAAGAGGTTGTCCGTCTCTTCCATGAGGCGTTGCGACCTCGTGCCCCCTTGATGGTTCAAGTGAGCTTTGGTCGTGACATTGTCCGTGAGCACCAACACGTGCCTCCCTTGAACTAGTGGTGTAAATGTCTGTAGGGCCAGGAAAACTGCCCTTAGTTCTAGAAAGTTTATGTTGACCGTCGATAGGTCTTCTGCCGTCCACAGCCTTGTGGGCCCCAATGTGGGCGCCCCATCCGGTAAGGCTGGCATCGGTGGTCAGGATGATCTGGTTCTGTATTTGGAAGGGAGAACCTTTGCTTATTGCGGGAGATGTCCACCATCTCAATGAGTCTCTGACCCCATGGGGTAAGCGCACCTGCTTGTGGGAATTGCTCACCTTGGTTCTCTGTGCTGGAAGCAAGAACCACTGTAGTGTCCTGATATGGTATCTGGCCCAGGGAACGATGCCAATGGCCGATACCAGGGTTCCCAGTATCTTTGATAACAGTGATAATGGAACCGGTTTGTTGTGTTGTATGCTGGATACCAAGCGGTGTATGTTGTCCTGTCTTTCTGAAGAAAGTGACACCGTGCCCGCCTGGGTGTCTATAATGGCTCCTAGGTGCAGTAGTTTGGTGGTGGGTGAAAGCTGGCTTTTCTCCACAATGATGGTGAAGCCGTGGATTTCTAATGTGTGAATGGTCTCGTTTAAGTTTCTCCTTGCTGCTGACGGGGACCTGGACAATATGACTATGTCATTCAGGTAACCCATCAGCCTGATGGATCGTGCTCATAAGCTGGCTGTTAGCACGTCCAGGAGATTCGTAAACGTCCGTGGGGCCGATGAGAGGCCGAATGGCATGGCCCTGTACTGGTAATGCCTCCCTTCGGTACAGAATCGGAGAAACCTGCAATGTTCTGGATGAATGGGAACATGCAAGTATGCTTCCTTTAGGTCTATGGATGTTAAAAAGTCCTGAGCTCGGATGGAAGCCAGAATGGTTTGCAGGGAATGCATCCTGAACCTCCGGTATCTTATGAAGAGGTTCAGTTGCTTCAGGTTGAGGATCAACCTGCATCCCCCGGAGGCCTTAGGGACGATGAAAATCATTGAATAGAACCCCTTGCCTTCCTCCTGTTGGGGGACCTGTTCTATGGCTTGGATGTCTAATAGGTGCGTAATTTCCCTGCGCAATTGCAGTTTCTTTTGAGAGTCCCTTATCCTTGGACAGTGTAAGAAACGGTTGGGAGGCGGCTGAATGAATTCCAACCTGAGTCCTCGTGTAACCGTAGCCAGAGCCCATTTGTCGGAGGAGGTCGTATGCCAGGTGGTGCTGAAGCCCTGTAGCTTCCCTCCTATGGGCTGTGGGGCGACCGAGTCATTTCGTGCGTTTAAAACCCCTTTGGTTGTTTCCACGAAAGGGCCTTCTGGATTGTTGGTAGCCCCTTGGTCTGTCCTGGAAGGAGCCTCGATAGCTCCTATAGGGCTGTTGGTTGTATTGACCCTGGGAAAAGGGTTGCTGGTTCTGGGAGGATCCTGAAGATGGGTCCCAACGAAAGGATTGGCATCTCGAATATGGAGTGGACCTTCGGTCCTGTTGTCTATTGGCCCTGGGAAGTACCTTCCTTTTATCCTTGTCCTCAACGAGGACTTTCTCTAACAAGTCCCCGAAAAGCGTTGAGCCCTGGAAGGCCAGTCGCCACTTAGATTTAAGATCTGCCAGCCAGTTCCTTAGCCACAGGAGGCGGCGAGACGATAGCGTGGTTGCCATGCTTCTGGTGGAGAACTTGGCCACGTGAAGAGTGGCGTCCGCGGAGAATTCCGCCGCTGCCAACAGCTTACTCAGATCTTGGCGAAGGCGGTCGTCCTCGGGTCCAAGGCAGGATTGCATTTATTTATTTATTATTTGGATTTGTATGCCGCCCCTCTCCGAAGACTCCGCATGTCTTGAGTCCACAGCATCAATGCCCTGTTAAGGAACGACGCTGCGGCGGCTGCCCTGAATCCCCAGCCGGACATCTGGTGTGCCTTGCGCAGCAATGTCTCCACCTTCCTATCCTCCGGCTTCAGGCTGTCACCGGTCTCTGAAGGCACCAATGCGCTGGAGACAAGCGTCACGACTGGCTGATCGATGGGGGGAAATTCGAGAAATTTTTCCACCTCCTCATTGAAGGTATAAAATTTCCTCTCGAGATTGGAGGGTCCCTGAGCTGCTGCTGGGTGCTGCCAGGGCCTCTTGACCCCCTTCACGAAAATTTCTGAGGCAGGGAAATGGTCGGACTCGGGCTGAGGCTCCTTGAGTAGGGTGGCCGAAGTCTTGCCTGTATCAGTGGCCTCCGTTGCCTTCGCTGAGCCAGGTAGATTCATCACCTGTTTGGCCTTGTATAATAATGTTCTAAAGAGTGCCGGCTTAAACAGTCCAACTGTGGGTGTCTGTTCTGGTGTTGTCTCATCTTCTAAGAGGTCATATTCCCGGTCACTGTCTTCAAACTGAGCCGGCTCTTCTGACAGGGACTCCAAACCTGAGGGGGGCGGTGCCGACCATGAGCCTTTCATTTGTTGTGGATGCCTGCCATTCTGCTGAGCCCCCGTTGCAATGCCCTGCGAATATGCATTAGCTATAATGTCTTGCAGGTCTGGGGGCATGTTTTGCCATGCACCAGGCTGTCATCTCAGGCCAGCCGCTGTGGGGGTAAAGTTGGCTGATGGCCCCTGGGAGCTTCTCCCTGAGTGTCCCGCTGACCCTGGTCTGGCCCAGGAGGTGCTGGGCGATGGCATGACCTGAGGGAGGGGCAGGAACTGCCTGTCTGGTGACCAGTCCCCTTCAGCAGTGACCCCAATAGGTCCAAAGGTGGATGGGGGTGTCATGGGATCTGAGGGTTGTCTCTGGGTTAGAGGTAACCCTGCTGGAGACGCTTGTAGGGCTGCTTCCAGCTTTTTCTCAAGCGCCTTAATGCGCTTTTCAGCCTCCTTAATGGAAGAGGAGGAGGCAGAAGAGAGGGAGGCTTTGACTTTCTCTTTGCCTTTCCCCTTGTCCTTGTACTTTGGTGGCGCAGGGGAGCCAGGTTTGTCACTTCCCTGGTGGGCCTCCATATTACTCACGGTAGCAGAATATTGAATCAGAGTTACTTTGCTGATCCCAGTCGCTGGAATTCTCCAAATTGCCTCGTCAGGGTCTCAAAATGGCGTTGCCGCCTTGCTGGCACTCCGCGCCTGCACACTAGGACCATCCGGCCCTTTTGCACTCTGTTCCCTTTAAAGGGGCCGCTTCCGCGCCAAGACACGGCTCGCCGTGTCATCCAATATGGTGGCGTCCGTGCACGCGTCCCTCGGGCCCGCCGCTCGCGTCCCGCCGATTCTGGCGGTTGCTCCTCCACTTCCTGCCATGGCCTCTTCAGGGCGGCTCCGGCTGCGGCGGCTCTGGCTGCGGCGGCTCCGGCAGCTGCGGCGGCTCCGGCAGCCGCGGCAGTTTCGGCGGCGGCTTCGGTGGCGGCCGCACTGGCCGCCCGATCAGCTGTGAGGCGCTCCCCAGAGTGCTTGACTGGCCGGGCGCTGTCATTGAGCCTCCCAGTGGGGGGGGTGGACCCCCCCCACCTTCGGCTCACAGCCCTAGTATGGCCACGGAGGCCAGGGACCCCAGGCTGAGGTGCTCCTCTGCAGGGTGTTCCCGCGGAGGGAAGCAAGACCCCTGAGGAGAATCGTCGGGGGCATTGCCCGCGGAGGGCAGCAATCCCATCCCGTCTGTTTCCTGTCTTCTTTCCTCTGGTCGTTTCTGAAAAACACAAGAAAAAAGGATTAAACAGGTAATTACAATCTTTATTATTCTTAAAGCAAAACTCAGTAGTCTCTACTCTGGGACTGAGTTTTTAAAACTGGCTCATGGGGAGAGCAGAGGGGGCGGTGCTCAAATGATATGTAAATTTTAACTCAGTCTCTACCAATAGGATTGGTGAAATACCCATGTTGGACTCTCCTTCCAGATGCAGTCTTTTTCCCTGTACAACAAATGTAAATACAGGTAAATCCATTTATGTTGACTGTACAAAAAATGGAAATAAAATTTACACATTAAGAAGTTGTTGACACAACTGTTCACATTATTGCCCTGGCATTCAGTCCATGAGAATTATACAACAGACACGATCAACATACAAACTGCTTCATTTCTATTCTTAATTATTAAATACAAGTGGTAAATGATTTTATAATAACAATTAAGTTGCTGATTTACATTCTAAAATGAAAATTTTAAATCTCATCAAGATAAAACTCTGTGTCAATAAAAATAAAACATCAACATATAACATACAAATATTTAAGGTTCAGGAATAATCATGTCCTAATAATTCAGCAACAGTTCTAGATCCTTTGAGTGTTTGAATTACTAATAAATTTTATTTGCAGTCGCATTGTTAACTATTTGAAAAGATGATTTTCAAACAAGTATATAATGTAACAGCAAAAGAAACCCAATTTAACTTTAGGTCATGAAGAAGCAAGTGAATACGGCAAAGCAGTTGAGCAATTTTGTAGTACAGGACCACTATTATATTAGGAAAACTCAATCATAACAATAGAATTTTTAAATGAAATTTAGCCATAGTGCAAGTTAATGAACTATTGTATAGGTGCTAATATATTTGTATCTTGGCCCTATAGGCAAGTTCATTCAACTGTTTCTCACACTCTGCTCTTTCGAAAATATTATGTTTACTTATCATAACTTGTTGCTTGTATCCTAAGATTTTTATTAATATTGATTCTTTCTTAATTGCTTATTTGACCCCTATGACAATCATTTTGTTGTACCACATGATTCTTGACAAATGTATCTTTTTCTTTTATGTACGTTGAGAGCATATGCACCAAGACAAATTCCTTGTGTGTCCAATCACACTTGGCCAATAAAAATGTCTATTCTATTCTATTCTATTCTAACATATAATCATATTTCATGATTTTGTGATTTATGCCAAAGCAAAAAAAAAAACCAAACACCACACCCTAGTTCTTCCAAGAAAAGTCCTTTATATATGATACAATATGTATGAAATGCAAAATTTGTTAAAATAAATGTAGTCATTCATTAGAACATGGCTAAGAGAGATGTGATTAAATATACTGCTCAAAAAAATAAAGGGAACACTCAAATAACACATCCTAGTTCTAAATGAATAAAATATTCTCATTGAATACTTTGTTCTGTACAAAGTTGAATGTGCACAACAGCATGTGAAATTGATTGTCAGTCAGCGTTGCTTCCTAAGTGGACAGTTTGATTTCACAGAAGTTTGATTTACCTGGAGTTATATTGTGTTGTTTAAGTGTTCCCTTTATTTTTTTGAGCAGTATATAATATCTTAATTAGGCCAATATTCTAGTACAATTATGTTCCATGTCTTTGTTTTCCCTCTGTGTAGTTTATACTATAAGAGAAACAAGCAGAATTTGGATGTAGAAAGTATTAGAATGTCTTACCAGATAAGGAGATATAAAACAGATTCTAATAAAGCAATATATATCTGTATAAAAGCAATACTAATACATAGTAAAATATGGACAACAGTTTCTATAGTGCCTGCATCACAAAGGCATAACTGAGCAGCATAGGGAATTGTTTCATATCTGCCTTCTAAAATGGCTGTAGGAAGAGTATGAATTGAGCCTGTGTTAAAACCCTTGTCAACTTGGATACCATAATACTATTCAAGTATCTTGCTGGTCTAAACATTGGCTCTTCAGGAAACCTTCCTAGTCAGCAGAGCCTGGTTTTTCAATACCCAGAATGTGTTGTGTTCTTGGCTTGTTCATGTCGCAAAGAAAGGACAACCTCTTGTGAAAAGCTATAAAAGTAGAGTTTATCAACTACCATTAGCACTAAAATTGTCAACTAATGTCACCAGGGGTGGTGGTCAATCCTATGTGGAAAAGAAATTAACTTTAGCCAGTATATGAAGAAAATTAGCCACATTTTTGTCTCAATCTTAAAAGATCTCATTTCACAGCAGAGAGTAACATTAGAGACACAGCATGGTATTTAGAGGATATTTCTTGAGAATTTAGATTGCACAATTGCTAATTTGGAATAATTATTGTATGGGCCAAGCTGTACACCAGGGCTGTCAAGGCCCAGGGGCTAGATCCAGTCCATGAGATGCTTAGATCTGGCCCAGAGGGCCGCTCTGGAAACAGCAAAGGACCAGCCTGTACTGGATGGAGTTCAGGAGGACTGCAGGCTCCATTTTCGCTGGCAGAGGATTGCAGGAGGCTATCACAACTGAAAACGGAGCTTTGGAGCAAGTTTTTTCTGACAGAGCACTCAAACCACTACAGGAGTCCCAACATGAGTAATGATAAGATGGCCACGACCCCACTAGCTCCTTCAAGGTCAAATACAACCAAATACAAGGTCAAATACAAATCAAGTTAACACCCCTGCTATACACCATAGAAGAACTGGCCCTTTGATTTTAAATGGTTTTTGGGTAGCTGGTTTTTGTTTTTGTTTTTTTAAAAGGCACCTCTTATTCTGTAAAAAAGATCCAATTGCTAAGACTAATCTTTAGGCATTCTGAGCTACATAATCTAGATGTATGTTTCTCTGACCTGAAGCCTGGAAGACAATTCCAAGGTACCTGAAAATTTTAGTTTGTTTAAATTTGTGTTCCTTTAATTGCCATGTATGGATTTCTGGGCATTTAATGAATATCAACATTTTTCTATTTTCATAATTTATTGTTAACTCATCATTTCTATAATGAATGGCAAATAATTATCTTAGTGTACATTTTAAGATATGTTTGGGACAGAAGGACTGTATCATCTGCATAAAATAGCACTGTGATTAGTCTAGGTGCTAACTTTTGGTGGGGGGAAAAAACAGAAGTGTTTTGACAGGCTACTAGGAAATTTATATAAAGATTGAATAATGATGGGGCCAGAATGCAGCTCTGTCTGATTCTTCTCACCCAGAGAATTGTTTTCATGAAGTGGCCTTGTGAGGTAAATCAAGTTTTTATACAAGAGTTTTCATACAATTTAGTAATAGCCATTTATCTATGGTGGGTTTATTGAGCCTGTGCACAGTCTGTCTCTAGAGGTTGAGTTGAATGCAGATTTAAAATTGATAAAAGCTGAACTTAGTTCTGAGCTAGTTTTATCTCTATACTTTAAAAAAATTAAATGTTGTAATACAAGTGCAAAAATATGTAGGGAGATGGAAGCCCAGAAGTCAACATTACATTCCAACATTCTTAGGTAAACAAGGTGTTCCAAGGACATTCCTTGATCACAGGGAAGTGGTGAATGATCCTATGATTCCTAAATGTATGTGTAAAAAGGTCTTCAGATTTTGTTCGAAAAGAAGAAAGCTTGTGTACCATAGGAGATCTCCATAAGAGCTTTTGTGTCCAATAAAATCAACAATACATTTAAAGTATATTCATGATTTCTCATCTGTGCAAAACAATCAATATTCAAAAACAGTATTGGTACAGAAAGTTACAGAAAAATGCAACACTATTCCAAGCCCACATCAACACATTTTCTGATTGTCCTTCCTGAACTGAGACAGCACATAGATACAATAGTGCAACATTCCTTAGTTTCTTTGGTACCTATTTTGTGTTTACAGCCATTATCAACTATTTACACCCTATCTCTTTTTTAAACAATGCTAGTCATATAATGCAGTTTTGACAAACAGCTAAGTGAGCTGGTTCTTGCTTAGCAGTCTTTCCTTTCCATACACAGAACTGTTGGTAGCAATGAAGGAACTTAATCAAGTTAATATAATTCTGCAGTTAGAGAGCAGAATGGCAAAGACTTATATTTAGCATCGAAGCATCTTAATGCACTTAGATGCTATAAAGAATATTAATTGTACTTGAGTACTCTGCTGGGTAAGATAGATGCAAATATTTCATATACTGAACAGTACCTGAATTAATAAAATGGTAAATAGGTATGTCTTTAGTTTATGGATCATTAGAGAGTACATTATCTATTTATTCATCCAATGTTACACTCACTAATTTTTTTGCCCTTTCAGTGTATGCCAGCCAAGTGAAACAAAGGTTAGTAAAGGCTAAAGCTCTTTCACTATAAAACAGGACCGCTGCTTCGCTGAAAATTAGATTTATCTTAATAATGTCTTTAGTTTAGGCAATAGAATGAAAATAATTCTAGAAAATGGATTCCAGTAAAGCAACAAAAAACAGTCAAAATCACCTCGCAGTTGCCCTGAAACTGCAAAATTGTGTGAAAGCACGTTTTGCCTCCTACCATCAGGAGCTGTTGAGTTCTTCGTGTAGTTGTGTTTATTTCCTGAGATGATTCTACT
This sequence comes from Erythrolamprus reginae, assembly GCF_031021105.1. Lineage (NCBI taxonomy): Eukaryota > Metazoa > Chordata > Lepidosauria > Squamata > Dipsadidae > Erythrolamprus > Erythrolamprus reginae. The sequence goes on from NC_091950.1 coordinate 238,926,567, forward strand.
AAGTCATTTCAGGAACTACAGTACATCTAAATTTACTTACTTGCTTCCTCCCTTCAGTATCCCTTGTAAGCTTAATGGCTTATTTTTTGACGTTAAATTTAAATATGGTACAGTTTCATGTCTGCCTCAGTACTTTCTTTGACTTTACCCCCTAGGACAGTGATGGCGAACCTATGGCACGGGTGCCACAGGTGGCACACGGAGCCATATCTGTTGGTACCCGAGCCATTGCCCTAGCTCAGCTTCAATGTGGATATGTGTGTGACAGCCAGCTGATTTTTCTCTCAGGCAGAAGCTCTGGGAGGGCATTTTTTGCTTCCAAAGAGCCTCTGGGGAGATGGGGCGGGCATTTTTACCCTCCCCCAGCTCCAGGGAAGACAGGGCAAACATGAGCCTACTAGGCCCACCAGAAGTTGGGAAACAGGCAGTTTCCGGCCTCCAGAGGGTCTCCAGGGGATAGAGAAAGCTGTTTTCACACTCTCAATGCATTGAATTATGGGTGTGGACTCAACCCGGGGCTCTGGTGATGAGTGTAAACCAGACCCTGGACTCAGGCTGCTGCTGCTCAATGCCAGGTCGGTAGTTAACAAGGCTCTCCTCATCCGGGACTTGATCCTGGATGAGGGGGCCGACCTGGTATGTGTGACGAGACCTGGCTGGGCCCAGAGGGGGAGTTCCCTTCTCTGAAATGTGCCCAGCTGGGTTTCAGGTACAGCATCAGCCACGACTCCAGGGAAGGGGGAGAGGAGTGGCCATTATTGTCAAGAACAGCCCAACCTGTGCTGCTCAAGGAGGATATCTGGGCTGGCGGTGGAGTCACACAAATTTGGAGTCCTTCACACAGTTTTAAAAATGTGGAATACATAATACACTCACTTCCCATGCTCTAGAGAAGCTCAAAGTTATTACTATTCCTGCACTGTTAGTAATTTAGAACTTTTTTTCCTTTTTGGAAGGCAACATATAATATCATTAGTAATTAACTAATGTAATCAAAGTGAAACAGGTTCATATATTCAAAACAAAAGGTTACATAACAAATCAAGAAATGTTTATTTATTTGTGTTTTTCATTATCAATTAAAATAGATTTATACGCTCAGCTTTTAAGGAATAGGATTTAACATATACAAAGAGGGAGATTTCTCCTACATATTCTTCAGGAATTAAGAGATTAAATACACTTGCATATTATCATGTCAATGTCAAATCAATGTCTAAAAAATGTATTGGCATTTTAAGATGACAAAATGTCTTTATAAAACATTTTAATAAACAAAACACTTTCAGCATCATATCTTATTCATACCAAATATATTCAAATCTCTCAAGTTGGTAAATACATGGGCTACTCCATGGGGTGAAATGCTCTTAGTTTGCTCGTGCCTTTCAGTCGATGGTGAGCCAGTCGCGAAGGAAGCGTGAGGCTCCACCCACCTGCCCGGATACGAAGAACCCAAATGGCAACATTCAGGTGGGTGGGTGGAGCCTCGCACTCCTTTCATGACTGGCTCTTGGTTGACTGACAGGCATGAGTGAAATAAAAGCATTTTACCCCTGCTACTCTATTCTAGAGTAATTATAGTTTCCAAATACTCTGCAAGGGTGGCTGCACAAAAAGTGTCTGTTCATAAGTTTTTTCCTTCAGATAATGATCGCAATATGGTGTAACAATAGCTTATGAGGAAATGTAACACTGAGGTCTTAATATCAAGTTATTATTATTATTATTTATTATTATTATTATTATTATTATTATTATTATTATTATTATTTATTAGATTGGTATGCCGCCCCTCTCGGTAGACTCGGGGCGGCTCACAACAATAACAAAGACAATGTAAGAACAAATCTAATAATTTAAAAAACACTAAAAACCCCATTATTAAAAGCAAGCATACACACAAACATACCATGTATAAACTGTATAGGCCGGAGGGAGATGTCTCAGTTCGCCCATGCCTGATGGCAGAGATGGGTCTCAAGAACTTTACGAAAGGCAAGGAGGGTGGGGGCAGTTCTGATCTCCAAGGGGAGCTGGTTCCAGAGGGTTGGGGCCGCCACAGAGAAGGCTCTTCTCCTGGGTCCCGCCAAACAACATTTAGCATTTTGGTGTATGGAATTAAGATTGGCATGGCCTACCTAGTGTGCTGTCTGTATTTATTCATGTGTGTTCTTTTTTTAGCCTCCCAAGGTTTTCTTTCTTAATTACCGTATTTTTCGGCATATAAGACACACCAAAATATAAGACACACCTTAGTTTAGGGGGGGAAAATAGGGAAAAGAATCTGCTTACCAGGTATTCATCTGGCTAGCATCCTTAGTCTGGTCAGCTTCAGCACATTATTTTATCCCCTGGTTAAGGACTTAAAAAATTTATTCTCAGAGAGTAACAATGAAAGAGCTTGCAAGCCAGTAAAAGCTGGGAACATCATTAGCACCTAGAAAGAAACAGTCTGAGCAAGTAGAGCAATGGAAAAAACCCTGCAAATACTTAGGGCTTGGAAAACATTCTTCTTTGCAGAGAATAAAAATGAAAGAGCTTGCAAGCTGGTAAGAGCTAGGAACATTGTTAGCACCTTATTAGGGCTGGAAAGAAACATTTGGAGCAAATAGAGAATTTTTAAAAAAATCAAAGATAGGATTTGGAAAACATTCTTTGCAGAGAGTAAGAATGAAAGTACTTGTGAGCCCATAAGAGCTGGGAACATCGTTAGCACCTGGTTAGGGTTGGAAAGAAACCTACTCAGAGCAAGTTAGAGCAATGAAAAAAAGCCTGCAAAGACATAGGGCTTGAAAAACATTCTTCACAGAGAGTAACAAAGGAAGAGCTTGCAAGGTAAGAGCTGGGAAAATTGTTAGCAGCTAGTTAAGGCTGGGGGGGAAATAGCTACATTCAGGATATAAGACTCACTCAAATTATCAGCCTCTTTTAGGGAGGAAAAAGGTGCATTTTATACACCAAAAATACAGTATATGTATACTTCAGAGTCTGCAGCTATGTAAAGTTGGTTCAAGTTCTGCTTGACTGTAATTTGACACAGTGAGGAACCCGCCTTGTACTTTAAATACTTTGGATTTAGGATTTAACTCTTAAATCTTGAAGAATTTAGAAATGTTCTTTGAATTGAAGAACTATATGGTTAAAAAGAGTTCTTTGGTACTTTTTTGAATTCAAATTCAAATCCAAATTCTGACTGAGCTTTAAGTATTTGACAACTCATTAACTTTGCAAAACTTTTCACCTACATGGACTTAAGTGCAATGGTTATGTTTTCTCATCTTATTTCCAAGGCATTTCTGGGAGTGCTGATTTATTAGCAATAGCATTTAGACTTATGTACCTCTTCCGAGTGCTTTACTGCCTTCTCTAACTGATTTACAGAGCCAGCATATTGCCCCCAACAATTTGGGTTCATGTTTTACTGATTTCAGAAGGATAAAAACCTGAGTAAACCTTGAGCCAGTCAGGCTCAAACTCGTGGCAGTGGGCAAAGTTAGCCTGCAATATTGTATTGTATTTTATGGATAGGATAGGATAGGATAGGATAGGATGGGATGGGATAGGAAAGAGAATAGGATAAAACATGAAATAGAGTGCAATAAGGAAGGGGTAGGGTAGGGTGAGGCACAGTGGGATAGGATGGGGTAGGATGGGATGGGGTGGGATGGCATTAGAAATATGAAAATAATGGAATGGAATTAGCATAAAATAGGAATTAGAATAAGAACAGAATTGGAATTGGAATTGGAATAGAATTTGAACTGGAATTGGAATAGAATAGAATTGAAATTAGAATAGAACTGAAATTGGAACTGGAATAGAATTGGAACTGGAAATAATAGGACAGAACAGAAGAATTCAGTGGGCAGCTAATTGTTATGCTCCGAAATATGAGAAATTGTTGAATATTCTATGCATCAGCTTTAGAAATAATTAATTCACAAATATAAAGTGGAATTTTACAAACGCTAGAAGAAACAACACTGAGCATACTTGATAGCATAAGATATCTTCGCATATTACATTATTTTTACAGCTACCATCTGAATTACCATCTGGCCACGATTAAACTAGACTAGCTAAAAGGCATTCTGCCACCTGCCTACATTCTATTCAGCCTCTAGGTTAGGAAATAGACTGTACATATTTGACACATTTGTCCAAATAAGCCTAAAGGATATATTATTTCCAGCTGTTTTTTGTAGTTAGCTTTTGAAATTTTGTATTTTTTATTTACCTTTATAAGTTGTCCTCATGCCATCTGCCACTGAAGGGGCAAGAGATAAATTCCAGAAATATAAGAAAGCAAGCAAAGAAAACAATGGGATACAAGAAAGTCATTAAATAAACTATAATTTCTGTTGCTTCCCTGGGAAAGATTATTCTCAAGCCTCACAGACTCACTGTATATTAACAGGAATGATAACTCTCACAATTTTGTATTATTAGTTGAAAGTACAGAGCTGTTTTAAAATTTCTCCTGAATGTGTAAAGAAAGTACAAATCTCATTCTTAAGTAGCAATTACAGAATTATGTTTCCAGCTCCTATGATAATAAAATGAAAATATAGATATCGAAAGATAATAAAAGAGGAAGGAAGAGAGAGAAAGAGGGAGCGAGAGAGAGAGAGATAATTTTTTGAGGGGCTAATTTTTTTTGGCTACACTTTTTACACACACACCTACCCCCCACCCCACCCCGCTCAATGTGTCCCTCTTTCCCAATTTTAAAATCTGGTCACTTTATTCTAGGGGCTTCATGGAACCCTGCAGTTTTTGTAGTATCATTTTGCTTCAAGATGTTTTTGACTTCCCACTGTAGATTTTAGCTCAAGTGTTCCTTGGTGGTCTCCCATCAAAACACTATCTGGGCCTAGCCTTACTTAGCTTCCAAATCCAAACAAATGTCATTTTCCAAAACAGGACAAATACCTTCACTCAACAAATAATATATCCATCAACAGCTCTATTATCTTGCCTGGATTGGAATTCAATTTGTTGGTGGTTGCCAGTCTATTAAACCAGCCTTATAATTTACCTGGAAAATTCTCCCTGAAATTTGTTACCTTGTATTTGTGCCTCACATGAAATTGTGTTTATCTGTCTTTAACAGCAATGAAAAACATTAAGTTTGTCTTATAAATCCAATTTAAGTTTATATGTGTCATGGCTTTCTAATCAAATAGTTGGAATATAAGGGCAAGCAATGGCAACATAATCCAAAATGTCAACCAGTTAGAATTTCAAGAAGCAGTCCAAAAAGAAGGAAACATTTCAACACAACTACCTTGAGGTCTTTAAAATAGCACTGTTCCAGCTACACTATTTTCTAAAACTATAGCTTTAGCTTCTGATTCTTCCTGAGTCATCTGGTCCTGTTTCATTTTGGGTTTTTTCATGCTAGTTCATGGTCTCTCTAGCATTCCTTTGCAGTTCTGTCTACTATTCTCAGATTAGCAAGTTGGATGAAGAAGTCAAAGTCTGGATGGGCAGGTTGGATCATTCTTTCTGATGCAGCTTCAAAGTTTTGGGTTTCCTACTGGCACTGGGAGGCTCATGTTACCAAGTCATGATAGCTTGACTGTATCTTTACGATTATATAAACAGCATTTAATTTGATTCAACTGTTTGGACTTTTTCTTGACTACCCTCTGTTGAACTCAGCTATAATTGAAGACATTCAGACCACATTCATGTCTGTGCTTGGCAGAGTTTCAGATCGAGGATATAACACATATTGATGTGTCATGTAGAATCCCTTATACTGATGTTCTCTACAGTATTTCTTTCACTCTATAGCAGAGGTCTTCAAACTTGGGAACTTTAAGTCCTGTGGACTTCAACAGTCCACAGGTCTTAAAGTTTCCAAGTTTGGGGACCCCTGCTCTATAGTATTCTTTTCAATCTTTCCTCAAAAAACAATTTTGCCAGTATCATCAGCCCTCACCAATGGCACAAATAGTGTGACTTTTTCATTTTAATGTTTTTATTGTAAATAGATGGTTTTCTTTAAAAAAAACAGTTGTGAGCTGCCTTAAATTTGATACAAGATGGACGGCTACATAAATATTTTAAATGCATAAACAAAATAAACATTAGAAATGCTTTAGAAATGATACAATATGATTTACAATTTGGGTGGCACAAATATCTATGGAGCGATGAAGATAAAATACATAAATATTTTAGAAACCATTATATTAGAGCAGCGTTTCCCAACCAGTGTGCCGTGGCACACTAGTGTGCCGCGAGACATGGTCAGGTGTGCCGCCAAACTCCTAGGGCAGCTCCAGCTGGGCGGGGCACTGCCGGTGCGGCTACTTTCCGATGCCGCTATTGCTGGCGCTCTCGTGCCCCAAAGAAGGAAGGCGGGAAAAAAGGAGAGCTTCATTCTTCGCACCGGCAGCAAGAGGAGGAGGGCGCCATCAGCAACGGCACCAAGTAGTAGCTGGGGGATGGCGGTGGCAAGAGCTCTAGGGCGGAGGCACCAGCAGCGCCCCGCCCAGCTGGAGCTTCCCTGGCGGGGGCGGCAACCAATGTCCTTTGGGGCCCGGAGGGAGGGCGGTGGGAGCAGGAGGGTGCCAGGCCGCGCACGCCTGCGCCAGCACACCCCAAAACACCCCCCCACACCCTTTTCCAAGGGCGAAGCCGCGGCCGCCCCCCCTGCGCCTCTAGGCCCCTCGCACCCCTGGCTGCTCGCCGCTGCCTTCGCCGAAAGCGCTTTTGTCCCGGGCTCTCAGCCAGGGGGCTGCAGGAGAGGCGGCGAAGGCGATCTCTCTCGTTCTCCGGAGGCTGGAGAAAGTGATTTTCAATGTCGGGGGCGCGGGCCCGCGTGCGCTCTCCCCATCCCCCTGCCCCATTCAAAGTAAGCCGGCAGGGGGATGGGGAGAGCGCACGCCGGCCCGCACCCCCGACATTGAAAATCACTTTCTCCAGCCTCCGGAGAACGAGAGAGATCGCCTTCGCCGCCTCTCCTGCAGCCCCCTGGCTGAGAGCCCGGGACAAAAGCGCTTTCGGCAAAGGCAGTGGCGAGCAGCCAGGGGCGAGAGACATAGCAAGAGAGACAGAGAGAGAAAGAAAGAGAGATAGCAAGAGAGGCAAAGAGAAAGAAAGAGACATATAGCAAGAGGCAGTGAAAGAGAGAGAGAGAGCAAGAAAGAGAGAAAAAAGCAAGAAAGAGATAGCAAGAGAGACAGAGAGAGAGCAAGGGAGAGAGAAAGACATAGAGGGAGGGAAGGAGGGAGAGAGAGCAAAAAAGAGGAAGAAAGAAAGAAAGAGGGATGGAGAGAGAGGAAGAAGGGAAGGAAGAGAATGAGGGAGGGAGAAATAGAGCGAAAGGGAGGGAGAGATTTTTTTTGGTCCAAACTTTTCTTTAGCCCCCCCCCCCCCCGTTCAATGTTCCCCAGGATTTTGAAAATATGAATAATGTGCCGCGGCTCAAAAAAGGTTGGGAAACACTGTATTAGAGGAATTTTAATCAAAAACTGGTTGGAAATTAGGAAAAAGATTTACGTTCAGATCCCTAAATGGTTATTGCCCTTGGAAGCAGTAATGCATCCTAACTTATTTTGCTTATGCACCAAGACAAATTCCTTGTGTGTCCAATCACACTTGGCCAATAAAATTCTATTCTATTCTATTAAACAATAGAATAACTTATGAAAAATTACTCAATGAACAAAATGGACCTAAATCAAGGGCAGAGCTAGTAGAAAACGGACTAAGTATTGATTGGTGGCCATATTTCCAACTGCAAAACAAGTATAAAACAGACTTGGTAAGATTTGATTTCCAAATGAATTATCAAGAAATACACACAATTTTAATAGGCCCAGAGGAAAAAACAATTTCACGACTGTGTAACTGTATGCTTAAAAATAAAATGGAGGAAGAGAGGGTAAAAGAAGTAATGATTACTTGGGCCCAAAACATAGGTCAATCGACTTGGATGATTGGGAAAACCTATGGAACTACAATATAAAATTAACAATTTCCTCAGCTTATAAAGTATGTATGTATGTATAAAATATTTTACCATTGGCACCTTACTCCACTAAGATTAGCTAAAATTTACCCGGGGATCTCTCCTAAATGCTGGAAATGTAAAAGCAAGCTAGGAACATACTTCCACATGTATCTTCTCAAAGGAAGATACAGTGTCAGTGAGAAGAGAGAGAATTATTTCCTAGTCTTATCTATATTGAAAGATCACTTCTTGACTGCCATTAGAAGCTTTACTTGTTAGAATTGATCAAGCCAGCCAAGAGACATTTAGGACCCAAGTGTGACATTTACTTTGTGTAACCTAAGACAACTTTTTTCTTTTAATTAATACCAGTGTTTTACTGAAGGAAGTGTGTGTACACACATAGCAGCTAATTGTATTTGCATGTCAAAGTGTCAGCCTTTTCTCGCTCTAAAACATGGAACATTTTACAGAGGAATGAAATATTTTGTGTGTATCTGAAGTGTAAAACTAAAGTAAAAACATATGTGCATTCTAATAGATTTTCTTATATATTATGCCAATTGTTCTGTGGTATGGATTGTTCTTTGCTGTTTCTACTCTAAAATATTCATTTTTTTGGTTTAATTTATATACTGTACTGCCAATGTCATACCATTTGCTTTATGAGTGGTTTTTCCCAGATTTTCTTTCTTCAAAATTAAACCATAACCCCATAAATTTAAGGATATCTTTAAAAAATCCAGTGGGCTTACAAGCAGTATCAACACCTTTTCTGGTTTGGAAATCTATTTGTTTTTCTCCTCTCTCTTATTTTAGGTATCGGAGACAATGTAACAAGGTAAAATGAGAAAGATACAGGATGGTACAATTTTTAGCCTTTAAAAAAGAATTTAAATTAATGTTCACTAATTAATTTCAAATGTGTTGTAAATAGGTTATTTAATATCATAATGTATGTTATTGTATGATATGTATGATACATAAGGTTGTCAAATCTTCATTTGCAGGCAAATTGTAAGAACATAACTCTGTCACCAATGGATGGAGGTTTTCCTAGGGCTACAACTTTACGTTTCTCTAAGGCCCATCCTTCTAGCCACAACTTTAAGATGCTTCCTTCCTTCAGAAGACAGCATCAAGGATGTATTTTGCTTGTAAAATGATTAAGATGCCTTTGATCTATATATAATTGAGGAAGCCATTTGCAAAATCTGTTTCACCTATATAAAGATAGTTCTCAATCCCCCCCCCTCTCTCTCTCTGTCTCTCTTTCTCTCTTTCTTTCTTTCTTTCTTTCTTTTTCTTTCAAAACATTTATATTGCCACCCATCTTATAACCAACTCTGTGAGCTCGCAAACAAAAAACCCCCATCAAAACCATAATAAAACTCAGCACATTAAAAACATTAAAAGCAAATCGCCTTAACAACTAATAAAGTCTTACAGGTTGGGAAATTCTGCAAGCAGTAATCTGTAACATCTGGAAAGCAATATGTTAGGAAAGATGGTTTAAGTTACCAATACTGTTCATTCCAAAATTACTAAAATATTGTTGATATGGTAGATCTTCTGTTCATTGCAAACATGATTTCCAGAATAAGTGTGCTTCAAATAATCGCTTCAACGCAGAACTGTACTATTATTTTAAGTAAAAGTTTTTTATTTTTACATCTCATGTTTTGAATGGCTTGTTTACTGTGTTTCATACACATAAATACAAATAATTATAACAATATTATTCTTAATAAATACAATTCACTTTCATTTCTGATTTTAATACATAATGTTTGTTATCATCTTTCAATACTAATCCTTCTCATAATTCTACCACATTTCCTATAGTTTTAATATCCATTTTTACACTTTTCCTGTCATCTTTCTCTCTATTTTAGCACTCTTTCCCCCCCTTTCTTTCTCCTATCATTATAATAATCAAAGACATGATCATTCCTTTTTTCATTATTCAATTTTTCCATACATCAATATATACATATAATATTCTCTCCAATTCTTCATTTCCTGTACTCTTGCCATTAATACAAAATCATTTTCCACTGATAAATTCTGAGTATTAATATTAACTTCTTCATTACTTTCCTAACAAATATTCAAAAATATTTTTTTCTCTAACACCACATACAAACAATTGTTCAACTAATATAATTAAAATATAGAAACATAGAAACATAGAAGACTGACGGCAGAAAAAGACCTCATGGTCCATCTAGTCTGCCCTTATACTATTTCCTGTATTTTATCTTACAATGGATATATGTTTATCCCAGGCATGTTTAAATTCAGTTACTGTGGATTTACCAACCATGTCTGCTGGAAGTTTGGTCCAAGGATCTACTACTCTTTCAGTGAAATAATATTTTCTCACGTTGCTTTTGATCTTTCCCCCAACTAACTTCAGATTGTGTCCCCTTGTTCTTGTATTTTAGTATTCATACATTATTTAAATGCTTTGCTTCATAAGATGCTTTGCTTTGTACTCCTTCCTTTTTCATTCCCTTTGATTCCCACATCTTGTGCACTAATCCAAATTTTTGTGTACTAATCTTCCCTTTTTTTAGGTTGTCTCCCATATAGTTCTTTTAGATCATTTATTTCATCTGCTTTTGAGCCTGTATTTAGACTATAATCTCTAGCATTTTCCCCCTTATCTTTATCCCTCAATGTTTTCTTCTATGATTACCTATTCTAACTCCTTCTTCTTCTACGCAACTATCTTCATGTTTCTCCCATTTCTCTTTCATGTCTTCTAAAGTATTTTCCTTATGCTCTAATCCAATGATGGCAAACCTATGGCATGTATATCACAGATGGCATGTAGAGCCAAATCTTTTTATATATATTTTTTATTTTTTAATCTACCATAAAAACATAAATATAACATCATATACCTTAAGTACAGCTTAATAGACATATAAAAATCTTATGTCATTATTTTCAGTATCTCAGCAAATTCTTGCTGTCCCCTTTGTCTAATTTCATCATCCAGATAACCATATCTTCTTCCAACTAAATTAACTCTTATGTTTGCTTCAAAATGCTAACTACTATAACTCTAACTACTTAAATCTTAGCCGTAATGCTTTATCCAAAAAATAATCCGTTTAATAGTAATAAAAGTTACAAATTCCAGATCAAATTCCAGTATTTTAAAAAATACCTTTTCAGATGCACATCTTTCTTTTGAGAGTTCAATGTGGTTTTTTTTCTAAGTTTCCTTTTGTTGTGGTTGGCTCTGGCCCAGCTCCTGCCCCTGGGAATGTGGAGGTGGAGGCAGGGGAAACGTCAACATGTCCTAGGCCTGTTTTGTTGCCGGCAGAGTCAGGGAGTGCAGTTTCCTCGGACAAAGAAGAAGGTGGGGGTGACTTGGCAGAGGGGGGCTTGGCACACAACTCAGGAAGCCAATCACCATTATCTTTGGTCGATTCGGATGACGAAGTGTTAGACCCACGCAGGCGCAGACTTATGCATCGAAGAGACCAGTTGAGGAAATATTACAGGAGATAAGAGAGGCCACCTGTGTTTGAGTAATTAGAGCTGCTGCTATAAATAGCAGTGTGCTAGTTTGGCCATTGTGGAAGATTATCTGATCACAGTTCTTCAGGATCGTGCCTCACTGTGTCTGAACTTTGTTTGTGGATTTTTCACGCCTTTGACACCAAAGCAGGGTAAAATGTGTGTGTGTTTCACTTCATGGGAAGAAGGGCTGTGACGTTTCTTCACAGCTACTAGCTAAGTACTTAAGGACTGATTAAGGGACTTGTACAGCCGACAAGGTTGTTTTGGAGAAGAGTGCTCTTTGCAATACAAAAAGGGTGCTTTGTTTCTTTTGAATTTTGTGATAAAGGACATTGTTTTGAATTTTCAAGCATGTGTGTGTCTGAAATTTGTACCTGTGAATTTTCAGGAGGCTTCTACCAGAGAGCCCGGCAGAACACCTTTAGACAGTTCTCCTCTTAAATATTTATAATTTTCTTTTAGTATATTTGTTCCGCTGCTAGCACATTGCTCCAATATACTTTCCCCTTGTATTTCTTGGGGTTATTAAAAAAAATATTTTGCCCAGATCACAAACCACTCACTTCCCCCCCCCCTTGCTCTGTCTTGGGTATTCTGGTCATCTTTGGCTTCATGGAAGTCATGTTTGCTGCCACTGCTTCTTGTCATTAGGAGAGGGGGCTTTTTCCTAGTAAGAGAAAGGAGAGTTGGTTCCCATCTATCTGCTAGGTGGTCCCCTTTTGCTTCGCCATGCCTCCAGGATGGCTAGGGTCCCAAATTGGACCTTCTGACAAAGAGAGCTCAGAGTGACTGCAGAGCTTGCAGATCAGGTTTCCAAAGCACCAGGAGTAAAACCAGACAGCAGAACCGTATTACTAAATACTAGTAGCTGGATACCTATGCTTTCCAAGAAACTATGTGATTGAACTTGATCCATTGACACTAAAACTTGAAAATTTATGTAGAATGTATAACTCATTTTTCCAAAAAAAATGGGCCCAAAAAGCCTCAAAAGCTGCCCAGAAAAGCCTCAAAAATGGCCCCCAAAAGTCTTGAAAACAGGCCAGAAAAAGTCTCAAAACCAGGCTAAAAAAAGCCAAAAATGGGCTGAAAAAAGCTTTGAAAACAGAAAGAAAAAAGACTGGAAAAGGCACAAGAAAGGCCCCTTAGGGCCCCAAGATGGGGCACATCGAGATCAAAAAACATGTTTTGTTTTCCTCTTCAAAATTTAGATGTGTCTTATTATCAGGTGTGTCTTATAGTCCAAAAATATGGTACTAATGATCTGATAGTCATTTCAACAAATCCTTTCTTAGCAAGCACCTAGAAGTCAAGAGGAACATAGTTTCCAAGTTTCAAGTTTGTAGGCTTTGCAGTTCTGGAGATTTTGTGATGAGTGAGTGGTATTTGGCTTTTATATATATAGATTTTTAATTTACCTGAGAAAAGAAGAATTATTAACCTAATTGTCTTTGATCTGTGGTGTTCCTAATCTTGCTGCTCTTTGTTAAAATCTTATTTGTTTTTTTGAAAGAGGTGAACAGCTCTTCTTGGATTCTTCCCAGGAGAATGATTGGTATAAGGAATGTCATAATTGAGCACTTACCACATATCATAGCATACAGTAGCTTTTTATTTGAACATGTTCAAAAATAATTCAAGTTGTATTTGGAAAGATAAAGGTTCCACAATCATAAGCGGGCTTTTGAAATGTTGGTTTCCACTAGTGAATTACAATGCAATTTTCTAGTCAACTAATTTCACTCAAAAAGATAATGACTTGAGCAAAAAAGCTAATCAACTGCCAATCAGGATTCCTTGAAGCATAGAATATAAAATATTGAAGCCATTTTTACAAGCCATAAAAAACACTTATGTTCCATGATATGTCATAAAATCTGTGATGGAAATCTAAAGTTGATGAAGCATTCTATTTCTCCAGTGAATCCCCTAAACAAACAGCTTTCAGGTTTAACCAAATCTGCCATTAATATTCAAGACCATTTACAGAGCATCAATACCATGCAATTAACTGTGTAAATGTCAGTATGAGAACTAAACAGATTAATCATCCATCTTGTTTTGCGTACTTGTCAATTCTGCTAATTTCCCAGGGGAGAGGAGGTGATTGGTTGGGAGCAAAGGTAAGGGTTAAAAAACTTCACTGTGAAGTACATTTTTTTTTAATCATAGCCATCAGACACTCAGCAAATGATCTAAAGGTATAAAGTTAATTATCACTCATTACAGCTATACATTGGTTAATTTTCACATTTTTCATAGACTGGGTATAATCTCAAATGGAGACTATTTAAAACTTTAATAGTCCTGCACTGTAGATTTGTTAAATTGTAATAGTTCTAAGTCAATTTCAAATTTAAAGTCAAACTATTATTTGTCTTAATGCTTTGTCAGGCTGGGAAAGTTGCTAAACAATTCAATAACAAATAGCCATATGATTCAATGCAATGGACAACTTCAATAAATCAATGCATGTAACATATATTAATTTATGTTGGGTTCACTCAGAGCTGTGCAAATCTATTTAATTAAATGAAGGCGCTATGCTAGTAATTGGGAACCTAAAGTGTTTCTGTTGTTGGACAACATTCACACTGCTTCAGCCATCATGGCCAATGAAGAGAAGCTGGGAGATGTAGTTCCACAAGCTCTGGATGCTGCTGATGTTTTAAACCTGACAGTTATAGTTTAGTTGATTTTACTCTTAGAAGACCATTGATATGGAATCAATGCCCCTATCTTAAACTATTCCCCCCAGCTGCAGCTGTGGGGAAAATGGAGTAGCAAGATAATCTGAAACAATATTGAGAGGCCAATATATACTTGTTGTCAACACTTACTGACCATAAAGGACGAACAAAAATCCATGATATCCCTCAACTGTTCTTCCACATTTCCCAGTGGTGCACCTATTGCCACAGTAATGGAGTCCATTCATTCTTGCATTTGTCATTTTGTCCTCTTTTTCCTTCCACCTTTCCTAGCATTTGAAATCTTTTCAAGAGACTAGATTTTCAAAATTATTTGAGACTGGTCATTTGTACCCTGAGTGAAAACTCTTTGTTGATTTGATGGGTGATCCATCAGTTTATTTTCTTGGCTGCCCAAGGTATTCTCAGGAATCTTCTCCAATACTAAACTCCAAAATCATCAATCCCATGTTACTTCCTTAAAGTCCAGTTTTCACATCTAAAAAGTATCAAAGCAGATATTATGCCTTACATAATTTTGAACTTTGTAGGTATAGATACATCACAACATTTGAATATCTTTTCCAAGGCCTTCCTGTCTGCTGTACCAAGTGCTAATGAGCAGTGCATTTCTCATCTGGTAGTTACATCTGGTAGTTACAACGTACAACTCCGTCGTCTCCCTTCCGACTTAATTATAGTTCATAAAATCATATACCAAAATGTCCTACCTATTAACGACTACTTCACCTTCAACCGCAACAACACACGAACATGAAATTGATTTAAACTAAATGTCAACCACTCCAAACTTGACTGCAAAAAGTACGACTTCAGCAACAGAGTAATCATCGCCTGGAAAGCACTACCTGATTCTGTGGTTTCTACTCCTAATCCCAAAACCTTTAGCCTTAGACTATCTACAATTGACCTCTCCCGCTTTCTAACAGGTCTGTAAGGGGCGTGCATAAGCGCACCACCATGCCTACCGTCCCTGTCCTAATGTCTTTTGTTACTTTTTATCATTACTTATCTAATCTTTTATTTGTACAAATTACTACCCTATAATTGTTTGACAAAATAAATAAGTAAATAAATAAATAAATAAAATAAATAGTTCTTTTATTGTTGATGATGGTCCCAAAAGGCAGAAGCTATCCACCATTTTGATACCTTCATTGACAAAATTTCTCATACAGCTATTACTAATTCATTTACAGTTAGTTTTAATGTTTTCACATCATCTAAAATGAACTTCCACCAGCGATTAAGAAGATAAATCTAACATCTTTAGGTTTACTTTCATGCTTAGCACAAATGGAAATCATTGAGGACAGCATTCAATTTAAATGCAAATAACAAGTCTACGGAGAGGGGCGGCATACAAATCTAATAAATAAATTAAATAAATACAATAAACAAATAAGATTTGCTAAGACAATCAATATAAACATCTATAATATTAATTCAAATTATATGTACGGTATATACACATAGAAGCTATTAATATAGTTTACTATTATTATTATTGGTTTTTATTATCAGTTTTATTATTGTAGTTATTGGTTATAATACTTGGAGAATGCTGGTTTAGTTCTGCAAACGTTCTTAGTAAGCCTTTTTCTTTCCATTTATTCTAGAAGATATAAGTTATCCACAGTCTTTCTGAAATTGGATGGCTTTAAGAAACTAAATCAATGGTGGTTGCTTTCATGCACTTTGAGTTCTTCCCAGGAACCTAGGAAGTTGTATTGTATCAGGAAAGTATAATGCAGATCCAAGCACATATTAGTATTATGATTCATCACATAGTCAGATGTTCAGACTGTATTTGGTATTTTTACCCACCTATTGAGTCCTTCCAAAGGACCTGGCATAGGCGAATTATAGTAGCTATTATTATTGCATTTTTTAGATAGGTTGGCCAGTAAGATTTGTGACCGGGTAGACTTGGTCTTTCTTCAAAATTTACTATATATCATAGATATCAACTGAGAATTCTTAACACTGCAATCAAACATAGTTGAAACACACCAGAAACATTATTTTAAAAACACTATACTCATCCAATAACATTGCTTTGATACCAACTTTAAAATACCAATCTACCAAAACAATGATACATAACTTAATATGAAGACTTTAAAGAGACAGTAGCTTCTTTCAGGAAACTACTATTGGCTCCTGTCCCACAGGAAAAAAAAATCTACTAAAAATAATAATGATATGAATAGAGTATGGACTTTACTGTCCTCTTGCAAATGAAGAAAAAAAAATGAACTGTATGTATTGTTAAATAAATAAATTAAATAAATTGAAGAACACACTGCTTTTCTTTTCTTTTTCTGCTGTCATTCTGCATTCCTCCTCCAACTTCATAATTGCCATAAATTTACCTTACCTATTTTTGCATATGCATATCTTAATTAAATGAAGAAAGACAATTTCACTCATTTTATTCTATTTCAGTCATAGCAACATTAACCACTTGATGATACAGAATACTTATAAGAACTAATAAAAGTTTCATTCAAATGAAACAATGGAAGCTGCCCTAGTTTTTTTTTTTAATTACATGTTCATGCTTTATTATGAACATGACAGTTGTCAAAGAAGTCTCTTACCACATCGTTAATAGTGCTATGTATTGCTTATATATAATACAATTATTTAGTTTAATTGTATATATTAATAGAATAATAATAGAATTCCGTATTGGTTCCGGAGTATAAGCTCTCAGTTTATATACAAGCGACAAGTAATAAAACATTATCATAATCATAAAATACAATCATCATAAATCATAAGATACCACACTCAATGATAGTCATAGGATACTAAATAAGCAATCAACATAAATCATGTTAGAATACTAAATAAAAACAATCAATTAATACCAAATAAAATTAATACTAAATAAAAACAATTAACTCTTTATTGAAAGAGTAGTACATGCTTGGAACAAACTTCCAGGAGACGTGGTTGGTAAATCCACAGTAACTGAATTTAAACATGCCTGGGATAAACATATATCCATCCTAAGATAAAATACCAGAAATAGTATAGGGGC
Organism: Erythrolamprus reginae; assembly: GCF_031021105.1. Classification (NCBI taxonomy): domain Eukaryota; kingdom Metazoa; phylum Chordata; class Lepidosauria; order Squamata; family Dipsadidae; genus Erythrolamprus; species Erythrolamprus reginae. The sequence continues at coordinate 238,943,833 of NC_091950.1, forward strand.
AAACTAGATGGACCATGAGGTCTTTTTCTGCCATCAATCTTCTATGTTTCTATGTTCTATGTTTCTTAATATAAATCACAACCAGTCACAAAATTATAGTCATAAGAATATAACGGAAAAGTTAATAGGAAAGAGGAGAAGTATAATAGTAATACATTCCTAGCAGGTAGTTTGGCAGTGTTGTGGGAATTATGGACGAATTGTGTTTGATTGGTATGCATGATTGTTTTGATTGGACTGCTTGTGGGTTTTATAATGGGGTTTTTATTGTTTAGTATTTACTATTGACTTCTTTTTATTTTTTGTATTACATTTTTATATTGTTGTAAGCTGCCCTGAGTCCCATGGGGTTGGACCGTATAGAAATCAAATTAATTAATTAATATGGTTACTTTATCTGGGAAGTAGTTAAAAATATGTACTTTCTGCTTTTTTTTAATAATAAAAATAAGAGTATCCATCCATCCCTGAAAAGTGTTGAATCCTCTACATGTGTTTTTCAGACAGATATGCGGATATCTGGCTCTGCTGTAAGTTTTCAGCTCTGTGCTTGTTTTCTGGTTTTAACCATCTATTTTAAAGAGGTGTGCAAGAACAGTTGGAGTACCAACTCTTCCTTACCAAAAATAAAATGTATATTCTGAGAGTTTTGTTCGTAAGCACGTAAGAATGAAATGCAACTGTTTTGAGTATAGCGGCTGTTCCAGACATAGTGATTGCATTTAATCTTTTAAAAAAACAAACTACAATGTCCTTATGTCAGGTGCTATCAGATGAGACAATAAGGGTAACGGAGAATTAAAAAGAAAGGACACAGTTCTGATTTAGTCGGTGGCTGATGGGGAAAGGGAAGATTTTAAGCAATTTCCATCCTGACTATTGCTGCAACTGATGGTGATTTCATCTGCTTCTTGTAAAGCTTCACCCACAGCATGATGTCCAATTCAACCCTTTTTATTTTATTTTAAAACACAGTCTTGTCTGATAAACCATGGAGAGAAAGATACACAGGGAAAAGACTAACTACCATGTCGGTGACATTGATTGAGGTTTTCATGTATACACATTCCAGGTAAGCTCTTCTACCATACTGTAAGCCGCTCCGAGTCTACGGAGAGGGGCGGCATACAAATCTAATAAATAAATAAAATAAATAAATAAAATACTGGTCTTCTGGTAAGATTACTGACATATGTAGAGGCTAGCGCATGTGATTGGTGTTTTGGACAGAAGAGATATAGTCTGGCATAGTAGAAAGAGACATGAGACAATCTCCTAATTTCTGATCTCATGCCTTTTACAAGGGTATTTTTTTGTTTGTTGGTTTGGTTTGGTAATTTTTATTAATGCTATTCATGCAGTTTAGCAGTATCTTAAAAAACTGATATACACCCTGCCTGAAAACATTTAAGAAATCACATTTCATAGAAATAGAAGTCCAATTATTCATGACTGACTGGCATGGGAGGTGCTAATTAATTGCGAAATGAGCAGTGTTGATTAGATGATGAACCATTTGACCAATGTGTAGGATACAGATTTTCAAGGTAAGGACATAAGATTCTTTGTTCTGACAGAGCTGCCCAGAATGATTTAAAAAAATATCTTTATACAGATTCTCTAGCCAAAACAGTAAGCATGGACTCCCATCAAATTTTATTTTATTTATTTATTTATTTATTTTGTCCAATACACAATGAGGGTTTTAGTGGGTATATATCTATATACACATAGTAAAATATATGATGAAGGTTATAGAGGAGATACTCTTAGTAAAATATATCTAAGAAAGAATAGAAAAGAAGATATAGTAATAGAACATATCAATGAAAGAATAGAAGAAGATATAGGAATAGAAGAAAGGTATACCCTGGGGGGAGAAACATTGACCCCCTCAGAGAGGGTTCGCAACTTGGGCGTCCTCCTCGATCCACAGCTCACATTAGAGAAACATCTTTCAGCTGTGGCGAGGGGGGCGTTCGCCCAGGTTCGCCTGGTGCATCAGTTGCGACCCTATTTGGACCGGGAGTCACTGCTCACAGTCACTCATGCCCTCATCACCTCGAGGTTCGACTACTGTAACGCTCTCTACATGGGGCTACCTTTGAAAAGTGTTCGGAAACTTCAGATCGTGCAGAATGCAGCTGCGAGAGCAATCATGGGCTTTCCTAAATATGCCCATGTTACACCAACACTCCGCAGTCTGCATTGGTTGCCGATCAGTTTCCGGTCACAATTCAAAGTGTTGGTTATGACCTTTAAAGCCCTTCATGGCATCGGACCAGAATATCTCCGAGACCGCCTTCTGCCGCACGAATCCCAGCGGCCAGTTAGGTCCCACAGAGTGGGTCTTCTCCGGGTCCCATCAACGAAACAATGCCACTTGGCGGGACCCAGGAGAAGAGCCTTCTCTGTGGCGGCCCCGGCCCTCTGGAACCAACTCCCCCCAGAGATTAGAACTGCCCCTACCCTCCTTGCCTTTCGTAAGCTACTCAAAACCCACCTCTGCCGCCAGGCATGGGGGAATTAAGACTTCTTTTCCCCCTAGGCTGATACAACTGTATGTATGGTATGTTTGTACGTATGCTGGTTTTATACATTAAGGGGTTTTAAGTTAGTTTTTAGTATTGGATTTTTACTGTATATTGTTCATGTATATTGTTCATGACTGTTGTTAGCCGCCCCGAGTTTTCGGAGAGGGGCGGCATATAAATCCAATAAATTGAATTGAATTGAATTGAATAGGAGATATAGGAGAGTAATAGGACAGGGGACGGAAGGCACTCTAGTGCACTTGTACTCGCCCCTTACTGACCTCTTAGGAATCTGGATAGGTCAACCGTAGATAATCTAAGGGTAAAATGTTGGGGGTTTGGGGATGACACTATGCAGTCCGGTAATGAGCTCCACACTTCGACAACTTGGTTACTGAAGTCATATTTTTTACAGTCAAGTTTGGAGCGGTTAATATTAAGCTTAAATCTGTTGTGTGCTCTTGTGTTGTTGTGGTTGAAGCTGAAGTAGTCGCCGACAGGCAGGATGTTGCAGCATATGATCTTGTGGGCAATACTTAGATCTTGTTTAAGGCATCTTAGTTCTAAACTTTCTAGGCCCAGGATTGAAAGTCTAGTCTCATAGGGTATTCTATTTCGAGTGGAGGAGTGAAGGGATCTTCTGGTGAAGCATCTTTGGACATTTTCAAGGTGTTAATGTCTGAGTTCCACGATCCTGATATATAAAAGAAAGGAGCAAAAGGCTCATGTCAATTTCTTACAGTTCCTATGGAGGGAACAGTTAGCTGTTTTTGAATTTTATTTCAAGAGAAAACAGAACTTTCTAGCAGAGTTGGAGCTCAGCCAGTCCAAAACAGACTAGGTGAAATGTGTGTTCTAAACTTGAAACAAAATGCATTTTTCATATCATGTATTCTTCTATATTTGATACTTGCTTTTAAGCTATCCATACAAAGCTCTGAATTTCATAGATAAAAAAGGAACCTGAACACGAGAGGAAAATAAAATATAAATAGGTATTTTCAATATAATCAGTGTGTCCTTACTCAAAGAAATACACATTCAAAAGTAACTATGTACAAGCTGGTAGCACAAGGTACATAGTGCTATAGTAAAAGGAAGAGATGAAGACAGCAATTGCAACAAATTACGATGTTATGTGAATAAGAACTCAATTAATGATGATGTGACACCTGACCTGAAACAATTTAATTTGTTCTTTTCCATTACATACTATTGTGACTTACATATTTTGGTGTTTTAACAGCATTTAGCATTCTAAGGATGCTATCAATATACAAATATATTGTTAAAGAACAACAAAACCTGCTTTTATGACCTACTACTGAGAATTAAGTACTTGATAAATGAGGATTGTGTTAATTTGTGATTAACTTGTTTCTCCTTGGTGATTAAACATCTGGCTAGATCATTTACACCTAGCTGTTATATAAACAAAACACATTACTATGCAACTGTAGCTTGGATATAAAAATTCAGATTACTAAAAGAATCATAGAATGTAAGCATTGAAATAAATTTTAGAGATCATCTATTCTACTACTCTTAATACATTAGCACAGCAACCTGAACAGGTGGCTGTCCAGCTTCTATTTAAATAACTACAATGAAGGAAAATCCATCATCCCTTGAGCAATCTGTTTTTATTAGATTTTTTTAAAACCCTGCCTTATTTTCTTAAAATAAATAATTCAAGATGGGGTACATACCTAATACCCCTCTTATTCTCCTCATAGTAACAATCCTGTGAAATCGGTTCTGTTGAGAAAGTGACTGGCCCAAAGTCACCCAGATGGGTTTCATGCCTAAGGCAGGACTAAAACTCACACTCTCCTGGTTTCACTGTCGGATAGTTCTTACCATTAGTTTAGTTTAGTTTAGTTTAGTTTAGTTTAGTTTAGTTTAGTTTAGTTTAGTTTAGTTTAGTTTAGTTTAGTTTAGTTTAGTTTAATTGGATTTGTATGCCACCCCTCTCCGAGGACTCGGGGCTGCTCACAGCATATATAAAAGACATAACAACACAGTTTATACAAATAATATACTAAAAAGATCTTTTAAAATTCTAACTTAAAACATTCATTAACATTCATTCAATAAATCACACTAAAACATTCAATGGCCAGGGGGAAGATCGAATGACCCCAGGCCTGGCGTCAAAGATGAGTTTTTAAACTCTTTTGGAAGGCAAGGAGGGTGGGGACAGTGTGAAAAACCATGGGGAGTTGATTACAGAGGTCCGGGGCCCCCACAGAGAAGGCTCTTCCCCTAGGCCCCGCCAGCCAACATTATTTGGTTGACGGGATCCTAAGGAGACCAACTCTGTGGGTCCTCACCGGACGCTGGGATTCGTGCGGCAGAAGGCAGTCTTGGAGATAATGTTTCCTGCTGTCCACCCAAACCATCCAAAGAGTCATTTGCTATGAGCTGGGCTGAAAATAAAATAAAACTAATAAACACTGCTTCCTTGTTAAGTGAAACCCACTGATTCCTGTTCTAATGTCTGGACCACTTTTGAACAATTCTACTTGACATACTTCTCATATCTGAAAACAGCTATTATGACTTCTACAGGATAAACATACACAATGCTTCCAACTGTTCATGATAAATTTATCCTTTTGACTCTCATGACCTCAGTTGCTCTCATGTGGCAATGTTCCTATTTGTCAGTATCCTTCAAGGGAAGACAGAATGGGATATGATATTTAATAAGTAATTTTATCAGCCCAGAACAGAGAGGGTGATAACCACTTTTGAGCTGGTTGTTATATGCCTGTTGATTAAGTGAAAGTGTGCATTATTTTCTTCCTTCCTTCCTTCCTTCCCTCCCTCCCTTTTTTGCAGCTATATCACTCATTTTCTTCTTTGACCCAATAGGACATCCAAATCCTTCTAACATGTGCAAAATGATCTCCCTGTCCTATACTCAGGTGTGCTTGATGTTTCCTATTCAAATGAAGTTCTATGCCTTTCATCAAATTGATTTCAGCCCACTGTTCCAGCTTTTCAAGATCCTCCTGAATCTTGAAATATAGGTGTCAATGTATTAGCTAGGTTCATCTTTGCATCACTGTCAATTTTATAAATATGTTGAAAAGCACTGGGTTTATGACAAACCCCTCTTATATGACATTTGACATTTTTTACGTATTTTAACATAAATCCATTGACATGCACTCATGGAGTAAGTTTGTTCAGCCAGCTCAGTATGCATCCAGTGATATTAATATTCTGTCCATAATTTTCCAACTTTACTAAAAGGAACTTATGGAAGATTTTGCTGAAATTAAAGTACACTAGCTACTGGATTCCCAGTGAACCACTCAATTGGTCACTCTATTAGAAAAGAAGATTGGCTTGCCCTGGCATGACTTCTTTTTGATAAACCATATGGGCTTCTTTTCTAAATGCTGGTAAACAGAGCATTTAACAATCTGTTCCAGTTTTACCTGGTATCAGTCTCAATGCTAAACACTTAGCTTTTCTCCCCTTCCACACCCATTTTTAAAGACAGAAACAACATTCTACCCATTCCAATCTCCTGGCATAATTACTATCCTTTAATTTCCCCCCCCCCCCCGAGATTTCTAATTGTTTCCAAATGAAATCAAAACTAAAATTTGCTTTCCAAAACAAATAGAAAGGCAAAACTATACATGTTCAAAATATTTGCATCCTTGTTTTTTTTAAAGTACCCTAATGAAGAATTAACTATGTAATCTAAACTTTAAATAAGAAAAAAGAAATGGAATAAAGTTTCCATCTTGTTATGTATATAGAGATGAATGTATGGCAATTTATTCAATTGAACTTCATGCATCAGCACAGAAGCTCATCAGCTTAAATCCATCTACTGGAACCAACCTCTCCATCTACACTTACTAATCAAAGAACTGATGAAAACTAAATTTAATAAAGGATGTGAAAAGTAAATGGGGATGAATGGATAAACACCTAAAAGATTTACAGCATTTGTATTCAATCTCAATAAGCTTATAGTTGGGCTTGTTTGTGTTCTATGTAAGGTTTCTATGATTAGGATATTTCAGTGTTGCAAGAGAAAAAAGCTAATTGTGTGCTTCACCATTTTGCACCTCCTCTAGCTCCCTGTCTACTGAAACATGACCAGGCCTCTCTTGAATTCATGCAGACTGAATTGCAAAAGCTCTGGCAGTAAAAAGAAATTCCTCAAATCCAGCAAGTTTTTTCAGATCATCAGATTCAGTTATAACAGGGTATGTTTCCTTTATATGAGTTAGTATAAGCAAGTCCCAGACATGTGCCAAACAGGAAAAGGATGAAACTTCTGTGTTCACTCTTTCCCTGCCTGCATCAATAGGAGCCCTTGTCTCTGAAGAAGACTACCTTGCCTTTGAAGGTGCTAGTTGTCAGTGAACATCTGCAAATCTGATGTCTAGACCACAATCACTAAACCATGAAACTTAACACTGCCCAGCAGATACCAGCTGTGAAAGACTACATCAGGATATTTTATTTTCTGAAATACATTGATAAGCCAATGCATTTTCTGTAACACACTGGTAAGCCAATTTGGGTTAGTGGTTCAGTACTGACCTAGGAGTCAGTGTTCCCTCTAATTTTTTTTCGAGGTGGGCAGAAAAGTATAGTGTCTGAGCGGCAGTCCCTTTGGGACTGGGCAGCATATAAGTATGTATGTATGTATGTATGTATGTATGTATGTATGTATGTATGTATGTAGAAAGAAAGAAAGAAAGAAAGAAAGAAAGAAAGAAAGAAAGAAAGAAAGAAAGAAAGAAAGAAAGAAAGAAAGTGTGGGCGTCCGGTATCACACATGAGCGAGTTCTTGCATCCATAATTCTATCCTTTCTATGTCTCCCTCCCTCTTTCCTCCCTCCCTCTTTCCTTTATCTCTCCCCCCTCTTTCCTTTCTATCTTTCTCTCCCCCTGCCTTTCTCCAAGCCCTTCCTTTTCCCTCTCCCTATCCTACTACCCCCCTTTCCCTCCTTTCTATCTCTCCCTCCCCCTTTCTCTCTGTCTCCCTTCCTTCCTCTTTCTTTCCCTCTCTCTCTCCCTCCCTCTTCCTTTCTCTCTTCCTTCCTTCCTTTCTTGCTCTTTCTCTCTCCCTCATACCCTCCCTCTATGTCTTTCCCTCTCCCTCCTTCCCCCCTCTTTCTCTCTCTCTTGCTTTCTTTCCCTCTCTTTCATTCTTGCTTTCTTTCTCTCTCATTCTCTCTCCCCTCCTTTTTCTCTCTCTCTCTTTCTTTCACCATGCCAGCAAAAGAGAGGAAAAGAGAGCTCGAGCCGGAGAGAGAGTGGAGGGCTCCGTTGTCTTCGCCTCCGCCCGGCTCTGCAGCTAAGAGGCAGCAGCCATCAACCCCCTCGCCCTCCCAGGCGTCCCCGGTGCCTGGCCACACTCCGCCTCCGCCTCCCAGTAGCCCAGCCGAATTTTACCTGCTGCCGGAGCCGTTTTCTCTTCATGGCACAAAGCTCACACCCTGCCGCCGCCAGGGAAGCTCCAGCCGGGCGGAGCGCCCCGTAAAACATGAAGAAAAGGTCAGCTGTGAGGCGGCACCCCCCCACCCCGCCTTTCCACGGGACATTTTCTTCATGTTTTACGGTGCGCTCTGCCCGGCTGCAGCTTCCCTGGTGGCGGCAACAGCGGCACCAAGAGTAGCCGCCTCACAGCTGACCACCTTGCCGCTGCTACCGCCGGCAACCCTCCCTCCCTCGGGGCTCCAAAGCTCACACCCTGCCGCCGCCAGGGAAGCTCCAGCCGGACGGAGCACACCGTAAAACATGAAGAAAAGGTCAGCTGTGAGGCTGCACCACCCCACCCCACCTTTCCACGGGATCTTTTCTTCATGTTTTACGGTGCGCTCCGCCCGGCTGGAGCTTTCCTGGTGGCGGCAGGGTGTGAGCTTTGGGGCCCAGAGGGAGGGAGGGTGGCTGGTGGCAGCAGGAGGACGGCAGCAGCAGCGGCACCGGGCAGTAGCTGTGGGGCGGCGGCCAGAACTCCAGGACAGAGGCACCGACGCGGCATCTGGACGTGTTAGACGCTGTACATGCTGGCGTTGCGCTGGGCATGGGCGTGGGGCTGGAGCAAAAGGTAGGCGATTGGCTCCTGGGCAGGGTTAAAAAAACGCGCGCTGACAGTGCAGCTAAGCGCGCTATGGCACATAACTCAGCTTACAGGGATCTATGCTAGGAGTCACAGGTTTGAGTTCATCCTCAGCACTGGAGGACTTTCTACCAGTTACTCTCTCTCAGTTCAATCTACTTCTCAGGACTGTTGTTAGGTAGACAAAATTAAGATGACCGGTAAGCCACGTGTAGGATGTAAATCTATCAAATAAATCAAAGTGAATGTTACTACAATTCTAACTTGCATGCTGTTTAAAGGTATAACTACCATAATAGTGGCCATCTCTCAATATTATCCCCATTTAGGTGAAATTGTAAGAAATTCCTGTCAGATTTTATCTGAAGGAGCAGAAACTGATCCTTGAAATTATTTCTGTCTGAACAGCAGATAGGAAATCTGGATTCACAGTCCCTTCTTTCAAATAAATAAAGGAACCCATAATTTTCTGCAAAAGCAACTTTACAGGGTGCGTTCCAAAAGTAATGCAATTTTTTTAAAAAAGTAATTTATTGAACAGATTTGCACAAACACTTAAAATTCTTCAAAGTACTGTCCTTGGGCCTCTACACATTTTTTCCAGCAACTCTGCCATAGCTGGTACGTGCCCGGAAAGGCGTCTTCGGGGATCTCTCGCAAGGTCTTCATCACGGCTGATTGGATCTCTTCTATGGATGAAAAACAGATTCCTTTCAGGGCTGGGAACAAAAAGAAGTCTGCTGGGCGACGTCAGAACTATAGGGGGGACAGCGTTGGCACCTGGTGTTTGGCCAGGAACTCATGGACTCGTAGCGCATTGTGGCAAGGCGCATTTTCATCCATAGAAGAGATCCAATCAGCCGTGATTAAGATCAGCCGTGATTAAGACCTTGCGAGATTTCCCCGAAGACGCCTTCCAGGGCACGTACCGGTCGCTGGAAAAAATGTGTAGAGGCCTAAGGACAGTACTTTGAAGAATTTTAAGTGTTTGTGCAAATCTGTTCAATAAATTACTTTTTTAAAAAAATTATTGCATTACTTCTGGAACGCACCCTGTATAAATCAAAGAAAAATACACTGATATTTCAATTGGCCAAAATATAAATTGTATTCATAATGGACCAATTATTTGGATGTTATACAGATAACTATTTCTGACAACCTGTCCACCCAAATATGCTTTCTAGAAATAAGAAACCAGCATCTTCCAATACTATCATGGCTCAGGGAACCTAGCCAAATACTGCCATTGCATCTTCTTATAGTCTAAACACACACACACCAGACCTGAGTCCTGGAAACTATTTAGACAAATGCTTGTAGTTTTCATGGCAATATTTTCCAGAAATGGTTTGCCATTGCCTTCTTGCAAGGGCTTAGAAAGAATGATCAGCCCGAAATCACCCAGTTTTGTGCCTTAGTCAGGATTAGATCATATGCTCTCCCAGTTTCTAGTTTGGTGTCTTAACTACTATACCAAACCATGTCACTGTATAATGCATGCTCACATGTACTGTATTTAAATAGGTCTAAACCCAGTTGTTTTATAACGGTTTATTCTTGCTGCCCCTCAACAGTTTTAATCAATCTATATTCATTAGGCACATTGTAGAGACATTTTCTATGTCTGTCATATTTATATCCAACATGCACTGGTAACTCAGTCCACAGTGGTTAGCAAAATGGGCTGGGTTCCCAAGGGAAATCAAGGGTATGATATGCCTCCTTGCTACTCTCTGTACAGGAATGATGCCATGATATCAAAGACTGGCTGCACATGAACATTTGGCTCTATAAAAGGTTTCCAGGCTCATGGGTCGACTTTGCAAAGTACTCTCAGCTGTCACCACATGCAACATTACTGGCTGTGCATATATACATTGAGGGGACAGCTGGGAATAGCTTACAAAGCAGAGGCATGAATAAAGGTAGAAGGGAAAAAAACTGTTTTCCTGTCTTGCTCTTATACATTGTGAAGTACCACTTCTAAAGGATTTGTACAGCTGCCCAATATAACAGTCTCATTTAACATTTAATAAAATATATAAAATAAAGATAGGCTAAATTTGTCACTGAAATATACACTGGCTCTTCCCATTGCTCTGTTGCTTTCCATATTTCAATATTTGAAAAAGACAAAGTAGATTGTGTGCATGCTTGAATGATGACAAAATATTCTGTTTGCGTAAGTATGTTAAACACATATTCACACGTCCAATAACACTCACTAGCAATGTGGGGAAATTAATTATAGACAGAATTCTCAAAAGCACAAATCAAATCGTAAACTAAATTGAAAATTAATTAGACTTATTTGCTGTATTGTTGTTGTTGGGGGGTATCATTTACATAAGAAAATATAGTCCAAGCACTACATTTTAAATATAATACATGTCAATCTAATAAGCCATAGAACAATTTTTCAAAGGATATGAAAGGAAGTCTTGTTGCTTATGACATTTGGAACTCCAACAAACAAAATGCTATTAAATATTAAATAGAGTCTTTCTTCTGAAGATTGGATAAATGACCTAATAGGTCTTTCTCCTCCTTCAGCCAACTAGAAAATGATAATATAATCTTCAAAACAACAAATCTCTTGTAACTGGCAGCTAGAAAAATTAAGGTGATGTGCACATCCAAATAAATTATTGAATATTAGGGTCTAGACCAGTGATAGTGAACCTTTTTCTGGTTGTGTGTCAAAAGTGTGCATGTGCACGTGCAATAGTGCAAATGTGTGCCATCATCCACAATGCAATGCACCCCCACCTGTACATATGTGCATGGTTCCCCATGCATTCACCCCGCACTGAGCATGCACCATCCACACATGCCCCCTGGTCAATTTTAGGCCTGGAAAGCCTCCTGCACCAAACTATGCCAGCATGAATGGTCTGCTGCCATCTCTCCTCCTCCTGCAGCTAGCCTCACGCTCCAGGCAGGAAACCCCCAGCCTGCTGTTCCTGCTGCCCTCATCCCCATGCACTGAGGGCTGTTCTCACACTACTGTTTCTAAGGAAGCTGCAGGAAGAGCAGGCTGGGGCTTCCCTCCCTCCCTCCCCACAAAAGGCTTGGGGCCGCAGCAAAAGCCTGCTCAGGCTGGGAGACAGGGAAGCCCCAGCCTACCACCTGAGGAGGAGTGGGAAGGTACAAGGTTACTTCCTCCTGTCCCATTCCAAAATGGTTGAACCTGACCAAGAACTGGCATTGGCTGATGACAAGGATGTGATTCCCCTGATAGTCTGAGATTTTGATGTGGTGCTGCTTGAGGTGGCTCTTCTGGAGACTCAGGAGGGCAAGCTTCAGGGCCTGCCAAGAGATGATCACTTCCATGATATGAGATGCACTGTCAATGGTCAATGGTCAATTTGTTCTTGCATGTTAGATTGGCCTGGGTGACACGTGTCTGATTTGTTTCTGGCAGCCCATGCACAGTGGCTGTTTGGCACAGTTTCCAATCTTCTCACCGAAAAGGTTTTGACCGATCATTTTGTGTGTGGTGATCAGGTACATGCCCGTGGTCGGCAGGCAAAATAATGTGACAGATTTTAGCCATATGGCCCCTCCTGCTACACTGTTTGCAAACCGTGTCCCTGAAAAGACAGGAATATCTTGGGTGCTGGCCACTGCAGCTAGCATCCTCTTCCAATCCATGTGACAGACCTCGTCATCACTGCTACTCGAGTCCTTTCAGGTGTCTTTGTGCACCGTAGTAGGAAACCTCAGCTCTGCTTTGGCAGCACCAAATTTATGTAGCAATTTGGTTGCCTTAGTAGATAATTGAGCAGTTCTGACTTTTTCCAAAGCAACAGCCAGCGTTAGATTGGTTCTTGCCAAAAGTCTGTGCTGCAAACAGATGTCCCGAATGCCACAGATAAGTTGGTCAAGCAGAATATTGTTCAGATCCCTGAACTTGCAATGATCAGCAGCTTTGTGGAGGGCAGCAATATATTGATTGATATTCACCCTCGAACTGTATCTGTTGCCTGAATTCAAAGCGCTGGATGACTTTTGATGGGGTGGGACCATAGTGGGATTTTAGGGTTGCCGGCAGGACCTGCCATGGTATGGACTGTACTGGGGTTGGGTCTGACCGTGCCTCCACTGTGTTGAACACATCGTGACTGCAGTGATGTAGAAAAAGTGCTCTAACAGACCTAACAGATCATTACTCTCTAGGAAACAATCAAACTCTGTTATACATCTCCCACTTCTCTTTCACCGGGTTGAATGGCACTGGCGGATGGAAGGTAATGCTTGGTACATTTTCTGTGGTATCTTCTAAATGCAGCCTGGCTGGTTGCAATGCCTGACGTTTGATCATCTTTGTTCTCCTGCTCTCAAACTTTCATCATCACTGTTAAGTTGTGGAAAACATGACTTCAGAACAACTATTTATTGGCAACGTTCTATGCAACCAGCAGCTTGCAGTCTGAAAGCTAGTCCGTTTATAGGGAGCTGTCAGATGCTTTAACCAATAGCATTTGAGCATTCTCCAACTCAAATGCTGGACCTGAGTGAAACCATGTTCAACTGTCAGTACATAACGCTTACACACAATAATGCTTGGCATACAAACAATAAGAATTTTGCCTGAGCAATGTACAAAACCCAGACTTGGTACAGCAACAGGAAAATATTTCAGATAAAATAAGATCATACAAATGTCACTTTTCTGTAATTGATACATACTATTATGTTTTATACCATTCTTCCCCATTTTCTCTGTTGAAATCCTCTACAATTCTTTTTTTATGTTGATTTTTATAAAGATTATTATGCAGTGAAAGGGCAATAAATAACTAGCCTTCTTTTAGATTCCCAGTCTCTACCTTGTTTTATTTTTTTAAATTACATTAATTTGATTTTTTTTAAAATTTTGTGGCTGGCATACTGCAAAGTTGCAAAAGAAAATCTCCTTGCGTTTCTACTTTCAATAGTGCCTCTGACCCTCACAAACTCTCTAAAGTCATTTTTAAAACATAAAAATGGCAAGTGTGATAACAGAACTATAAATAAATATTAGTAAATAAGTAAATATAAGTAGATATTGGAATGAAAAGATAGTAAGACAAAGTGTAAATAGGGAAGATACAGAAATTAAGGTAGAAATAGAGTACACTACTAATATGTATATGAATTGTTTTATGAATTATATGTATAAGAAGAAATGAGAAAATGAAGAGGGAAAATTTTGCAAGTAAAAATGTTTAGCGACACAAAAATATTTTATTTATTTATTTATTATTTATTTATTTTGTCAAGTATATATTGGTAGTATACAAAGATATAACAATGTTTATATACATGATACTAGTAAGAGAGAAACATAAGGATAGGGAACGGAAGGCACGCTGGTGCACTTAGGCACACCCCTTACTGACCTCTTAGGAATAAGGTGAGGTCAACAGTGGATAGTCTGAGGGTAAAGTTTTGGGGGTTGGGCCAGGTTGAGCCAGATAGTGAGTTCCATGCATGTTAAAAAGGAGGAAATTGTATAAATTTCTGTTCTTGCTTTTAATTTAAAAAACTCTTCAATAAAAATTATTTTTTAAAAAAAAATGGTAAGTGTGCAATCCATCTCTTCTGAAACTCAACAGAAAAAAAGGACAAGATACTTAGAAGAAGTGGAGGCAATGCTGGGATGCAAGAAAAAGCTACTGCCCTGCCTGGTTTGGGGCACAATCTCTCTGTCTCCTTTGAGTTTATGTGTGTAGAATTTGAGCACATACGGACAGTGAAGGGCTACCAAAATTTCTACTACCACATTGTGGGTGTGGCTTATGCCGGTGGCCCTGCATTTTCTTTCAACATCTTTCAGTACAAATTGGGTGCTCTGGGGTGGAGCTCCATTTTCGCTACCCCAATGCATTCAACCCCGTCCGGGCAGCAACCCACCCCTGCATATGGATATGGGGAAAGGGGAATGCTTAATATTGTGATCAGGCAGGGTGAGAAGGAAAGCTTAACGATAGGGACATTGAATTATATTATAAAATAACGGGACAAACAGTGGGCCGTGAGATACTAAAGAAGAGATGAAAAGGAATTAGTGAAACACAGAAGAACAGATGAAAAGGACTTAATGAGAGTTATGGGGCCTACAGCCAATGAGTTTAAAAGCTAACATTATAGAGACAAGTTAAATGGAACATCAACCTGAGATGTAGCAAATAATATATTTCAATATTGGTGGAAAGAGGATCTAGTTCTTTTTTAGATCTGTTGGATATGAAAATTTGAATTCAGTAATTAGGTTAGAGACAGAACTAAAGTTTGTTCTGAAATCTGATAGACTAGTATAGTAAGAAGTTTGAACAGTCCCAACGTATGTTAAGAACAGAGTTTTCAACAAGTGGTCAAGTCTATAAGCATCAAAATAGGGTAGTGCACATTAAATAGCATGAATATAATCGTAACTTAGACAAAGCTCATTTAGAATGTTCCCTGGATCCAATTTGATTTAAGATGGATTCCAAACCACAGAATAAAATGATTGAAAATCCAATTGAAAGCGGGTTTCTGTTTTCTTTAAGGCAATGTAATTACCATTTTGAGGCCACTGACTGAGAACAAAGTTTGATTTTAGTAGCCATTTGATACCATGGTTACATTGTTTCCTTTGTTTTGCTTGCAACTGGATAGCCCAGTGAGCCAGTTGTACAGTGTTAGAAGCTGAATTTTCAAAGATTCCTTGTAGAATGAATCCAGATTTTTACAGTGCAAACCTCGAACCTATTGTTTAAGTATTTCCAGACAATGCTGTTCTAAACATTTTTTCCTAACAAATAAATGGATCTCCTTTTGAATTAATGTTTAAAAAGTTTACATTGTGTGTCACATATGTAAGGAATTTATTTCTTTTAATGTATATTTTCTTTTGTTATGCCATCCTACTATTTTTCTGCACTTCCATGCATATATATAGATAATTTGGAACCATGTACAACCTTTGTGGGATAATAATTTGATTTTTAAAAAGACCAGCTTTTCAATATTGTAAAATCTTTAGAAGTATTAATTACATAACCTCAAATATATGGTCTTAATGGTAATTGAAAATTTGCTTCTAGTAGTTATAATAATCAGAACAGAAATGGAAATAAAGCAGATACTCTGTTAATAACCCAATGTAGGCTACTTCCATTCCATCAAAATGACCTTCTAATAGAAGCTCAAATAATAAACTATATTTGTATATGCAATATTCAATCCTATTTGTGCTTCTTTCTGAGAATTTTCCTGTTTATTAAATTTATAACTTCAATTGCCATTTTAGAATGTGGTTTCCTCCTTTATGATGATTATAATAAGAACCTTTTAAAAATCCATATTCTTTTAATTAAATAATTAGATTAAAAAAGACTTCTTAGGCAATTATAAGAAAATATCATGGTACATTTTAGATAATGAGGAGATCGCTACCATTTATGCAGTCTTTCCACTATCTGCATTTTGAGTTCTTTTGTGATATTTCAGAGAATGGTTTTACTTACATGATTGTGAATGTATTAACCATTTCAATTATTTAGTTCTCTATTTAGTTCTCACCTTCCTGCTCAGTTTGCATGCGACAGACAGCTAATTAATAACATGGAAAGTATAAAAATAAAAATTTCAAAATAAATGACAACCAACACAATCTTAAACAAGCATTTATAACACAGGAGAAAAAGGTATATCTCCACTTCAAGTGAACTTGATGTTCTTAAACTTACAGAAACCCTTCCATAGGTTGTCATCATTTGCCTTATAATTTGGAGTATCTGAGAAACGGGAGGAAGTTTTCCAGTTGTCAGGACAGACCAGTGATGGGCCCCACCCAGTACGGATGGGATCAGCAATCCATTAGCACCTTTGGATGGGTTCCTGAGGCTGGACTGGTCACGCACATGCCTGACATGTGTGCGTGCACCCGCACGTGAGATTTTGCTTCTGCGCATGCGCCCGAAGCAAAATCTCACATGAGAATGCTTGCGCAGATGAGATTTCGGCACTTTTTGCCCTTTTTTTGTTTCTATGTGTGCACAGAAGAAAGAAAAAGGGCAAAAATTGTTGAAATCTCGCCTGCGTGAGTGTCCTCGTGCAAGATATTGCTTTGGGCACACAAAGAAGAAGTGTGTGGGGCATGCACACACATGTTGGGTGTGCGCACACGGCGGCCTCAGGATCCCATACCAGTAGGAAAAAGTAAGTGGAGCCCTCCGCTGGGAC
Organism: Erythrolamprus reginae; assembly: GCF_031021105.1. Lineage (NCBI taxonomy): Eukaryota > Metazoa > Chordata > Lepidosauria > Squamata > Dipsadidae > Erythrolamprus > Erythrolamprus reginae. Next base: position 238,960,684 of record NC_091950.1, read on the forward strand.
AGACACCTCCCTCCCTAAAGGAAAGAAGCTGGTAATAGTAAAGAAAGAAACATCTGCTAACTTTCACCTTTTTTTGTAGTAAAAATTTGTGCACTATGAATACAAATCTGCAAGAAAGCACCTTCTCATCTAATATGAAGGCATGCTCCCAAAGTAGTGCATGTTATTCTTAGGAAAGATTATTCAAACATTGTAAGATATGCCATTTTCACATACTGTATATTTTTTCAGATGTAGCCTTTTTCATATCCCATCATTTGTTTTGGCACCACGGCTCTGTTAATTAAACTAAGTACCCTCCAGAAACACATTGTCTATTACAGCCTTCCCTTATTCTTACCTCTCCCTTTACACTTAATTCACACTGCATATAAACAACTTCTAATTAATGAACATTTAGCAATGACCAAAAAAAAATTGCTGAAAAGCTCAAAACAAGATCAAGAATTAAATACAGAATTAAAACAATTTTAAAATATGCATTCACAGATACCCCATTCGTGTATTTACTTTTAGTTTCCATCAAGAACATCATGGTCCCATTCAGTTGGGTACATTTTAATGCAAAATGGTGGACGCTACCCTAAATCCTATACTACTACACTACTTTTTTTTCCACATTAATGTTTCTCCTCTTCACACATACACACACACACACGCCGCTCCACTCTATCACTTTTACACCAAACAAATATAGCTAATCCTTCTAAACAATTAGGGGACAGAGGAAGAACTGCAGAGATCAGAAAGAATATGTTCTCTCAGCAACTTACAAATGGTATATCTGAGAATAACATATTATCAGGTTTTAGAATTATATTTTACATCAGTCTTCCTCAATGTAAGTGTCTAAATGTATGGATTTCAGAACAGCTGCTATAATAGTTGCGTTTCTGAAAATTCTGAGAGCTGAAGTCCATATTTTGCACATGAAAGATCTCCAGTTTGGGGAACACTGTTATTGTTTTACTAAAAAGTTTACTACATTACACATCATGTAGAACCCTCTTTTCACAATAAAATTTCACAATAAATTGCTGTGATCTACCCTTGATTTCTAGGCTGGGCGAGTGAGAACATGTCTCAGTTTCTCACAAAGAATCAGAATATTCTTTTGCTTCTCTCTTCATAGAGTGGAGAGATCCCATTTTATGAATGTTGGACAATCTCCATTCATACTGCTAACAATAGGGACAGAATAATGACAGAAATTACATGATAAATTTACTGTGATCTAAATAGTAGGGAGATTATAAATCAACAGTGGGTGGGGAAGATTTGCGGAAATGATCCTGTAAGGAAAGCTATGGGAGGTCACTGGAACAATTTCTCCACCTCTTAAAAATATAGTAGCACTCAAGATCATCCAGCTTGTATATACCGGATACTAGAGCTAACATCATATAGGACACAGATTTCTGATAAGCTGATTTATTACAAGGACTAGGAAGTCAATCATCAAATACAATAGCGCCGGCGGACTTACCCGCCAGCGCCGTTTGCGGCAAGGCAACGGGGCGACCGGACACATGGCGAAGCCGCCATGTTGGTTTCAGCCGAAGTCTCGCGAGATTGCGAGACTTCGGCCGATGATCAGGCCACAGTGACATGTCCGGGCGGGGCCTGCCAGCCCTATAAAAGGGCGTGTAGGCCCGGGCTCAGCCTTTTCGCCCGGACGCTGCATCTAAGCAGACACTCGGCCGGGTGTCTGCTCTTCTTCGCCATTTTGGAGGCTGCCTCGTGGTGCGGCCGCCATTTTGGGTGCCTCATCGGAGGCTCGTGGAGCGTGTTGGTGTCAGGCGAGAAGGCGGCAGTGGGGGCTTGGGGCTCGGAGGAGCCTTGCCGCTTCAGTGGTTTGGGGAGCTTCACCTTGGAGCATTCCAGGGTCCCTCTCGGGAGTGGGAGGGATCGATCGTTAGGCTCGCCGGTCACTGGTGGGGGGGTGTTGTTGCAGCCTGCCTTCCCGGGAGTGGGTAGGCGTTCAAGGGCTGTGTGAGCCCCTACTTGGGAGGGTGATTGGCCCCTGGATTGCAGCGTCGCTGCTTTTCTGCCTTGTGGGACAGGGTCCACCTGCTGCCCTCTTTGAGACTTGGGGCCTTACGGCTCCAGCTTCTTTTGGTTAAAATAAGATACATTTAATTAATTAAATACATAAATAATAAAGATAATAATAAAATAGGATAACATAGAATAAAAATAAAATACATAATATTAATAGCACTTAATATATCAGTGGTCTCATGGGCCCTAAGAGGCAGAAGGCCTCGGCCACGCCGGCCCAGCCAGCGGCTAGGCCTAGGAGGGCATTGAGGCCCTCGGCCCGGGTCAGGGCTCCCATGGAAGGGGCCCCTGGGGGGGTCCCGCTGGTGGGAATGGGGTTGGTGCCACCCGTTCCTCAGCAGGATTTGCCTTCTCTCTCTTGGGCCAGGGTCCTCGAGCGCCTTGATGACCTCGAGCGCTGGAGGTCCGGATCCAGGACGGGGGATGCCCCCGTGTCGGCGGCTCTGGGGAGAGATCCAGAGGAGGCTGCAGCCAAGTCGGGGCAGAGGGCCCAGCCCGGGAAGATGACGTCAACGCCGGGCCCCGGGATCCCAGGGCTGCCTTGGATGTCTTCTCCCCCTTTCGGGGCAGGTGAGGCCACACCACACATGCCGTCCCCTTCACTTCCCCCTCCGCCCGGTCAGGCCTTTGTCCCACCGGGTTTTGCGAGTGGGGCCAATCCTTTTGGGTCTCCAGCGAGCACCTGTAATCAGGTATGGTCCCCACCGGTTCCCGCCTCGGTGGCACCGCTCCCCGGGGTGGCTTTTCCTTTAGAGCCTGGGGCACCGGGGATGGGGGCCTGGGTTCTGCCGGCCCCGGCCGTCATGCCTCCACCTCCTTTATTGCCTTACCCATCTGGGTTCCTGGGGATGGGGACTTCCACAGTATGGGACCCTTTTGCGAGTCTTAGGGCAGGAGCGATCCCGTGCGGTTTGCCAGCCACTCCCCTGGAGTTTCACTTACACCCGTCGGTCAAAGAGGCGATTTGGAGAGGGGATTATGTGGACCTTTTTTCCCTTTTAAATCGGGAGGTCCCTAAGCAGGACAAGGATGTAGTGCCCGGAGAGAAGCCCAAGAAAACTAAGGTCAGTAAGTGTTTCAGCTCTTGGCTGTACGCTTACTTGACCTATGCCTCAGTGGTAATTCAAAGGCAGCCGGCTAGAGCCGCTGCCATGCTCAAATATATTGATCTCATAGCGAGGGCCAACTTTGAGTATAAGGGCACCATATGGAGGCATTATGATAAGGGGTTTAGGATGCGGGTGGCGTTTGACCCCACGCTGCCCTGGGACATGGTGGTGCCTGACCTCTGGTTTCAGGCAACCTATATGTCTGGTAAGGAGGGTTGTGACAGGACGGACAGTGGGCACTACATGGAGGAGGAGCCCATGGCTTTTACCCCGGCTAAGGCTGCCACGGGGGGTGCAGGGAAGGGTGCCTCCCCTGCATGTCATGAGTTTGCTGCAAAAGGGGCATGTTTTCGTCCCTTTTGCAAGTACAAGCATGCGTGCGGGAACTGCGGGGGTCCCCATGCCACTTCAGTGTGTCCCTGCCCGAAAAATGGGGTGGACAAAAAGGGAGGGGGTCCAGCGAAGCAGCCCCTACCTACTGGGGGTAAAGGGGCCCAGCCCAATTAATCTTCAGGCTTTAAAGGGTTGGTTGAAGGACTACCACCCTCGCTCGAGAGCGGATGCTCTCCTGCTAGGTTTTTCTGAGGGATTTAGGATCCCTTATATGGGGGTTAGGAAAGCCTTCATGTCCAACAACCTTAGATCGGTTGTGGGACATGAAGACATCGTTAGGGAAAAGATCCGGAAGGAAGTGGCCGAGGGAAGGGTCCTTGGGCCTTTCCCGGAGCCACCCTTCCTGAATCTTAGGGTGTCCCCATTGGGTGTGGTCCCCAAAAAGGCGAGTGGTGAATTTAGGTTGATTCACCATTTGTCTTTTCCAAAAGGGGAGTCAGTGAATGACTTCATTCCTGACGAACTTTGTTCAATCCGGTACGCATCCTTTGATGCGGCCGTGGCCATGGTTAGGAAGTGTGGGGTTGGAGCCCTTATGGGTAAATGTGACATTAAGTCGGCATTCCGGCTCCTCCCCATACACCCCGACGACTTCGAGCTCTTGGGCTTCCACTTTGAAGGTGGTTTTTATGTGGACAGAGCTTTACCTATGGGTTGCTCTGTTTCATGCTCTCTGTTTGAGAGCTTCAGCACCTTCTTGGAGTGGGCGCTCAGGAGGCGCAGCGGTCGGGGTTCGGTCGTTCACTACCTTGATGATTTCTTGATGGCCGCGCCTGCGCGTTCGGAGCAATGTTTGGCTCTAATGCAGGACTTCGAAGCCCTTTGTGCTCATTTGGGGGTGCCTTTGGCCCCCGAGAAGACCGAGGGCCCTGCCACCAAGATTACCTTCCTGGGTATTGAATTGGAGTCTGAGGAGCAATCTTCCAGATTGCCCCTGGACAAGTTGGTTAAGATTCGGGGTAAGCTCGATATGGTCCTGGGCTGCAGGAAGGTCACTCTTCGGCAGCTCCAGGAATTAGCCGGGATTCTTAATTTTGCCTGCCGGGTTGTTGTGCCTGGCCAGGCTTTTTCTAGGAGGTTGTATTGTGCGATGAAGGGGTTCCGTTTGCCCCATCATCATACCTGCTTATGCGCAGGGGTCAGGGCTGACCTGTGCGTATGGCGGGAGTTCTTAGAACGGTTTAATGGGTTGTCGTTTTGGAGGCACGAGCTTCTTTTGGAAGCTGAGTTGCAGTTGTGTTCAGATGCTGCGGGGACTTGTGGCTTCGCGGTTGTGTTAGGTGACCAGTGGTGCTGGTCTGCTTGGCCTCCGGAATGGAGGGCCTCTCCCCTGGTTAAGGATTTGACCTTTTTAGAGCTCTTTCCCTTGGTAGTGGCCTTAGAGCTTTGGGGAGAGCAGTTTAGGGACAAGACTGTGCACTTTTGGTGTGACAACCTGGAGGTTGTCCATATTGTGAACGCCCTGTCCTCCAAGAGCGACAGGGTCATGCGGCTTGTCCGCCATTTTGTGCACAGGTATCTGTCCCTAAACGCATTGTTTTTGGCTAGACATGTCCCCGGGTTAGATAACGGGATTGCTGACGCCTTGTCCCGTGGTCAGTTGTCCAGGTTTCGGACCCTGGCCCCGTGGGCTCGTGTGTCGCCAGAGGCTTTTCCCGACCACCTTTGGAGCCTGGGCGGGCTCCCGAGCAGTGGAGAGAAGAGGCCTGCAGGGATATGGCCCTCTCAGTGGCACCAGGCACCCTGAGGGCTTATCAGCATGCAGGTAAGGAGTTTGGGGATTTCAGGCAGGATAGGGGTTACCCCCATAGTTGGCCTGCCTCAGTAGAACACCTGGCAGAACTTTGTGTCCAGTTTAGGCAGCGTGGCCTTTCAGTTAGGACAATTAGGTCCAAGTTAGCCGGCCTCGCCTTTCTGTCCAAGGCGGGGGGGTTTAGGGACTTTTCTGGTGACTTCCGCATTCGGAAGATGCTGGAAGGCTGGGTGAGGGAGCGACAGGGGACCCCTTCTGATATGCGTCAGGCCCTGACGGTACAGCAAGTGTCACTGATTAATCAGGCTTTGGCCAGTCTGTGTGCCTCTCTGTACGAGGCCCGTCTTTTTAGGGCAGCGACTTGTGTCATGTTTTTTGGGGCCCTACGGGTCAGCGAGGCCATGGCCTCCTCGCAGGCTGACACGTCGCTTCGTGCCTTCCAGTTCTCTGATCTAGCCTTTAGGCAGGGGGGTGTCTCCCTTTTGGTGAGACATTCCAAGACAGATCAGTTGCACAGAGGAGTTAGGATAGAGCTTAGTGCGGCCACCGACCAGTCTGTGTGCCCGGTGGCTGCTCTGCAGCATTTTTGTAGCTTGAGGGGATCGGGGCAAGGGTACCTTTTTAAACATCAGGACGGTACCCCTCTGACCCATTATCAATTCTGGGTTTTAGTGTCCAGAGCCATGGCTAAAGTAGGCATTGATCCTGCCGGTTATGGAACGCACTCGTTCCGTATCGGCACCGCCACTAGCGCGGCACTTTCAGGTTTCCCGGCCCAGAGGATTTGGGAGATCGGCTGCTGGCGGTCAGTGGCGTATTTGGGTTATGTTAGGCCTGCTGAGGATCCAGGTCAGGGTCTTAGGCTAGGTAACCTCTCTGTGTCCTCTTCCAGGTAGCCATGCCATTACAAAACCGACGGCGTTGCTGTGCGACCACAGCATGATTTTTTGGGCTGGCCGCTCAGCAGCAAGAAGCGCCGTGGGGACCCAGCTGTCATTGGGCCGTTGGGTCAATGTCGTGTGGATGGGAAGGAGAGGTATGCGGTGGGAGAGCCTTCTGCCGCAGTTGCTGGGAGGGCGGCATCCTAATGCTGCGCCCAGGGGTCCTGGGAGGGCGGCATCCCATTGTTGCACCCAGATGGCTGGTATTGCACTTAGGTGGCAATGACCTATGCCTGCTTGGAGGTCTTCCCTTGATCTGCCAGGCTCGCGAAGACCTGTGGTGGCTTTGCACTGTGTGGCCCAACATGCAAGTGGTGTGGTCAGAGATCCTCCCGAGGATCACTTGGAGGGACGCCCTTTCCCTTAGGGCCATTCACCGGGTTAGGCGGAGAGTAAATAAGGCCCTGGGTAAAATAGTCAGGGAATTAGGTGGGGTTGTAGTGGCCCATCCCCTCATCACTGTAGATCGGCCGTGGCTTTACCGGGCCGATGGCATTCACCTGTCAGAACAGGGGAACGCCATTTTCTTACAGGACCTGCAGCGGTCACTGCGCGAGCTGGTGCAGTTAGAGGGGGGAATCGGGGGGCCAAGATAGAGATCTGACCCCCGCTCCATGGCAGGTTAGGGGCGGAAAACTGGGGTGGTTTAGCAACTGCGTGTTCTCCGTTGGGCATCTTTGGGGATGATTGACAGGTTCTATCCAAGCTTGTGGTGTTGACAACTTGAGCAGTTTGGGGGGAATTTGTCTTTGGGTCCCGCACATTTAATTCCCCTGTTAGGGGTTAGCCGGCGGGACCTCCCACATGCAAGTGCATGGCAGGGACTCAGGTGAGGGAGGGGTCCCTCACCTGGACTAGCATGGAGCTACGCCCATAAGTTGCCCAGGAAGTTTATGTTACATCATTTTCCGCCCTGGAAGCATTTGTTTGACCCTGCAGGTCCCTTGCTTGGGTCATAGTTAGTTATGTTAATTATGCTGATTTATTTAAATAAATTATGCTAATTTATTTTAATAAAAATGACCCAGTTTTAAATCCAGCTCTTGTGTCCCTGTCGTTACTCCGGCTCTTCTGCAAAATGTAGACTCTATAGTTGAATGAAGATTCAATTACTTGCCTCTTCCTCCCTCCTATGTTGTAGGTGTAGTGGGTTTACATTTTGGTAGAAGGATTGGTTAGTCCCCTATTCGGTTTAAACCGAATTTAAACATGCCTGGGATAAACATATATCCATTGTAAGATAAAATACAGGAAATAGTAAAAGGGCAGACTAGATGGACCATGGGGTCTTTTTCTGCCGTCAGTCTTCTATGTTTCTATGTTTCTATGTTTCTATTTTTACTTTTACTGTAACAATCTGCTGACTTCTAATATTTCCCATACCCGCCATCCCATATTGTAATTCTCTAATCACTTCTGTTAGCATGAGCAAAATCTTGCCTAATACAGAAACAATAACTTTTAGAAATGCTTGTAACGTGATTTCCATCAACAAAATGATATTACTGAATTTGAGTCAAGCAAAAATGAAAGCAGGTTGGTTTTTTTGCGAGCAGTAGATTTTTTTAAAAATAATTGATTACAAAGATAGAATCATATATGTGCAACAAATCTTTTAACATCTCAAATGGAACTGAAGAAGAAACTGAAAAATACATTTTAAGGTAAATTGTAAACAGAGGAAGATATTTTTAAAACAGGGAAAAAAGAAACTGGGGCTGGCTTTTTTCTAGTACAGTAGTGAGTTATTGTTGGTGATGGTTGTTCTAGCCAATCTTTGTCTCTGCCACTGCTCTTTTATTATTTTCCTTAATCTATCTGTCTAAACAGTCTGAGATTATAAAACCAAGTTAGAATTTCCAGAATGGATTAACAGAATTTTCCAGCTACATTGTTTAAAAATCCTCATCATAAGAAAGTGATTTTAAGTATCTTACTTACCTTTAACTAGTGCTTTTAGAAATATCAGTGGTAATATTTGCTTTCCCTTCCAAATAAACTTTGCAATATATTTTATTTATTTCAGACCTGGCACTCTTAAGCAGCGTACAATCTGCTATTCATACCTGAATTCTCAAATGAAAAGCTTCCAAGTACAACTAAAAATATTACAAAGAACGTCATTTATGTTTTTCCCATCTATTCAGAACGTTCCATTGTTATAAAATCCTACTACCTTTTTTTAAACAGATACAGTTTCAGAATTTCAGTTATTCACAATAATCAGTAAAGAGTCTATGAACTTTTTAAAAAAAAATCCATTTAAGTGACCAATTTCAAACTCTGTGCAAAAGGTGAAGCTAAGCTTATGTCAAATTATCAATATCAATGTCTAATTAGTGGACTGAAAGCAAAATCCAAGAGAGTACAGTAATAGTAGTTAGAATTCTTTTAATGATATATAAGGCAACATTATACATCAAAAATATCAAGTTAGTTCACTTCAAGTTATGATGACCTGAGGTTATATGACCATAATATTTTTGTCCTCAATTAAATGAGACAGGTGGTTTTTGCTGCATTGCCTGACCTTTTTGCCACAGTGGTTAAGTAAATCACTGTAGTTTTTAAGTTAGCAACATGGTTGTTAAATGAATCTGGCTTCCCAATTGATTCTGCTTGACAGAAGATATCAAAAAGTGATCATATGATCCAGGACACTGCAACCGTCATAAATACGAATCAATTGCCAAGCATCTGAATTTTGATCATATGACCAATGGTTATAAGTGTGAAAAATAGTCATATCACTTTGTTCAGTGTTGTTGTAACTTTGAACAGTCACTAAATGAACTGTTGTATGTTGAGGACTTCCTATACATAGAATGCAGTTTTAGCACAATAGTTAAACCTATCATTGTGGTTTAATTAATAATTAAATTAAAGTAATTATTGTGATGATTTAACAATTAATCATGGTGACTTAGTACAATATTTGGATCCAGCCCATGTTAAGAATAGAAAGTGGTAAGAAATCAAAAATTAAAATTCTGTGTTGCAGATAATAAAATCTTAACATTTATAACCCACTATAAACACAATTGTACAGTACATGAGGTTCATATCTGTAGAAAAGCAGCAATCTGTCATAACTGCCACAGAATTCGTTTTCTAAAGTGGAAATCCCTTGAAAATCAAGTTTCATCCCTGTGATTGAAAAGCCACTTTAAAATATGAGAGCAAAGCCTGAGGAAGGAAAGGATATCACAACAATTGCTAAATAAGATTTATCATGGCCAGAAGATAAAGCTTAGGAGTCATGCCTGGCTTTCTACAGTATATCTTAATAGAAGCAGACTAATTATGTAAATTAATTGTAAAAATGGTAAAAGAAATTGAGTAAATTTAGTTGATCTACATAATTGGATTAACTGAAGCACAATTTTTTAGATCCCACATAACTAAATGTCTCAGCTTTCTGCATTCACACCTTTTTTCTGGCATGAAAAATTATCTTCAACTATTTTTACCTAAGAGCCCAGCTTTCTCCTAGTACCCATTTCAAGCATTAAGTTTATTGATTTCAGGTTGGCATTGCATAGTTGGCTGAAACAGAAAAGAAAGAAGAAAAAAACTTTTTTTCAACTGTTTTTGCTAATAGGTAAGAATGGGAATGACTTGCTTATTTATTTACTTATTTATATCATATTTCTATACCTGATAAATTATGACCATACACAAATTACCACTGAATTCCAGAATGAAGACTGGGATCCAGTATGAACATTAAAGTTTTAAAATTGTTACTATTGTGAGTGTATTGTTCCATTGAACAAAATTTCAAAATTTATATTTTGAATATATTGAAATTGTGTACATTGTTCACTCTTTCTTAGAGCACGTGCCTGAGTAAAAACTGCATCAAGTTTTGGTCGCCAGAACGTTAAAAAAAAGTTAAGATTCTAGTGGAGGCTAAAACATATTAAAAATGGTCACTTGGTGTGTCTAGTTTAATGGTAAAAAGGATTAGGTTGACACAATAACAGTGTTCCAATATCTCAGGGGCTGCTTCAAAGAAGAGGGGGTCAGTCTATTCTCCAAAGTACCTGAGGGCAGGACAAGAAGCCATGAATAGAAATTAATCAAGGAGGGAAGCTACTTAGAACTAAGGAGAAATTTCCTGACAGTTAGAACAATTAATCAGTGGAACAATATGCTTCCAGAAGTTGTGAATGCTCCAACACTGGAAGTATTTAAGAAAAGATTGGATAACCATTTGTCTGAAATGATATAGGATTTCCAAGCTCCCTTCCAATTCTGTTATTCTGTTACATTACTGCACTTATAGTAAGCATCTATCAACCTAAATGGACATATTATATATGAATAATGTTTGATTTATTTGGATCTATTTAGATATAACAAACAACTTATTCTAAACTAATAAAAGTATGTTCAATCCTTCTTTGGCCCTCACCCCACCAGGGGCTACTGAATTTATAAATCAAGGGAAAATGAATTGGAAGATGTACCTTTAAAAAAAATAAAAATTATTTTAAAATGAAGAAGCTTCAATTATCTGAATTGTGGTGATGACACTATTACAATAGCCCAAACTGCAAAGAACAAGCTCTAGCAATGCAAATCAAAGAGCACAGTGAAACAAACGAGACTAAAATATATATAGACAGACGACCCAACTAATGACCACACATACTACAACAATGTAAATGATTTGACATTGAAGATACTGAAGTGGTGGATAGGAGAAAACTCCTGAGAATATCATGGACAGCCATGGAAGCAAATAAATAGATCTAAGAAATAAACTAGATATTTCATTCAAGGTAGGAATAACAGGGCTCAAATTATCCTACTTCAGAAATACTATGAGGAGCTCTCTGGAGAAAGCACTGATGCTGGGAAAGGTGGAAGGAAAGAGAAGAAGACAACAAGCAATAGCAAGGAGGATGGACTCAGTCACAATAGTAATGACTGAGCCATTGAAAGATCTGAAGAATCAAGGTTCAGGTCATCATGCAGAAATTCTACCTGTGTGGTCACTAAAAGTTGACACCAACTTGATAGCAAGCAATAGATCAATCATTAATTCCACATCTCAGAACAGATATGAACAGATAGATAATCAGGAGTAGGAGATTTATAGCATTATGTCTCTTTCATAAGTATTGATGTATTTACACTGCATGTTCTGTTTAAATGTGACATGACCTGGAATTAATCATTGGCAGACACTGTATAGACAAATCTCTTAATTAATAAATTTGCAACAGCATTAATACAAACTAATGCAAATAGGTTCATTTACCAACTCTTCATCTTAAGAAAAAGGACAGGTGAAAAATACAGTAGAAAATACTTTTGTGGACAACATTATTACCCAATTCAAGTAGGATATTTTCATAAGGAGATAAACATATCTACTAAATTCTCAGCTGGAGTTGGGATCATCTATCCAAACATGTCCCAAGTGGATACTCAGTGACTAAGCACCCAGCATAGTTTCAAAAGTATTGCAGTTCCACCAACTGTAGACTTGTTTGACCTTTCCTGCCAAGTAAGTGTCCAAGGCAATTGTAGAAAATGTCAAATGGCTTCCTACTTATCAGACATATTAGCACTCTTTTCTAGGCAAATGTCATTTTTATTCCTTCTGAGAACAGCACATTATTGAAATTAATCAATCACATTCAAGGAAAAGAGGAGACCGTGTGCTGAGTGAAAAACAATTAAGCCATGATTTGGGGAAATGCTTTTTTAAACATATTTTATCCTTAGATCATAATGATATCACAGACCCTAAATATAATCATCTTCTTTTGTACCACAACTCATACAACATGACAGAATGTAATCAACGTTAAAAAAAAGAAAACCATGCACTTAAATAATTTGGCATTATTTTGTCTCTCCTCCATAAAAACCCAAGTATAGTCTTTCAGAATTCACTTGCCCTTCAAGCTAATGGGGCTTATCTAGGGATATAGAATGTTTAGATGACATTAATCCATGATTAAATAGCTACATTAGGAATGTTGCACAGTAAGATTGTGCATCAGACAATACTTTTCACTTTTGTATATCAGACCAGACTTTTGTTTCCTTAGAACAGCAGGCATAACATAACAGACTGTTTTGTAGAGTCCCCTAAGACTGAAATTTGAAAACTGTAATATGATGAAGAAAACATACTTTGTTGAGACATTAAACTTCTAACACAGGTGCCTGCAGGCTAATTGGCACTGTCTCAATACTTTGCTAAAAAGAAAACAAACCACAAAGTTCCAAAACAAGTTATGGTTACTGTGGTCATCTTCCAAACACACAATATCTTGATTTGGTTTGAACAAAGCATAGTTATAAATGTTGGCAGTGTTTAACATAATATGTATGCCCATAATTTTACAAATTCTGCTATTTCTATATCTATTTTTTAAAATTGAAGGAGTATTTATTAAGAGTATTTTATTCAATACTTCTGAATAATAGGATAAACCAAATCCTTCTGATAATTGGTTTTTGAATACTCAAGAGTACAAAATATTATAATAAAATATGTATTTTTAATGACTAAAAACCTATAGCCAAATAATTTGAAAGTAGTTTTGGTAAGACAGAATTCATAATGAAAAACCATGTGTATAAGCAAAGATACAGTGACAACTGTTTTACAAAACCAATGTGTAAGACCCTTTCAATTAGAAGGTTTAAATTGTTTACATTTACAAAATCTATTGTCAAAACCCATTTCTTTCCATTTAATTACCAAGCACATTACATGAAACTTCATAAAGCAAAATTTCTAAGGCATGCAGAAGAATATTTGTTTTTATTTACACTACTCTCTTTTTTGGAAGACTTTATGAATAATTATATTCCACAATAGAGAAAAATGAAAATTCCCAAAGTCATGAGGGTGCTGCATTACAGACTGCACATGAATACTCCTACAACAACAACAACAACAATAATAATAATAATAGTAAGGGAAGGGACCTTCTGGGAGTTGGAAGGGACCTTGGGGGTCTTCTAATCCGGTGTTTTTCAACCAGTGTGCCGTGGCACACTAGTGTGCCGTGAAACATGGTCTGGTGTGCCGCGAAGAAGGAAGCTCAGGTTCCAGTCTCGCAACTTTTTGCTGAGAGAGAGAGAGAAAGAAAGAAAGAGAGAGAGAGAAAGAGAGAGAAAGAGAGAGAGAGAAAGCAAGAGAGAAAGAGAGAGAAAAAGAGAGTGAGAGATAGAAAACAAGAGAGAAAGAAAAGAGAGAAACAGAGAAAGCAAGAGTGATAGAGAGAGAAAGCAAGAGAGAGAGAAAGCAAGAGAGAGAGAAAGCAAGAGAGAGAGAGAGAAAAGGAGAGGAAGGGAGAGAGAAATGAGCAAAAAGGGGAGGAAAAAAGAGAAATGAGAAAATGATTGAGACAGAGAATGAGAGGAAAGAGAGAGAAACAAAAGAGAGAGAAGTGACTCTTAATTTAAAGCATATGATAAAAAGCACCCAAAGAATAAGAGAGAAAACCCCCCCCAACCCTCATCTGTTTTTGGAAATGGTTCAAGAGTGTGTATACACACACAAGGGTGGGGAGGAGACGGATGGAAAAGGAGAGGAGAGTGTCTTAGGGTGTCATTTTGTGTCATTTTGGTTGGTGGTGTGCCCCAGGATTTTAAAATGTAAAAAGTGTGCCGCGGCTCAAAAAAGGTTGAAAATCACTGTTCTAATCCACCCCCTGCTTAGGCAGGAAACCCTACACTACTTCAGATAAATGGTTATCCAACATCATCTTTAAAACTTCCAGCGTTGGAGCATTTACTTCTGGAGGCAAGTTGTTCCACTAATTAATTGTTCTAACTGCCAGGAAATTTCTTGTTCATTCCCTATTTAGTTTCTAACTTTCTACCCATTGCTCCTTATTCTTTGGTCAGGTGCTTTGGAGAGTAGTTTGATGGCCTCTTCTATGTATCAACCCCTGAGATATCGGAAGACTGCTATCATGTCTCCCTTAGTCCTTCTTTTCACTAAACCAGACATACTCAATCCCTGCAACCGTTCTTCATATGTTTTAGCCTCCACCCCCCTAATCATCTTTGTTGATTTTCTCTGCACTCTTTCTAGAGTCTCAACATCCTTTTTACATTGTGGCGACCAAAACTGAATTCAGTATTCCAAGTGTGGCCTACCAAAGCATTATAAAATAGTATTAACACTTCACGTGATCTTGATTCTATCCCTCTGTTAATGCATCCTAGAACTGTGTTGGCTTTTTTGACAGCTGCTGCATACTGCTGGCTCATTTTTAAATGGTTGTCCACTAGGACTCCAAGATCTCTCTCTCTCTCTCTCTCTCTGTTACTATTGTTGAGCAAGGAACCACATATACTGTACCTGTGCATTTTGTTTTTCTTGCCTAAATGTAGAACCTTACTTTTTTCACCATTGAATTTCATTTTGTTAGATAGCACCCAATGTTTAAGTGGTATCTTAAACATTGTATCTTCTGTATCTTGATCCTATCTTCTGGAGAGTTGGCTATTCCTGCCAGATAAGAAGGTATCATCTGCAAATCTGATTAGTTCCCCATCTATCCCCTTATCCAAGTCATTGATTAAGATGTTGAAGAGTACTGGGCCTAAAACAGAGCCTTGCGGCATTCCACCTCATACTTCCCTCCATATAGATGCAGTTCCATTGAGCATTATACATTGAGTGCAGTTGGTCAGTTTTGAATGTATCTGTTGGTATTGCTGTCTAACACATATTTTTCTACTTTATCTAGTAGTAGGTTAAGGTCTACTTTATCAAATGCCTTACTGAAGTCCAAGTAAATTATATCAACAGCATTCCTCTGGTCCACTAATTTTGTTACTTTGTCAAAGAATGCAATAAGACTAATCTGGCATGATCTGTTTTTGACACAAATCCATGTTGGCTTTTGGTTATTACCGTATTATATTATACCGAGTATAAGACGCAGAAATGATATATACTGTTTGCTGTGTATTTCTGTGTAAGTGTACCTGACCCATAGAAATAGCAAACACAGTGGTACCTCGTGATACGAACCCCTCGCCAAATGAACAATCCGAGATACGAACCCGGGGTTCGGAAATTTTTTGCCTCTTCTTCCAAACTTTTTCCATCTTACAAACCCGCCGCCTGAACGCCGAACCTGGAAGATCAGCAAAAGTTCAGGTTTGGGTGGCCGCGGAGAAGCCCCGCCGCCCGGCTGTAGCTTTTTGAAACAGCTGGGGGGCTTCTCGGCATCCTCCTGAACCCGAATGCCAAACCCGAACTTTTCCCAAACTTCCGGGTTCGGCGTTTGGGAGGCCGCCAAGAAGCCCCGCCACCCGGCTGTCGCCTTTTGAAACAGCCGGGGGGCTTCTCGGCGTTCTCCCGAACGCCAAACCTGGAAGTTCGGCAAAAGTTCGGGGTCGGCATTCGGGTTCAGGAGGACGCTGAGAAGCCCCGCCGCCCGTCTTTTAGCTTTTCAAAAGAGTTGCAGAGCTGTCAGGCCAGTCGGGAGGCTGGAAAGAAGGTGGGGAATCCCAATAGGGAATTCCATGGGCGGAGCTTTGACATCACAAAGACGTCCTTCCTGGCCGGCCACATTTCGGCCCACAGAGTTGGCCTTCTCCAGGTTCTGTCAACCGGACAATGTCTGTGGGGGCTCTGGCCCTCTGGAATCAGCTCCCCCCAGAGATTCATACTGCCCCCACCCTCCTCGCCTTTTGCAAGAGTCTTAAGACTCACCTGTGTCACCAGGCCTGGGGCAATTATATCTTGCCTGCCTGACCAATAAATTTGATGCATGGTGTGATTGGATTGTCTGATTGAGTAGTATATAGGGTTTTTGGCTGTAGTTTTTTTAATGTATTAGATTTGTTTTGTACACTTTGTATCTTCAGAGAGGTGGCATACAAATCTAATCAATAATAATAATAATAATAATAATAATAATAATAATAATAATAATAATAATAATAATAATATATTTATTCTGTGAGCCGGCACGAGTTTTCGGAGAAGAGCGGCATACAAATCTAATATAATAATAATAATAATAATAATAATAATAATAATAATAATAACAACAACAACAACAACAGCAACAACAACAACAATAATAAGCAGGCATTGCTGCTGTTTGCTGCAAGGAGGTAAATTGCTGGCAGGCAGAGAACAAAGGGTGGAGATGGCTGTGTGGGGCTGCCTTCAGTGCATAATACACCTCTTTTGGTGGGGTTAAAAAGGTGCGTCTTATACTCTGGCCCTTTGTTCCTTCTAGGTGTTTTGTTGATTCCTGCTTATTTTTTCCAGAATCTTCCCTGGTATTGAAGTCAGGCTGATAGGTCTGTAGTTTCCTGGCTCTATTTCCCCCCTTTTTTGAAGATAGGAACTATATCAGCTCTTTTCTAGTCCTCTGGCAGTTTCCTGTTGCTCCATGATCTTTTATACAATTATTGCCAAATAATCATTGAATAACGAGGAACAAATTCTTTCTTTTTACTTACCACTAAACAGGTACATAGAGATGATCCATATAAACAATTAATTTTTAAGTTAAGTTTAAGATAGAAGAAATCTATCTTTTACGTGACTCCAAATCCATATTTGTTCAACATTTCTGAAAATTTAGCTCAAATATATCTAAAAGGTACCTGGCTAGTAAAGGCTGTTTTCCTGAAAATGAATTGTACTCATATGCAGTAAAACTTTGTTTTCCCATATCAAATCTTATATTCAGAAATGAACCATTTTTATCCCATCATAAATGGCAAGAGAGGCATGATATGGGTGCCACCTGATAGGCCCAAGGAAGTTGGGCTTTCTCTGCTCTGGCGCCCATTGGAACATTTTCATCCCTGAAGTTAGATCAACTTAATTTCTCCTTATTTCTGGAAGTTCCTCAAAACTTCTGGCTTTATCATTAGACTGGGAAAGGGGGGTGGTATCTCATGGATCTGGTGAGACAGCATCCTCATTGATTAAATCTCTTGTGTATGTGGGGTTTTTTAAATACTGTACTACTTTATTTATTCATTCATTCATTCATTTATTTATTTGATTTTTATGCTGCCCTTCTCCTTAGACTCAGGGCGGCTTACAACATGTTGGCAATAGCACTGTTTTTTTAACAGAGCTAGGCTATTGCCCCCACAATCCGGGTCCTCATTTTACCCACCTCGGAAGGATGGAAGGCTGAGTCAACCTTGAGCCGGTGATGAGATTTGAACCGCTGACCTTCAGATCTACAAGTCATCTTCAGTGGCTTGCAGTACAGCACTCTACCTGCTGCGCCACCCCGGCTCATATTTATTTATTTATTTGTTGTTGTATGCTGTCCAGAGACACTTCTTGTAGGTGGTCATGTAAATTTGATACACAAATGAAGAAATTGACTGCTGCTGCCTCTCATCTTATAAAAGATGACTGCTGCTGCCTCTCATCTTTTTCATGGCTGAGAACTGAATGTATATGATTGCTTTTTAAAATATTGCGGATTTTAGGTTAGTTGTCTCATTTAATTAATTGGATTTGCCATTGTACTTTATTGTTTTTTATTATATGTTTTAAGCCGCACCGAGTCTTCGGAGAAGGGCACCATATAAATCCAATAGATTAGATAGATAGATAGATAGATAGATAGATAGATAGATAGATAGATAGATAGATAGATAGATAGATAGATAGATAGATAGATAGATAGATAGATAGATAGAAAGGCAGGCAGGCAGGCAGGCAGGCAGGCAGGCAGGCAGGCAGGCAGGCAGGCAGGCAGCTTCAATGCCTTCCTAGGAGTAGCATCCACATGACAGAAAGAAGCTATAGCAATAGCAATAGCACTTAGACTTATATACTGCTTCAGAGTGCTTTCCAGCCCTCTTTAAATGGTTTACACAGTCAGCCTATTGCCCTCAACAATCTGGGCCCTCATGTTACCAAACTCAGAAGGATGGAAGGCTGAATCAACCTTGAGCCAGGTGAGATTCAAACTGCTAAATTGCAGTCAACCAGCAGCAGAAGTAGCCTGCAGTACTGCATTCTAACCATGGCACTACTATAAATCTATAACTGTAAAAGAAGAAATGGAAGAACCTGGGAGTGGAATGAGAAGTGGGACCAGCATAGAATTGTTATGTAGCCACAAGCAAAGTAGGTCTGACCCATCTTCAGTGCCATTGGTCCTTAACTAACTCTAAGCAAAGGCCAACTACGGTATTAGTTGAGAAGATTCTCTGGCATAGGCTTTAATAATAAATAATTTTAATTGAAACTTCACATAAGGTCTTTTGCGCCTGACAATACTAATGTTATTATATGACTACCTAGCCTCTGTTTAAACACCTTTCATGGAGAATCCACCAGATCTTGAGGCATTTGGTTTCATTGTCATTTCTAATTATGTTAATTGTATTCCAGGTAATATGGTTATTTAGTTTTTATCGAAGCAAAATTACACTATGAAAATCACTTACATATAATTGACCTATTTAAAAGATTGGAATTATGATTTAAAATGTTTAGTGGTCAGGATGCTTTATAATTTTAAATTACAATAAATTATTGTAAATGTTAATAGAATATTACAGCCAAAGTTGCTTTTTATTATTATACATTTAATAAGGTCACATAGTGATCACGTTATCTGAGGTAGCAGTTTGATATATACTGTATGTATTCACAGGTTTTTCTTTTCATTACGTTTTTTTGGAGGGGGTAGGGAAAGCAGGGAGGAACTCAGTTTTATTAATCTCTAAGTGACATCTAACCAAGTATTAAATACATTAATATAAAGTATTATATTAAACAAATATCCTTTAAACAATAACTATTATGAATGACTCATTATTATACAGTTTCACAAACTGCCCTTTTTACCATAATCTTGTCTTAATCCTGGTCCAAGGACAGGGTTAATCAATACTGTTCAATTTAATGAAGAAATGGTCGCGTGCCCTCGGCGTGGGACCCATATTTGTGTTGGTGCCGGATCAACACGGCACTGACTTCTGGGTTACTGGGAGGTCTCGTGCAGCAGTGCGAGATCTTCCAGAATGCTCAGCGCTGGTCATGTGGCCGGAAGTGACTGGACTTAGCGAGCGGTCTTTTTAAAAGGCTTGCAAGCTGCCCTGCTCTTCCCTTCTTTGGCCTGGCTGCTAGCAAGTACAGACACCCACCCACCCTCCACTCAATCTAGGGTACTTAAAGGTCACCTAACTAGGGGCCGAGTAGGAATTTTTTGCAATCTCACCACATTTGAGTCTACATTGTTTTTTCGCCTACTCCACCCTAGAAGACGGAGAAGTGTATTTTGGTTACGTGGCGTGTCTGGGGGGTTAATTAGGTCAGCATGTAGCAATTTTATGTATGGTTTG
Organism: Erythrolamprus reginae; assembly: GCF_031021105.1. NCBI lineage: Eukaryota > Metazoa > Chordata > Lepidosauria > Squamata > Dipsadidae > Erythrolamprus > Erythrolamprus reginae. The sequence continues at coordinate 238,980,273 of NC_091950.1, forward strand.
TATGAGATGTATGACTGTTTTTTTATATTAAGGGTTTTAAACTGTTTTAATTATTGGATTTGTACTGTTTTTGTTGTTGTTATTAGATTTGTATGCCGCCCTGAGTCTTCGGAGAGAGGCGGCATACAAATCTAATAAATAATAATAATAATAATAATAATAATAATAATAATAATAATAATAATTGTCTAATTTCTTCTTGGTCACTGTTTGGCAGTAACGGGGCGGAAAAGGGTATCAGTAGCATCTGTGTGTTCTCCATTGGGCATCTTTTGGAAGATGATCGGCTGCCCCTTGCAACAACTCATGCTGCCTACACGACCGGGGTGGTGGAGAGGGGGTGCCTTTCGAGCTCACTTACATCATTTCTGGTTCCGGCTCATGGGGGTGAGCCCTCCCACACTCTCGAGGTGCAGTCCTTTTCAGGGCTGCACATAAGCTAACGTTAACCTCGCACTGCCCAGGCTGGAGTTTTGCCCATTTAGTTGCCCAAGTATGTTACACATAGGAACTTCCGCCCCATTTAGTTACCTCGGCAGGTATTCTATAGTTATATTTAATAAAGTGACCCTTATTACCCAGCTCTCGTGTCCGTGTGTTATTCCGCATCCAACACAATTTGTTAATGGATGGATGGAAATGTTGGGAAAAAAATTCTATAACTACATTATCATTTGACAGGTTTTGTAGATAAAGGGTACATGCAAGGCTTTGAGTCCCTACTCAAAGTAATTTTAATCAGTCGTTATTAAAACCAAATAACTTTAATAAATCACCACATGACTCCCTAAATAATTAACATCTGCAGGCATCTTTTCAATAGTGTAGTATCTTATCAGCAGTCATTGAAATTCCAATGCAAACACCTCTATCCCTATCCCAACCCTAAGAAATATTATATCTTTATCAATATACAATATTATTGACAGGTTAAGTTATGTTGCTATAATGTAAATTAGACTAATTGGTCTATAATTTGAGGCATCACCCTTATCATCAAAGACTACTAAATTCCCCCCCCCCCCATTTTTAAAAGAGACATGAATTCAGATTTTATTGCCAAATAACAAGTGAAAGAACCAAAAACATTTCAAAACCATATGTTTCTGTGTTCCTTTATATACATTTTTTCCAGTTTACACTATTAAGGGTTTTTTCTTTTAATTAAAAAAATACTTCCATCAACTTCAGTTTTATAGTGTAAAAGTAAAAGTAAAAACACATCTTGAAGTAGTTTACTATTGGTAGCATGAACAGCACTCCAGAAACTGGATTGCCTTTGCCAAGGAAATGTTCAGGGCCGTATATAAATAGATATCATTAAATGTAGACAGTTTTGTTTTGAATGACGCTAATCTTACATGGCAAATCTGAAGGAATTCAACATGGATTTTGTCCCTGAGAAATTGTTTAACATTAACACTGAATAGTAGGTTCTCAAAGAACAGGATATGTGATTATCATTCTACTTCATGAAAAACTTATTCTATGAAATACAGCCCACTCATTTGTTATATATATCACGACCAAACATCATGCTAGACATTGTTATTATAAATTGAGAATTGACTATGATAAATGAATAATAAAACAATGAATTTGCATCACTACGCTATACATTTTTAAAGTCTAAATTTCATTTATCCACTTGTAAGAGACTCTAACACTAAACTTATCTCTATTTCATATTTCATTCATCACAATGCTGAAACATCACTGGATCTTTTGTTAGGCCAGTTTAATCTTATCTTCAGGAATGTAGCATGTAACATGAAAATATTCCTCTTGCCCAACATTTGAGCTATCATTGTTGGAATAAATTTGATTAAGTTTTTCTTTGGCAGCTGTCCAAACAAAGAATTTGTACACTTTACCTTTTATTAAACACAAATGTAAGTATTACTAGTATCATAAACTCCTAGTGCCATTACTTGTGGCATTATGGTTAATATATTTTAATATTCCTCAACTTTAATAGAGAAGCATTTTCTTTAAAAGCTTTTTTAAAAATGGTCAGAAGACTTACTTTTAGCTCATATAAGAACTTTGAGGAACTTTTGTATGAAAAGTCTACATGTTCATATAATTTACTATAATCTATTAAGCTAAACTAAACATGGACAACTATATTCCTGCTCATCCAAAAATAATTCAACAATCCCTCTTACTGGTAGTAGGCAGCTGGATTGTACAATTGGTCAGCAGCAGCCAAGATGAGACTGAACTTTAATAACCCAGCACAGCCTAAGAAGTCATACCAAGAACCAGAGAGGCAAGTTGAAGCAGGTCAAAAAGACCAGGTACTAAAGAACAAGCAAAGAACCCAATAGAAGGAAAGATACAACTGGCATTGAACTATCACATAGATAATTTAGAGGTGGCCCTATACTCAATACTCTACCTAGTAACCAGTTAAAAGAGACCACATGAGTATCTAGGAGAAAGAATTAGTTCAGGAGAACTGAAAGACTCCCAAAGGCTTCATAGACCCAGAAAGTATCACCTTAGAAGCAATGCTTCACAAGGTTCCAAATTGGAAACAGCACAGACTGCACAAAAAGAATAAAGACTGAAGAAACCTCATAAGGACACCAACATGGAAATATCACTATTGTGAATCAAGGCAAGAAAGCAGCAATGCTTTGGGGTTTGTCAAAAGCATTTTAAGATAATATAGGCTTCAAAAACATCCGTTTTAAAATACTCCCACAGCAGTCCAGAACTACCACGCTTGTCCTATGTGGTATGCGCATAGCGTCCCTCAATTGCTCTTGCACAAACGTATGCGGCAAGGGGGAGAATCAGGACAGGCAGAAGCCAATTGAGAGGAAAACTTTCACTCTGGAAAGCTTTCTTTCCCCCAATTCCTGCTCTCGGCGGCTTCTGCTGTCCCGATCCCCCCCCCTGCCACACATATGTGCACAAGAGCAAATTGAGAGGAAAGCTGTCACTTTGGAAAACTTGCTGCACGTTTGTAGCTTCTTGGATTGCTGAGGGGGAGAGGCAATAGGCAGCAGCAGCTATCTCTGTTTCTCACCCTCTCAGCAATCCAAAAAGCCCAGAATGGGCAAAGATGCCTGGAAAGCTTGCTGTATGTTCGGTGCTTCTCGGATTGCTAAGGAGGTAAGCAGTGTGGCAGAGGATGAGCCACCTTCAGTTTTCCCCTTCACAACGGTTGCCGCAGGATTGCAACCGTGCAAGAAGGGATAAGTTGAGCTGCAGTATGTAGCTGGCGGGAGCTTTTCTCTTGGGCAGCGTGCGGCCAGAGAACATGCTGCTTCTCACAAGGCCTCTCTGATGGTGGCAGGGGAGGGGGGGGAAATAACCGAATGCCTGTGAGGAAGGGGGAGGGACCTTCAGACTGCACACGTGCATCATCCATTGCTGAATCGGCTTCGACTGTGTATGTATGGTAAAGGATCACTCATTGCTGGCTGGCACACAGGTTTTAAAATAAATAGAAGAAATGAACATCCAATCACCTACACAGATGCTTCAGGTTTGTCTATAATGTTGTCTTTTGGCTAAAAAGTGAAAGGACGGGGATTTCTTATTTGTGCAACCTCTGCAGCTGGAGGACACTTTGATCTCAGATTGATTTTGGGAGAAGGGTTTTTTTACACCCTGGCTGAACCTGCAATGTTCGCAAGTCAGAATTCAGAAGAAACTCAGAAAACAGACTAAACATTTAACACATGAGATTCTTTACCTTTGCACTCCGGGGCTTTAGGAAGCTTTTCTGAAACCTCTGGAGTGCAAAAAACAGCACAACAGCTAATCAGAAGTGCGTTTTTCCAAACTTCTGGTTTGTTCATTAGGTGGGGTTTTTTTGCCTCTGGAGCTTCAAGGAAGCTTCCCTGAAACATCTGGAGGACAAAGCGGCCTTTCCCGAGTCTTCGGAGACGGGCGGCATACAAATCTAATAAACTATAGCTTTCTGAAGGCTGAAAATCAGCTGGCCTCACGTGCTTCGGCCCTTGGGGCCGAAAAAGAAAAAGGAAAGCAAAATTGCTTCCTCCCGTATTTGGGAATACAGTACTAGGGAGTTGTCGAAGCGTGGAACTCATTACCAGACTCAATAGTGTCAACCCCTAACCCCCAACATTTCTCCCTTAGACTATCCACAATTGACCTCTCCAGGTTCCTAAGAGGTCAGTAAGGGGCGTACAAAAGTGCACTAGTGTGCCTTTCATCCCCTGTCCAATTGTCTTTCCTTTATCTCATATATCATATATATTTTCTTCCATTCATATATCTTCTCCTCTATTTTATATTTTTCTTTATATATATTACCTCATGTCTATTCTCTTCTATATGTATTGTATATTGGACAAAATAAATAAATAAATAAATAAAAATAAATACTGTAAATAAATTTCGACAGAAAATCAACCATATGACTATTCTTGGCTAAAAGCTGATTTGGAAGCAAGCCTGTAGCTCAGATGTTAATATCCTCCCTTGCATCCAGAATGCTATAGGTTCAAATCCCAGTAAGGGTATGTCTAGCTGATGAGGCCATAACAAGGTCGAAATAGATCTATACTAGGCTCCCTTCCTTTTCACTTAGTAGCAAAATATGTATGTACAGTGAACCCTCGAGTTTCGCGTCCTCAAGGATCGCGAAAGGGCTATTTCACTAGTTTTCAACCCGGAAGTAAACTCCACCATCTGCGCATGCGTGCCCTTCCACGCATGCGTAGATGGTGGAGTTTCCCCGCCGGGCAGAGGCTTCCCTGGGTCTTCCCCCTCTTGCCCCGGTAAGACCCCAGCGGCGGTGGGCTGGAGCGCGAGCTTGGGGCACCCTAGCTCCGCTTCCCAGCTGGGAAGCGGAGCCGGCAACAGCGTGGGCGGGCGGGCGGCGCGCGCGAGCTTGGGGCAGCCTAGCTCCGCTTCCCAGCTGGGAAGCGGAGCCGGCAACAGCGTGGGCGGGCGGGCGGCGCGCGCGAGCTTGGGGCAGCCTAGCTCCGCTTCCCAGCTGGGAAGCGGAGCCGGCAACAGCGTGGACGGGCGGGCGGCGCGCGCGAGCTTGGGGCAGCCTAGCTCCTCTTCCCAGCTGGGAAGCGGAGCCGGCAACAGCGTGGGCGGGGCGGGCGGCGGGCGCGAGCTTGGGGCAGCCTAGCTCCGCTTCCCAGCTGGGAAGCGGAGCCGGCAACAGCGTGGGCGGGGCGCGCGGCGCGCGCGAGCTTGGGGCAGCCTAGCTCCGCTTCCCAGCTGGGAAGCAGAGCCGGCAACAGCGTGGGCGGGCGGGCGGCGCGCGCGAGCTTGGGGCAGCCTAGCTCCGCTTCCCAGCTGGGAAGCGGAGCTAGGGTTTCCCCAAGCGCGCGCGCACCCCAGGCGCAAGCAACGGGGTGGGCGGGCGAAGGGCGGGCGGCAGTGGAAGTAAAAACACCATCTGCGCACGCGCAGATGGTGTTTTTACTTCCGCACCACTACTTCACGAAAAATCGATCATCGCTTGGGGTCCTGGAACGGAACCCTCGCGATGATCGAGGGTTCACTGTATATGTATATGTATATTTCAACACAAAAAACATGTAACCTGTCCCTGGTACAGAGTTGAAGGGTTTGGATACTGTAGCCTAGAGGGTAATTATCTGCCTTACAAGGCTAAGGTTACAAGGTGAAGTCCCAGTGAGGGTATGGCTAGCTGATGAGGCCAAAATAAGGCTGAAATAGATCTATCCTAGTCTCCCTTAATTTTCAAATTCAGCAAAAACATGTGACACACACACATATTTCACAGCTCTCTGGAGTGCCATTTTGCAATTCATATAATTAAGTTAACAAATACTCTATCCTTAATTATAATCTCTTACAATCTTCATATATGACTAGTAGAGATAGAAGTTGGTATTTTTATTTTAGCTGAATAAAGAAATATCTAATTTTTTTCTTATTATTGTAATGGGACTCGTGCCCTGGTCACCTCCAGATTAGATGACTGCAATGCACTATCTACATCAATCTGTCCTTGAAGAGTTGGCAGATGGCACAGAACCTTGACAGGAAATACCAGTTGGCACAGAATGCTGAGGGGGGGGGGCAGCTATTTGTGCTTCTAATGGAATATGTGTTACATCTCTGTATCAAAAGCTGCACTGGCTGACAGTTTACTTTTGGGTCCAATCCAAGGCGCCACTTTTAATATTTAAAGCCCTTCATAAGATATGGTTAATCTGAGAGATTGCACCTTCCTGATTACATCAGCCTGCTCCACTGGATTAGGAAGAGTTGGCATGTTGTAACTACCATTAAGCTACAGTCGGGACCTTCATTTGATGGGCCACAAGAGACTGTTGTGGTACTCACCTTATGAAACATTTTCCCTTTCCTGGGAATATGCTCAGATGACTCCACTGTTGAGGTGGCCATTTTTATCCTTTCTTAAATGTGGTTTGTGTTTTAGATTTTATGATTTATTTATTAAATCAAATGTATAAAGCTGCCCAAAGTCACCTTCAGTGAGATGGGCAGCTATATATATTTGATGAATAAATAAACAAATGGTCCTTTAGTCTTAAACTGAAACCATATTGCCCATAGCAATTAATCATATAAATTACAATAATTCTTTCACATTTTGTTCACCTATAAAACCATTTTCCTTAATCGAAAACTAATAAATGTTTACTTTTACACTGCTCCATAAAATAAAGGCACACTTGTAGTCACAAATGCAAAGCTGGAAAAATGTCCATGTTTTGTATGCAATAAACTATTTGGATGTTCATTTCCAGTGTGTATAGTAGATTATCGATCATCGCTCAATACTGGTATTAAAGGAAGGGAACAAATTTTATTCCACATTTAAATACTAATATTATACACACACATGCATGCATACACACACACATTTTTTCTCTATTTTTTTTTTAAATAACCAACCAGAAGTAACCAGAATACATTATTTGATTATATCTTCAGGCCCAAAGAAAGAACCGAAATTTAGTGCCTTTCAAAAATACAACAGGGTTGAGGCCAACAGAACATAGGAGGAAAGATTGTGCCAGAGGGCAGGTGCTATAATGGAAAAAGCATGTTCCTTGGATCATGGCAAGTAACATTTCTTCAAACAAAGACCCTGATGCATGTCCAACCTACTGGACCATGTGGTTGGGCAGATATCCATCTGGGACAAGTGGTCCATTAAATAACATAGTGCTATGTCATATAGGATTTTAGTGACAACAAGGAGCTCGAATTATACCTGGAAATTTGTCATTGCATTTTGACAAATAGTGGTGTTATATGGGAGTATAACAGCAACAATCCCACCTGATAATAGCAACAATCCCACTTGGTTCAATCTCACTAGAATAGAGCCTTCTGGATAACCAGATCTAGCATATAGAGAGTAGTTGGAAGAAGAAACATCATACATATTGCCAGTGATGGGCTACCAAAATCTTTACTACCACTGTGGGCCTGGCTTATGCAGGATGCCCTGCATTGTCTTTCAACATCTTTCACTGCAAATTGGATGCTCTGACGTGGAACTCCATTTTTGCTACCCCACTGCGTTCACATACACACAGAGACATATACACACACGTCCGGGCAGTAGCATACTGCTTTGAGCACCCAGAGGAAAGCCTAGATATAAATTTAACAGGTACATTTTAAAACCTTTTCATCTGCTCTTGTCTCGCTGAAATACCAAAGTCAATTTCAAAGAGTTTTCTAAGATGTACGCATATTCATCCTATATGATACAAAGAAACGCTAGTAATCTACGTAATATCCACCTAATTTGCACTTTTCATTGTGAAATTTTCAAATTGGAACTACAGAAAAGAGAAGCTAAAAGGTTCACCATTTTTATGAGAAGGAACTAGCAAGCTATAAAAGTTAGTTTAAAAGAAAATGCATTTCCTCCGATGCAGTCAAAAGCAAAAGGATGACCTGTAAAATGCTCCTCCGGGCCAGTAAGGAAGTTAATTTGAACTTTTTTTATCACACAGAAATAAACAGCAAACTTTCACTCATTACATTTATATCTAGGAGCAATCTCTCCATTTTTTTTACCCCACAAAACCCTTATGAAGTAAATGAGGCTGAGGGATAGTAACCTGAAATATCTGAACCTGGATCTCCAGTTATCACAGATCTCTGGATAAATCAATCATATAGTTCAAGACTAATATGACTTTTTAAAAGCTGATGTGGAATATTTGATGAGTTATTAAATAACCCAGTCTTAGCCTCCTATTGATTGGCCACGATATGCCCAGTTTTTCATATCAGTAATGGTTTGACTCAGAAAAGGAGGGGAGAAATGCCCAGACTTCTAAAAAAATAAAAAGCATTAGGAAGTAAAACAAAACAGTTGATTCTGTTAGCATGTTTAAGTTGAGAAATTCTGAAAGGCTTTCAAGATGCTACTACATTTTCTTACATAACAAAATCCAATAACTCCAATTCTTGCTAGTGGTCAACAGGCCATAGCCTCAGAAGTACTAATTTTTAATGCATTATCAACAAATAAAGCATGTTTTAAATGCAAATACGAATACTAAAACCCACAAATAAACAGAAAGTAAAGCCATAACTTATATTTTATTCATATTAACCAAATATGAGCAGATATTATTAAACATGTCATAGATTGCAATGGCAGACTGAATATTAAAGGAGATAGAAAGATCCTTGCCAAGATCCATATTGTAAATTTTACTACAGGGGAAATAATGTTATTATGTTGGTCTCTGGAGCTATGGTTTCAAACCAAAATTAATCCTTTTCCCAGGCACAAATCACACAGTCGTCTTAATATCTGAAATTATCAAAGGTCTGACATCCTTTCATAAAGCCAGATTGAACAGAATGAATTATTCATTGTAACACTTTCTATAATATTCACGCCAAAGTCAAAACCTTAACAGATTATAATTTGCAGTTTGTGGGATCAGTTACTAGTTTTGAAATAAGTATAAACCCTATCATATGAGATAGGTAAGGAACCCTTTCTCAAAAAATTTATTATTTATTTCTAACAATAATCAGATTCTCCTTATCTTACTTGAATACCATTCAATAGGAAAGCTGCCCAGCCAAGAGCTTCCTGGCTTTCAATGATTTAATCTTATCCAATATTTTCTGTAAAGTTAAAGATGAAGATAAATCCGTTGGATAAGCATAAAAAATCCTTGGGAGACTTCTGTTAAAATTCCATTCAGGTACTCAATAGGTGTATTTTAAAGTATAATTGTGAACAGAACTCCATCAACTGAAACTTAATTTATAAACTGTAAGTATGTCCAGAAAACTCTCACATTTAAAAATCCATCAGTATAGTTTGACTGTTGTTGAGGGGGGGAGGGGCGGAAATGAATCTAAATCTGATAATAATTTATGACTTTTATTCCAGATCAATGATAGATAGAATATTTAATTAAAACCCCTACAAATAATTATGTTTATTTATTAGCAAAAAAAGATTTGTTAAAAATTATTTTAAATGTCTGTTTTTTCCTCTAAATGGACTACTTAAGCTATCTATTTCCATCATTAACCATCAAAGGTATACAATAATAAAAATACCTAAATATTTATCAACTATAAATTTGAACATATTTTAGGATTATTATTCCTCTGAATATTCCAAAATTTCCACATATATATACTGTAACTGTTCCATTCATTTCCAAGAGAAAGGGGAAGGGGAAGGGGAAAGGGAAGGGAAGGGGGAGGGGGGAGGGTATATCAGTGGTGGTTGCTCCCGGTTTGGACCAATTCTTAGAACTGGTAGCGCCGTCCACATGCCTAGGACACTTCTGTGAATGTGCAGAAAGCATCTCACGTGTGCAAACCAATGGCAAAATATTTTACAATCCACCACTGCAGGGGCGGATTCCTCTTACCTGCTGCTACCATTGCGCTGCATGGGGAGTCTTGCATGCGCATATGCTATGCATATGTGTCCCAGGCATGATTTTGCTTCCACACATGCACAGGAAGGAAAAAAATGCGGAAATCTTGAGAGGAGGCACGCACATGAGATTTCAGCGGGTTTTTTTGCTTCATCACTTGTGCAGAAGCAAAAAATCACTGAAATCACACACGCGTGAATGTCCCCTCATGAGATTTTGCTTCTGTGCATGCGCAGGAAGCAAAAAATACCAACAATTAAAGAAAAAAGATGGCGGCGCCCGAAGGATGGCACTGGAGAAGTTGCGTGCAAATTGCGCAATCTGGCGGCCACTACTGGTGCGCAGTCGCCTACTGCACCAGTAGCAACCAAATTCAGCACCACTGATATATATGTATTTATACACAAAGTACATTGTATATATAAAATAAATCTTGACGATGGGAAAAGCTAGATATAAAATTAATTCAAAATTGTTATAAAGAAGAAATACAGTAGTAAATATTTGATTAAAACTTTTAAAAAGAGAGACAAAATTACTCCTTTAGAAATCCCAAGTAAAATATACTTAGCCCATTGGCTTTTTACTCTCTTTCCCGATAGAGTTTTAAGATAAAAAATGAACAGGCCAAAAAAGAAAGGAAAATATCTACATCACAGTGTAACAATATGTAAACATATTGATCTGTGATAAAGTTTGGTAAAATAATGGCCATACATATATGCATGCATGGATAAATACATGCATGCATGCATACATACATACACTTTTAAAATATGGAGCCTTAGTCTTTTTTGTAAACATTTCTTTTTTTTCTCCATTGATGTATATTATTTATCCTTTGCTTTTGCTGTTGTTTACTAATAGTTTCTTTTGTTTAAAAAGATCCAAATTTGTACACTTTGGAGAAAAAAATGATAAAATTTAACTGTGGTTATATTGCCTAGTCAAGAGAGAGGTTTTGTCAAACTAAATACAACAAAACAAGTTCCACTGTAGCCAAATGCTTGGACCTCAAGATAATCTGTGAATTTCTAGAACACAGGCCATAATCGCAGCATTCTGATTATAAAAGACATGAAAACATGGTTATCTTGTTTAGCTATTAATTATTATCATGCCACCCAGTACAATGGAGTTGGGGTGGGGGTGATAAAAGGTAAGAATCCTTAGAACCTCTAGGACAGTGATGGTGAACCTTTTTTCCCTCGGGTGCTGAAAAAGCGAGTGAGTTACCACACCCAAAATTCATGCCTGGGGAGGGCAAAAACAGCTTCCACCACCACCCTGGAGGACCTCTGGAGGTCGGAAATACTTTGTTTCCCAACTTTGGTAGGCCCAGTAGGCTTGTGTTTCACCCTCCCCATGCTCTAAAGGCTTCCCTGGAGCCGGGGGAGATTAAAAACACCGTCCTGCATCCCCCAGATGCTCTCTGGAACAAAAAATGCCTTCCCAGAGCCTCTGTGTGAGCCAAAAATCAGCTAGCCATCACACACATGCATGTTGGAGCTGAGCTAGGGCAACAGCTCACACACCAGCAGATATGGTTCCGCATGCCACCTGTGGCATCCGTGCCATAGGTTCACCATCACTTCTCTAGGATAAATAATATTCAGATACAACAAAAAATGCAAATTCTCTTAAAAATACCAGAAGTGATTGCTCCCTATCTCTAATAACAAATGTAAAAGACACACTCTTCAAGATGTACAAAATGTCTTTTCTGAAAAGTTGAGTATTCAAGCAACAGTGCAGAGGAAAGACCAAATTTCAAGAAAAAGCATAATTTGATCCTACAGTCACTTATTTGTACAAATAAAAGAAAGGACAAAATCCTCTAAGAGTGCTGAATTCCACAGGCATGAATACTGAATTTCAGAAATGTTCAGGAGAGTACTCTCTTAGACAAATGTGTGAAAAGACCTAAAGGCATCCCCAAAACGTAGTGATAGAAGAGACAACATTTCTACTTGGTCAGATATTTATTTTAGGGCTTTCTGACACATAATGTGAGTATAATTTGCTGCACAGTTCACAGGGTCTGGTGTTATGGGAAATCTTGAGTTATCTGTTTTCTTCCTTAGGCAGGTAATAAAGCTTATCAAAGGCCCATTATATATGTTGACTTGTAGATTAGTAGGGATAGAAAGAGTTTCCCACCTCAACTCCATATGCCTGCTAGTTTGTCAGACAGGCATATGGAGTTGAAGTGGGAAACTCTTCCCATCCCTACTAATCTACAAGAAAATTATCTTGTGCAGCCTTTTCATTTGTAGTAACTACAGTGGTACCTCTAGATACGAGTTTAATTCGTTCCAGAACGGAGCTCGTATGTCGATCAACTCGTATCTGGAACAAATGGCTTTAGACTTTGTTTTTCCCCGCGGAGATAACCAGAAGCAAGGATTCTTGTGCCACCTAGTGGAAGCTCGTCTCATATCCCGAATTTGAGTTTGGCTCTGGAACAGAAATTTCCCTCCCGTCGTGGCTCGCAACTTGGAATACTCGCATGTGGAGCAGTTCATATCTAGAGGTACTACTGTATTGGTATATGTGGGCAACTGATTTGCAGAGGGTTAAGACACATATATTAAACTATCTCTAGGAAAAGCCAATCAATCAGATGGTAAATTAAAGTGTTAAAAACCTTAAAAATTTGCTCCTAAAAATTCAAATTCTTTCATAATCAATATGGGCTGAATTTTGTTTTGGTCTTAATATGAAAAAATGGTACAGTGAAAACTTCATGTAGAGTCAAATGCCATGGCTTCCTCAATGATTTGAGATAAATCCCAGTTGAAACATCACAGTAAACCAACTATGGAAATACTCCATGAATTATGCAGTCACACTTATAACTGGGAACCATATAAAAATAAGTACAATCCCTACAAACCATAATGCAAGTATATGCATCGAGAAAAATAATAAAGAAGTTGTTTTCGATCTTCTTAACAGCAGTTATAAGTACATTTATGTTATTCTTTCTCTCTAAGGTTACATCCTAATTCTTTTTTCCCCATGATACACCGCAAGAGCATTCAGTGTCACATGAAGGAGTCTCATTTAAGTGAGCAAAAATGCTTTCCATAAGCAGAAGCTTCTACTGGATCCAAAGCAAATATTTAGCATGTTAGCAGAAATAGTTATTAAGTAACTTTTCACAATAAATAAGCATCATCATCATCATCATCATCATCATTATTATTATTATTATTATTTATTGGATTTGTATGCCGCCCCTCTACGCAGACTCGGACATCACTGCTTATAGGAAGAAAATTTCCATTTATTCAGTAAACAGTCTTACATTATGATGTTCGTCCATCTTGTTCAAAGAGGACCTTGACATCTAATATGGAGGAGAGCAGTGTGGTCCTAAAGATGGCTGCTCAGTCACTCAGTTAAATGTCGAATTCAACTGTTGCTTTGATCAGCAAAAAGATGATCATTAGACCTATGTTCAGGACTGCAGTTACAGCTCCCAGTGTATCCATACCTGCTGGTTCGTCGCTTGCCCACCGCTACAGGACTATTCATGGAAATTGGGGGGAATGTCAAGACTTGCACATGAATTAATGCAAGTTTTTTTAAAATTAGAATTTTAAGGATTATTTTTCATGTATATTAATTGGATTGTTTACTACTGTCTCTTTTATATGTTGTGAGCCACCCCGAGTCCTCGGAGAGGGGCGGCATACAAATTTAATTAAACTTGAAACTTAAACTTGAATTGAATTAAAGTGAGGGAGAGCTGTGCATAGTCAGCCTCAGTCTCTCTTCCCAGATTCCATCTTTCTTTCTTTCCTTCCTTCCTTCCTTCCTTCCTTCCTTCCTTCTTTCTTTCTTTCCTTATTTATTTATGTATTTATTTATTTATTTTATTTTTTTATTTGATTTTTATGCCACCCTTCTCCTTAGACTCAGGGCGGCTTACAACATGTTAGCAATAGCATTTTTTTAACGGAGCTAATAGCAGGACAAGAGTTGAGACCAGTGGAGATGGGCTGGACACAGTGGTTGACCAGGATGTCTTTCGTGTCTTGCCTTGCTCTTAGTGTACCACATCGCTTGCAGAGACCACCTTCATGACCATTGTCCTATTCTAGTAGATTTCCACTCAGTTTGCTGGAATCTGTCTTCACATGCTTGGGATAGACAAATCCCTATCTCACCAAAGATCAATGACCCAATGGCTACTCTCAACTGGTTTGGCCAGCCTGTCAAAGCTATTGCCCAGGGTATGGCCGCCATGCATGTTACAGTTGCTAGGAGCCACAGGTGAGAACTGAGTGACAGGTGGGAACCAAAGATGAACAAGCTGCCCTAAAATGAGCTGCCGTAAAAGGACACAACATGCCCCTACATCAGAGGTGCTACCCCTCCCTGAATATCCTCACCTACAAAAAGATATTGACAAAATTGAACGGGTCCAAAGACGGGCTACAAGAATGGTGGAAAGTCTTAAGCATAAAACTAATCAGGAAAGACTTAATGAACTCAATCTGTATAGTCTGGAGGACAGAAGGGAAAGGGGGGACATGATCGAAACATTTAAATCTGTTAAAGGGTTAAATAAGGTTCAGGAGGGAAGTGTTTTTAATAGGAAAGTGAACAAAAGAACAAGGGGACACAATCTGAAGTTAGTTGGGGGAAAGATCAAAAGCAACATGAGAAAATATTATTTTACTGAAAGAGTAGTAGATCCTTGGAACAAATTTCCAGCAGACGTGGTAGATAAATCCACAGTAACTGAATTTAAACATGCCTGGGATAAACATATATCCATCCTAAAATAGTATAAGGGCAGACTAGATGGACCATGAGGTCTTTTTCTGCCGTCAGTCTTCTATGTTTTTATGTTTCTATTATACATTATAGGATGTATAATAATTCTGTTTTACACTGCAAACATGACTTCACAACAAATCTTGTCTCTCATAATGTTTAATCCCTTGTTCAGGCTTACAATTAGTCTAGATATTATTACTTACAAAGAGAGAGACAGAGAGAGAGAGATTGTTCTCCTCTGCAGTACAAATAAACCAGAGTCTTTATATAGGTATATGGTCCAGGGTTTTAAGGTCTTAAGGCTTTTTTCTCCAAACTTTGTGATTGGAAAAATACTTAGTCATTCTAGAGACTTTAATACAGCTGAACTGTTTACATATCAGTTCTCTCTAGCTTGTGACTGCTGATTGCTGTCTTTCTAGACCATCCTTTACAAAGTGCACTTTTACAAGAACACTGCATCCGTTTGTGACCAGCTCGGGACCTCTTTGATCCCATACAGTGGTCAAAATTTGACAACTGAATATACAGTACACATTTTTGGCCTTGATGTGATATATATTTGAAACTACAATAAACCTTCATTGAAGTATTTCAGCATTGTGGCGCTTGTGGAGATCCTTCCTCATTTCAACTTTTGTCTCCAAGGTTTCAAAAGTGAAATAGGTTGATAGTCTTATAGTTCCACCGCACAGCAGCTTTTTGATGCAGCCAAAACAAATGTACAGAATCTGCAGGTAGAAAGTGTGGACATGTGCAGGCAGTTTATTTTGCTTCCTTTTTGCAGAGTGGTAGAGAAGAAATTTCTCCTCTTGTTACCAAGATAGCAATGGGAAAGGCGATGGCCGATTATCTTCAAACTGTTTCTAAAGAGTTGGGAAGTAGAAAAGATAGCAATGTAGAACTGCCTTAATCAAGAAAACTTTGCACAAGCTATGTCTGAACTTCCATGAAAAATTTTAATGGTTGGAAAATGATTTGCATTGTGCAGGGGGGACGCATCAAAAAGAAAAGGAAAAAAAAAATCAAGCATGAGTAAGAGGAGTCAGGACCAGGCAACTCTTTTTCAAATGGCAAAGGTTTTTATAGAATAAGAGTTATACTTGGCTTCCAACTGGCATACTGGAAGCTGCATTCCAAAACATAGTAAAAGAGGTCAGAACAAAATTAAAAGAGATTTCCTATTATTTAAAGTTAACCAAATTAAACACAGTTAGCATGTTCCAATTACTACGAAGTATGTGTAAGAAAAATATTGTAATGGCATCTGGGAATAATCTTGTTGGGGTATGAGGGGGAGAGAAGAGTCACAGACTGGACAACTAATATGTAAAAGATGTTTCAACCCACAGAAGGAGTGAGGATATGGGAAGCATTTCAGAAAGGACTTTCCATAGTTTTCCAGAGAGTAAAGGAAAGGAGGGGGGAAATAGACTTTTAATTTAATTTAATTTAATTTAATTTAAGACAGTGACTATTCATACATGTGCTTCTTGTCCGGATTGCCTTGCCAGGCTAAAGATGTCCACCACAATTTTCCCAGACATGCACCCATATATAGGGCAGTTTTAAGGAAAAACCAAAGGTTACAGCTCTAGTGTCTGCTTCATATTCTAGTGTGGAGAAAGATGCATTGGTTTTAAGTAGAACTTTGCAGATGATCACATGTGGTTGAAAGCATCTTCCTTGCCCTTCAAATCTAAAATGTTGCACAGCACTAATAGACAGCTTCAGAGTGCAAAGAACTCAAAATATATTTTGTATGAATCTAATCACATGATTATATATTATTTATAAATTTGATTATGCAGTATGAAAGTAGCTTAATTTAATTTAGCAATAGTGAACAAAATGAAATGTGGTTCTAGGTAAACTCTATTTTAAGATAGCTCATTTGTCGATAATGAAAGTCATTCTTACTTTTTAGTAACCAAGATAGTATAATAGTGGAAACAGACATGAGGGTTTTTTTCTTAAGGCAATTTATTAAGATATATTGCTATCACTGCAATTCCTATTGAAATAATATAGGTTGCAATACATTAATTGCATTGATATAATTTGCAATACCTTAAAAACAATTACAGGTAGTTTTTAACTTACCACTATAATTGAATTGGTTGGTTAAATCATGCTGGTCATTAGTACCATCCCCTATTTTATGACCTTTTTGTGTGGACCTTAAGTGAATCACCATAGTCTTTAAGCAGATGTAATATACTTAATAAACTGTTTGCTATTGTTATTTAGACTCCTGTGAAATTACTTAGTGAATTTTTATCACAAGAACCATCTGTAAATATGTTGGTAACTATTACTAATTTGTGGGCCTAAAAGCATTGCATTTTTTTCCATTCTTTGTATAACCAAAATTAAGCCAAATGAATTATTGTGCTTTACCTTAAATTATAAGGGGGAAAAATACTTCATTAGTAACAGTCAATTTTATTTATATTGAATTTTACTATAAAGATCACATCACAGTATTTCAAAGCAAAGGCAGATCAACCAAAAAAAAAGTAATCAATGCAGTAATAAATTATATATGTTGTTATATATTATACAATGTACAGTATAAGACATGTTGAATGCCTGTTTGTTTCTCCAATTATATGTAAACTATGGCTTCATCAGAGGCTAGAATAATATATATTGTCCCCATAACTTTTCCACAATTGTGACCATATGCATAGATACTTAAAATAAATATGAAAATACATATGAATGGTGTTGTTCTAAATCAATTTAGCTAAATTTCATTATTTTTTTTTTGCTTATTTGATATACAGTATTTAACTTTTTTATCTAAATTCTTATTCCATTTTTCCATTTTGCACTGTGCTGCTTACTCCAAAAGATATACTGTACTATATTAAGCATAATAAGACTCAAAATATCAGTTTTTTAACAAATATATTAGGAGAAAGATAATATACAATGCAACTTTTTACAAGCTGAAATGATCTAACCAAAATATAGTATTTCCACTTTCCCTTGTGTTCTAATAATATATTACAATTAAAATATGCTTACATCATTCCCATTTTAAATATCAAGCGGAGACAATTTTTCAGACTACCTACTGTATGTACAATAGAATTTCAATCTTGCTTTGGAATTTATAAAATCAGTATTGTCAAACAAGATTGTACTTTCAGAGTATGATACAACGTCTCATTCTAATGTCATTTAACAAATAGAGATGTGCTGAGAGCTAAATAGATGTGCATATTTAGTTAGATATGAATCCTACATAGTTTGGCATAATTCTTATCTAAATAAAGGTAAAGATTTCTCCTATCCAGTCATGTCATGGGTGCGTCTATACACCGAATGTAACCCTGCCCACCGGCCCCTACACTTTGACCCCTTCCACCCAGCAATTTACCTCCTTACAGCAAACAGCAAAAGAACAGTTTCAGCACAAGCAGGTGATTGTCAGTTGGATCGGCCGCCCAAACACCAGCAGTTTCAGACTACAGGGAGGCAGAGGAAGAGGCAGGGTTTTTTCCCCTTATGCTAATCAGGCTGTACTGAAACTGAAAGTGAAATTGAAACAGGCTATTTACTGTTTGCTGCAAGGAGGCAAATTGCTGGGAGGCAGAAGTAGAGGCAGATTTTTTTCATGTTTTCCTCCCCCCAAAAGGTGGGTGAGTCTTACGCTTCGGAGCGTCTTATACTCCAAAAAATATGGTACTTCTGGGTCAAATAGCCAGCATGACTATATATCAAGATGCATGGAACACTGTTACCTTCCCACCAAAGTGGTTCCTATCTATTTACATTTGCATGTTTTTGAACTGCTAGTTTTGCAAGGGCTGAGGCAGAAACAAGAGTTTATTGCCTAGTATTTGGATCTCAAATTGCCAACCTTCCAGTTGACAAGGCCAATGTCTTAACTACTAGGCCACCACATCCCCCAATCCTTATATATTGATTGTTAATTATGAATAACTGTTATTTTCGGCCACTAACAAGATTCCCCAGCCTTATTCCAAAATTGTGCCCACCATCAGATGTAGGTAAATTGCTGAAAATGTGACTGAACAAAACATCTTTTGACTTTACTTTTTTTAAACTTCTGTCTGTATTTTATGTTACTGCAAATAATATTTTTTAATCTTTTCAATGTGGACTATGTTTGTGCGGTTTTGATTCTCATATCCTTAATTTTTATCAAGGGAAGTAAGGGAAATATATTTGGTTTCTTTTATTAATGAGAAACAAGATAAAGATGAACACGGATTTGAAGCAAGAAAGAGGATACATTTTCCTGAAATGGTCAAAAATTGGTGTGGGGGTAAGATGTTCATTCTCCTAACCACAGACAGAACATATATATTTTTATCTTCAGATGGTGTTTCTCTACCAGAGGCATTTATTGCTAGGAAAAATGTTTTCAGTTTCTGCTTTTAAATGGAGGGAAAACTGCCTCCTTATGGATAATAACTGAAGTGTTCTTTAACAAGATGAAAGAATTAAGTATCTATGCAAATCCAATTCCACTCTCAGTGGAATAAAATTTAACTTATCATACTTAAAATGTAAAAATAAAGACTCATCATGTAACTATAAAAAAAGCAGGAGGAATATTAAACACTTTGAAATAAAAGAACATAGCTATAGATATATTTATGCATAGATCTATATACATTTATAGACATGCACATTCCGACACCATAACCATAGGTGGTCAGAAATATAATGTTCTTCCAATAAAAAGTATAGATGTATTTTAAATCACCTTTTGCCTCTCCCTTATTCATCTTATATGCAGTAAACTCTTAATTTAAGACCCTCAGTTTACACATTTTCAGGTATAATATCTGATTAAGCTTCAAGACATATCTATTATGTGTGAAAGAAATCCAATGACTTACATATTATATATGTTGTTTATATTATCTATACAAGTTACATAATTTGTGTCTTATTTAGGTTATTTGAATAATTATGAACAATACAACTCAATTTAATCAATCAAATGTTTATTTTGGTCATTAGCGCAACATACCTATTTCAATAAAGTACTGTAAAATTAGAATCCTATTATAAAATTTGTAATATTAAAACTAGGACTACAGATTAAAGGGAATCTCTGAAAGACATAACAAAGATGTAAAAACAAATAAAGATATAGGTAAAAATGTAATAAGAATTTTTAGTAAGTTTATCGATGCTCAGTACGATGTATCTGTTTGTGAATTTTAACTGCTAATAAATACATTTTAATGGCTGCCAGGGCAAATTTAGCCACATTGTATATTCTATAGTAAAAAGTTCATCTGAGAGGAGAAAATCAAGAAAACGAATTTCATTATGGCCTATAACACATGTCAATAACAAAAACAAATAAAGTTTTTCATTGCATAAATTGGAATAATGTTAAAGAACAGGTTTGCTGCAGTAGTGGGCTCCTACCAGACACCTTACCTGTAGCAAAAGTTGAGCTGTGAGCACAGCTTTAAGTGTCTTGCATGTGCATCCTTGTGTCCCAGCGTGTTTTTGCTTCTGCACATGTGCAGGAAGCAAAATCTCACAAAGTGACGAGTGCGAGAGATTTCAACATTTTGCTTCTGTTCATGCATGGAAGCAAAAAACCCACCGAAATCTCACACACATGCGTGTCCTCTCACGAGATTTTGCTTCCTGCGCATGCACAAAAGCAAAAACACACTGGGACACATGTGCACACACATACAAGACACCCAAAGCTGTGCATGCAGCACACCAGTAGTAGAGGTAGGAGCAATCCACCCCGATGTGCTGACCTCAACAGTACTTGTGAACAAGAATATTTTAAATGTCATTTTTATTAAAGATTTTTACATGAAAAAAGATAAACATGAACAAAATACAGATGTGATTAAAAGAAAGAGAAATGGAAGAAAATGAAAAAGAAATGAAAAAGAAAAATGTAGAAAAGAAAAAAAATTACTTAAAGAAACTTTTCCAATCTTCTATGTGGCTGTTACAGAGTTAGTATCATACCTCCCCACTTTAAGATTACATGATATCATCAACAGTTTCAGCATAAAGTCCATAAAGGGTTTCCAATTTTTGTAAATTTTTGTAAATAGGAAATTTTTATCCTATCCCTGATTAAACAAGTTAAACAAGCCGCCCTGAGTCTTCGGAGAGGAGCGGCATACAAATATAATAATAATAATAATAATAATAATAATAATTATTATTATTATTATTATTATTATTATTATTATTACTACTACTACTACTACTACTATTATTATTATATTTTATATTATTTTCTTTTGTGCAATATTCTGTTCTTATTCATCCTTAGTTTACTAGAATAGAATTTTATTGGCCAATTCTGATTGGACACACAAGGAATTCATCTTAATGCACATTGGTCAAAAATCTTAACATACAACACTTAATATTGTTGTAGAACCTGGTTTCCTGCCTTCCTCCTGACAAAGTGCCCAAAATGTATTCCTTCGTACATTTCCTAACTTTTCATTTCTTATGTTAATTCTATGAGGCTAGATGTTTGATTTATTTAATTATTCCCAAAATACTTTAAAGTAAATAATATGCCAAATTTAAATTAATCCTTAATCTATTTTACATTTTCATAATTTAAACTCTACACAAGTTTATCACTTTCAGTTAGTTTTAAACCCTTATAATTATATTTCACTTTAATCTTGTTCCAAATTGTAGGAATACTGACAGGTGATTTTGCAATTTGGAAGATTTCTATAGCTGAAAAAGTCATTATATCCCAAGAGTGGGGTTTGGATTATGCCAGTGATTTTAAAGCAGGCCCCACCTGATGCTGAGAGTTTCCTCAGGAGCTCCTGCATGTTTCCTCATGAGAATAAGTCTTCGAGAGACCATGTGGACATTCCCTAGGCTTTTCTCTATCCAGAAAAGCTCTGTTGATCCCAGCACACATGCAATCAGTCTTCACCTCAGCAATGTCTTCACTCCTCAGGGATTCATCAGCTCACTATTTACCACCACCACCCCTGGGCTTCAAAATTTCTATGGGGCCATGATTTTATATGCCTGAGACTCTGTAAATCTCCCATTACAAGCTGTGGGGAGTAGCACATCAAACCTGGCTCTGAAAAGGCTCTTTGTCCCACAGGAAAATACTAAGGTTAATTAAACATTTGCCTGGTTCCCATCTGGATTTAGATATATGAGCTAGCCTAGGCTGGAATATGGCTGACCTCATTCTGAAATTCTAGATCTAGGACCTTTTGTCTAATAACTGTTCTGGCCTGAGTATATTCCAAATGGAACAGTTGCTCAAGTGCAAGTCATAATGGATAAGCTTCTTCAGAATTCCTTGTTGCTATGAAAATTAAAATTGGTCTATTGGGAGCAATGGAATAAATTCTGATGGGTGAAAAGTTGCATTTGAGCCAAGTGAGTATTAACAGCTGCGCTGTTACTTCCATTTTTTGTTACCCAGCTTTATTTCTTAACATGAAATTGTTCACCATATTCTAGGTGTTTAGTTAAAAAAAACACCTGTATATTCCGATTTAAAAGACATTAAGATTTTATGCGTATCCCTTCCTTCCAAGCGGTCTGTTGACTGGTTGTTTTTAGTTTTTAGATAACAAAATTGGATGAGAGATTTCTTGTAAAAATTGGAAGAATTTGCTATACAGTGCACAGTCATATGGAAACAACTCTACCTGATGGCTTACCCCACAATCATCCCAGGGTTATTTATTCCCATTTTCTTCTCTAAAGGTGATAAACTCAGGACAGTATGTCATGCAAACAAGCTATATAATATTTTTCTTCCAATCAATACAATGTTAGTAACTTCATCAAATAAAATGATGTGATATGTAAAATAACTATTCCATGACTTTACAATTCTTTGTAGAAATAAAATCAAATGTTTGCTCCAAAAATAAGAATTGTACAATACTGCCAGTCAGATGAAGACACTGCACAGATTGATTTTGACTATCAACATTTCAAGCAGTTTAAGTTGTGTTTTATTTCCATTCAGAAAAATAAACTAAGATCTCCAGATCCCTCTCAACAATAGCCAGAAAATATGCTTAGATATCTGACAACAGCATTTGAAAGATATCGAATAGGAAGGCCTCCTCCTCCTCCCTTCTTCTATTTTTTTTTTTTGCAGAATAAAATGAGTAACAGAGATGCCAGAAATCATCTTCATGTTATTCTTTTTGCTAAACTGCTTCAACAGTTTTGAAAGCTATAAAATAAAAAACACAATGATTGGTTTCTTTAAAAAAATAAAAGGAAGGGGAAAGGAAGGGAATATTATATTTTTCTGAACAATTGGAGTGGCATTAAATTTAGTAAATTGCAAGTATTAGTGTCTCAATAGATCAGTATTCAGAAAACTGAAAATTGGATATATTTTTATTCGCTGTACAGTACATCTAATTTAGTAGCACCCTGTCAATTCAACACTCTTAAATTCTGTCTTCTCACTTTATCTCCAAAACCCAGCTCTTCTTTCAGATTACAAAACCTGATAGTGGTAATCACTTTACAATCATGGTGGAATTTAATCAGATCATGAAAACTTAAAATCTAACCTTTTATTAAATACAATCTTAAATATAGATTATATTTTTCAATAGATAAGAGTAAAAAAAAAACTTACCACCACCTCCTCCAAGAAGACTTGAATTAGCTGTGGGAGGTAAAAAAAAAAACAAAATTATATTTCCAAATATTTATTTATTTGCTTGTTTGTTTGTTTGTTTGTTTGCTTGCTTGCTTGCTTGCTTGCTAGCTTATTTGTTAGATTTATTAGATTTCTATGCCGCCTTATTCCTCGGACTCAGGGCGGTTAACCTTGCAGCACCTTCTTTTAGAACTATAAGAAAAATATCACTTTTACCCAGTCCTCTTTCTGCCTTGATACAAGTCCTTTAGGAATTCCAAAATGCATGTACAAAGTAATACTGTATATTACTTCTATTCCAACCCAGCATGAAATGAAAGTTATCTACTAAATTCATCTTATTAAAATTGCTCCAACCATCTTTTCCCGCAAAACATTGTATGACCTGTATTCTAACTACATCAAAATTTGCAGGTGTGTGTGTGTGAATGATTAAGGTTTCCGTATCAGACAAAAACCTAACATCATGGCAGCCTCACAAATGGCAAACAAAAAACGTAAACATAATAAAGTACAATATATCTGAAAAACTCATACATGTTTTCTATTTCTATTTCATTTAAGAACTATGGCCTTCATACACATGCATGCACTTATAACACTAAAATACAGCATATATTTATTACATCAGCATATATCATGATTTCACTTTCACTTCCATATTATTGTATACAACAATTTTTGGTCATTTTAATCATAATATAATTCCTAAATATTCATAACAATCTCAAATTGAAATGTTACCAATATATGAGAAAACTACTGGAAGCCAACCTTGTTAATAATTAACACTATGAGTTAGTACTGTAGTATAGCATAATATAAAGTTACAACAGGTGCATTTAATTTACCTATCCAATAAATCCCATTATACTAATAACCCCAATGTTTAAAATAGTTGCATGTCAAGGACCTCAACAGAAATCAGAAATGTAAATTTGCTGCACATAACATCTATTTAAAAGGTAGGCACTAGAGACTACACAGAATTTAAGGAAACATGGTGACAGTGTCAGATAATATAGCAAGAGATTTTTCCATAACCAATACTATGGGAGTACCTGGTACATAGCATTATTATCCAGAAGGTATTGGAAGAAAAATCCAGATCCAGTTCCAAGCCAGGAATAAAATGGAGGCTGATTGGAAAGAAAGTTGGTTTATTGATGAACAGAACCACCAACGGGATGTGATTCTGGGACAGTTGACAAAATGGAGTTAAGAGTGGGTGAGTTTTATACCTTCTTTGGGCTTTGTATTTGAGCTTCCTGTTCCTGTGCAAAAATATGTCCTTTAATATTCTAATGGATGTTGTCAAATTCCTATGGGTTCATGGCTGGGTCTATAGGCAGAAGGGGAAATGCAAATCCTACCTGTTTGAGTTAATCTTATCAACCTAATTGCTTATCTGAGTTTTTGTCTTGGCCTGGGTCTTTCTGAATGGCCTTCTCAGTTTCTGCTTGGGACAGGGAGACCAGTGCTGGTTTCTGCCTCCCTTAAGATTTCATTTCTCTTTTAGGGAAAATATTCTATTATGCCTTTTTGATATTCCCCAAAATATTTCATTCTCTAGGAGGGTGCATGGGTGCTGACTTTCTACAAACATCTTACAACATCTTGCATTATCATTGTGGGATTCAAGAGCTCTCTTTAGATAAGGAAGAGATTCAGAAGATGCCTCCTAGAAGCAGGGCATCTGCCAGAGATCAACCACAATACCAAGCCGACAACTTTTCCACTCTTCCAGCCTTGGTTCTAGCAGACTGTGACCCAAACAGAGCTTTTCCAACCTGTTGTCAAAAACACTGATATCTAAAAAACAATAGTGCCAAACAGAAAGATATAGAAGTGCTTGACTTGACAAGAATGACCTGCTGAAGAAAGCCAGGCCTAATTAGGCCCAGTGAGTTCAGATGAGTCAGAGGCCATTGGTATTTAGGAAGCAATTTAAGCTTCTTCATTATGTTGGAGTAATACCAATCCATGAAAGGTCTCTGTAGATTTCTCTCCTAGAACTTCTAGCTGCCTTGACTTTTCTTTGAGATTTGACTTTTTATCTTGAACTTTATCACTCTTGCTGCTTCTTGACACACAATTTGCCTGGTTTGTTTGCTCATGCTTGTTTGAAACCTAGAATAAATTTACAGTGTTGAGACTAACCAGATGTACTTAATAAAACCTTAAACCATGTAAAAGATGACACTCTGCAAAACCACAAAAAAGATTCAATGATAACACAATCCCCTGTCTTGCAACCCAATCAATATGGTTCAAAAGGGGGGGGGGAGGATGAAGTAGAAAAATGGCTAGCCAAGCATTAACCTGGAAGCAAAAGCACATTATTGTGGTACTATTTATATATGGATGCATCCATCAGAATTTGGGTTCACGTCCTGTCTCATCCCTAAACACATATATAAATCCAATGATCCTTTCTGGTAGAAAGAGAAAAGCAACTTCCTGAAGTTGTTTTTTTCTTTGATAATCTATACAACCAGGGAATCTTGGCAGTTCCAACATATTCCTTAAGGCAGTAATGGTGAACCTATGACACGGGTGCCACAGGTGGCACGCAGAGCCATATCTGTTGGCATGTGAGCCTTTGCCAATCTCAGCTCCAACCAGCCAGCTGATTTTTGGCTCACACAGAGGATCTGGGAGGGCATTTTTGGCTTCCAGAGAGCCTCCAGGGGGATGGGGGAGGGTGTTTTTACCCTCCCCCGGCTCCAGGGAAGCCTTTGCAGCCTGGGGAGGGTGAAACATGATGTTACTTGGCCCTCCAGAAGTTGGAAAATAAGCTGTTTCCGGCCTCCAGAGGGCCTCCGGGGGGCGAGGGAAGCTGTTTTCGCCCTCCCCAGGCATTAAATTATGGATGTGGACGCTCACACATCCACAATAACGCACGCACATGCTCTTTTGGCACCCGAGGGAAAAAAGGTCCGCCATCACTGCCTTAGGGGATGTGCAAATATTAGCACCTCTTTATTTCTTGGCCAGGGATGATAGCGAAAACCAGCAAATTCTCTCCTATAGATTTTCATTAATGTTCTGATGTAAAAGAGATGTTCAAGTATGCAGCTTCAAATACAATTTAGAAAAACTTGGAAAATATTTATTTTTGTGGCAAAGAAAACATAACTGAATGCTTAATTCCAACAGTTCAAATTTATTCATCAAATATTAAATTAATATTTGGAACAATGCAATTAACCAAGACCGATACAAACATGGTAACATATAAAGAAAGTCCAAATTGTAATAGTTGAAAGTGACAGATATGCAAATTATACACAGACATACTCATTCAACAGCTTTAGCAAAGCCTAGGCATGCCTTCTAACAAGAACATACAGTGCCAAACTCTTTATCTAAGACAATAATCCAAGCTCTCGGATATAACTGACAGGAAGTTGGACTCTTTTAGAAGCAGCAACCAAGCCCAAACACGAGCAATAATTTGGGTTAAAACTAACATTGGGGAAGGTAAGATTAAAAATAAAACAACCACCACCAGAAGTATTTGCACTAACGAAGCTAAAGGGGAAAGGAAAAAGAGACATTTAAAATATTAAGCTTTAAAACCACTAACAATAAGAAAGAACCATTTTTGAAAATGTCTCACAATGAATGACGAAACCTTGTTCCCCAAATACACAATGCATAATTTTGCAGGGAAATACTGCAATGGGTCACTTCTTAAATTTATTTTTAATGTCACCAGGTCTGAATCAAAGTTGCTCCTCCGAAATTGGGAGACTTCCTTTTACTGGTGATGGAAGTAATTCCATTGGAACAAGACAGTAGGCCAATTATTTTTACCTTCCATTCCTTTATTTTGCATAAATCAGAATAAGTCTGTATAAATCATGTTAGCAAAAGTGCCCTCTTCAATCCACTATTCAGTAATACAAAAGAACTGTAGCAGCTCAACTCGTATAGCTGCTTGGACATTAACCGAAGGAATTCTGAGCACTAGGGAAGCTAGTGAAAGAATGCAAATATAAAAGAGGAAGGTATTACAAGATAAATATGGTATCTTTTTCACAGAACTGTTTGACATTATTTTTAAAATGCGTATAAATTGTCTAAACATTTATTTTGAATGTAAAGCATAAGGGAAATAGCGGAAAAATACATCAAGAGCATTGCCTGTGCTGCAGATAAATTATCAGTTTACTGCTCTGTACTTCCTTCACATTATCATCAAATGGCTTTTATCTTTTAGAAAAGAAAAGAAAAACATGTTACATTCCCAACTTTGCCTTTAACCATCTACTTCCAAATGAATTGGTTCTATATCTGATGTCAAAAATAGTTTTGGTTATATGACATTTTAGATTTCATCCCTGGAGAAATTGATACATAGTACAGTAGGAAAGGCCCTAGTAAATAAATATTTTGTTCCTATTTCTTCTTTGCTAGTGTATGTATCTAACTACCTCCAGGTAAAAGAGGAAAAATCACATTCTCTTTTATTTATTTATTTTTAAAGTTTGAGTCTATTTCTCTCTGGTGAGATTGGACTATTTCCCCACAAAGGAAGAGAAAGGGCTGATTTCCCTGGTCACCTGTCTTAATGCTACATGGTGCTATAGAAATTATTTCATTTTTATCACCTTTTTCCTTTTACTACCCAGTAAGATAAATGGATTATGGAGGTCCTGTCAGTCTTATATGTTGAGTTACAACATTCAGTATCAAGCATTTAGACCAAGGTAGGAAATGAAGCCCAGATAAGTGGATTCAAAACACTTCTACAAGAAGCAAATACAGATATTTACAAAAGTCATTTAAGAAAAAAAGACTACTTTAGAGAAAATGATTAGAATCCATACCATGTTTAACATTCAAACGATATATTTTGTATTTTTCCCTTGCAACCAATGTTTGTTTTTTTTAACATTTTTATAAGAATAGAAACCTAAAGATAGCAACAGTATACTAAATAAATACTTTTAAAAAGAATATATTTTATCACATTTAGGGAAGAAAGTATGGAGGTACACAATTTTCTTGTCTCTCGTATCCAAATATAGTGACATATCTAGAGAATAAATATAGTAATTCTAACTTCCATCTCGAGTTTTAACCCTGATTAACTGTAGATTCTTAAATTCCAAATATAAAGAGCATAATGATTGATTTCCCACAGCCAGCTTTCATGTCTGAAGTAAGACTCACAATTTCCCACTTTCTTACCTAGCACTGTACCAAACAATTTCTGAAACTAAGAAAAAGACAAAAAATAATACAATCTCTGCTTTTGGAAATGTTTTTATTTATTTTATTTATTTAATTCGATTTCTATGCCACCCAATCCTGAAGGATTGGTACAATTGGGTGGTACATTATTCTTCCTATTATCATTAAAAAGTAAAAATTAATCAGATGTGGTATATTCAGTGTTGAGTATTACATTTGGACCAACGGTGGGTTGCTCTCAGTTCAGACTGTTTCTTAGAACCAGCAAGAGGCTTTGCCCACCTGCCTGGGATGCGTCTGTGCATGGGCAGAAGCATTGCACGCACAAGCACACACACAAACCAGTAGCAAACTAATTCAGAACCCACTAATGATTTGGACTCAATATATACTTATTGTCACTTTGAATGTACACTAATAGGTATACATTTAAATAAAATTTCATTGCATACAATTCTCAAAGGGTTTCCACCTCCACCTCTAAGCAACAGTTGCTTCAGATTGATATTCAGTATTAAAAGTATCAGTCGGAAGAATGTTACTGGTTAAACCTGGGATTTTATACAGCATATATTATACCCTCAACTCAGTCATGACTCACGCAACTGCCAGAAATAGTTCATACAGTTTTCTTGACAAGGTTTTCTGGGAGTGGTGTACCAATGCCTGTTTCCTAGGGCTGAGAGGGAATGTTTGGCTTAACCATTCATTCATATTCTCTCATTCTCTCTCTCTCTCTCTCTCTCTCTCTCTCTCTCTCTCTCTCTCTCTCTCCCTCCCTCCCTCCCTCTCCCTCCCTCCCCTCCCTCCCTCCTCTCCTGCCCTAAGCGTTCACAAACAAAAGAAGAGTAAATGTTCTGTAAATATCAATAATTCATAAAGGAGAGCATATAAGAAGCAGCCCCCCAATTTTCTCTAAGCTTAATTTCTATTAAAATATAATAATCCCAAATTTCAAATACCAGTTGATAATTATAATGAAAGTGCTGCAGATTTTATATTTATATTTATTTGCAAGCATCCACACCATATGCTTCAAGCATTTTTGAATACACAACATAACCACTTGTCATTAGTCAGAAAAGGTTTTGTGGGAATATAAATTTCATGATGAATATTTTTCATAATTAGAAAACAACTTGCAATGAGATTTCCATTCAACCCATATTTTGGAAAT
Source organism: Erythrolamprus reginae (assembly GCF_031021105.1). Classification (NCBI taxonomy): domain Eukaryota; kingdom Metazoa; phylum Chordata; class Lepidosauria; order Squamata; family Dipsadidae; genus Erythrolamprus; species Erythrolamprus reginae. The sequence goes on from NC_091950.1 coordinate 239,009,971, forward strand.
GGGCTTCTCATACCAGAAAGAGCTATCAGGTTAGGAGAAATATTGTGGAGTAAAACTGTTGAAGAAAACCAAAAGAAATGTTTCTGTTCAACGTTTATGCCATTTTGCATGAAGTACAATTTTCTTCCATGTAGACATTTATTTGCATCCGGGATCTGTCATTTGTGACATTATATAAGCATAATCATTTTATTAGATAAATGGGAAATCTTATCTTTCAAATCCATTTTCCATATGAATTTTATCTCATGTGAAAAACTGATTAATATTACCTCACAACAAATGCAGAAAATACATTATATAAGCATCCATATAATTTATATTACATACTGTTTTATATTTGCAGCTGTTGATACATGCCCATTTAATTGCTTACAAAACATTTAACATTCTGAATGTATTTACTGATTTTGATCTAATTCTCAAAATCTTTATTTTAAGAGTCTGCAATTATTTGGCCCAAATGGGGAAACAATGTTTATGAATGTAGTTCTGACTTAATAAATTATATAATAAAATTATCAGGAAAAACAAACAAAAATAATTTAACTAGAAATAAGTTTTATAATTCACTCTTGGGACCTATTCTGAAAAAGGTATTTACAATATTTTTCTCAGTACTAGTTACTATCTTGTTTCAAAAATATGTTTAAATAAAAACTATTGTTGCAGCATAAATACTTTGAGCTATTAAACAAAAGGCATAATTAGAAAATACATACACATAATGAATAACAGAAAACTATTTAAGTATTTAATTGGTATTTGCCCATATCAACTTCCATCATAGCATTTTCCTATCCTTGAACTCTGCAAATTATTATTTTAAAGACATCATAATAAATCCCTTACACTTTCAAGCAACTGACAATCTTGAAAATAGATTGCAAACACTTTTTGTTTCAAAGCAGTATTATTTAATCTCTAATTAAAGATGATTGCTTTAACCCTACTTTTTCAGCTTCCTCAAATTAAAGAGCTTACACAAAAATGGCTTGCTTTATTTACCAGGTCACTTCTCCTTCCTGATTAAGATACCAGTTGTTTTCATAACAGAAGTAAAATGAGTAATTGTAGTGAGTGGGAAGAAAGTAAATATTTAATACCAACTAAGAAAAGTGCTACATTTAAACAAATAGAATCAACAGAAGAAAATATATGTAGACCATGGCTGAATTGTGGAATTCTTGTACTCTAGTGAGCATCTTAGATCTGTGATGGTGAGCCTATGGAAAAAGCATTTTTCCTCTTTCCAGCTCTGTTTGGAGAAAGAAGCTTTCCCTCCCTCCCAGCCCTGTTTGGGGAAAGAAGCTTCTTCCCCCTCCCAGCTCTGTTTGGAGATGGGAGGCTTTTCCCCTGTATCACTGCTGTTTTGGGATGGGAGGCAAAAATGGGGGTCATGCATGTATGCACAGTGGATCACGCGTACATGTACAGGGGGCAGGATGTGGGGAGTGGCATTGCATTATGTGTATAGGCTCTCACACACGTGCAAAAGTGCACACATGCACACTTTTGGCAGATGAGGGGAGGAAAGGTTCACCATCACTGACTTAGATTAAGCTAAATCCAAAAATGCTAGGGCAATGATAGTGAAATTTTTTTCTCTCTTTCCTCAAACAAAGCTGGGAAAGGGGAAAAGCCTCTTTCCCCAAAGAGCTGTGGGGGGGGGGGGAGAGCCTCTTTCCCCAAACAGAGCTAGGAGTTGGAAAAGCCTCTTTCCCCAAATGGAGCTGGGAATGGGGAAAAGTTTCTTCCCAAAAGAGCTGGGGGGGGGGGGAAGAAGCCTCTTTCCCCAAATGGAGCTGGGAGGGAGGGGGAAGCCTCTTTCCCAAAATGGAGCTGAGGAGGTAAAAGCCTCTTTCCCCAAACAGAGCTGGGAAGGGGGGGAAGCCTCTTTCCCCAAATGGAGCTGGGAAGGGGGGAAAGCTTCTTTGCCCAAAAAGCTGGGATGGGGGGGGGACCTCTTTCCCCAAATGGAGCTGGGAGGGGGGAAGCCTCTTTCTCCAAACAGAGCTAAGAGTTGGGAAAAGCCTCTTTCCCCAAACAGAGCTTGGGGGGGGGGGAGAACCTCATTCCCCAAACGGAGCTGGGAAGGGGAAAAGCCTCTTTCCCCAAACAGAGCTGGGCAGGGGGGAAAGTCTCTTTCCCCAAATGGAGCTTGAAAGAGGAAAATCCTCTTTCCCCAAAGAGAGATGGGAGTTGGGAAAAGCCTCTTTCCCCAAACAGAGCTGGGAGGGAGAACCTCTTTTCCCAAATGGAGCTGAGGGGGGGGGGAGCCTCTTTCCCCAAACAGAGCTGGGCAGGGGGGAAAGTCTCTTTCCCCAAATGGAGCTGAGGGGGTAAAAGCCTCTTTCCCCAAATGGAGCTTGGAAAAGGAAAATCCTCTTTCCCCAAACAGAGATGGGAGTTGGGAAAAGCCTCTTTCCTCAAACAGAGTTGGGAGTTGGAAAAAGCCACATTCCCCAAATGGGAATGAGCAAAGCATCCCATCCCCAAGTGGAGCTGGGAGGAGGGAAGCTTTGTGTGCCCAAACAGCACTGGGGTGGGTAGTCCAGAGATCTGGGAAAGCATGGGCTGCAGAAAGTGAGGACAAAGCATAAGCTTTTCTGATCTGAAAATCAGCTGGTTGACAGGAGCAGGGCCGCCGAAAGGGCGGTATTACTGGGAGTGGTGTCACGGGCCTGGCCAAATTGAAAAATGGGGGGGGGCGGCGCCCGCCAAAAACTCTCCAAACCCGATTGCGACGAACTCTGCCTCTGCGGAGCTTCTCCGACCGCGGCCCGCACCGTCTTCCCACCCCCGCGAGGAAAGAAGGCAGGGAGGCCGGCAAACAGGCAGGGAGCCCCAATGTCAGGGCCCTCCGGAAGCCAAGCCGCACTGCTGGGGAAGCGGAATTGGGGAAGCCGGAAGAGGGCTGAGCCCGGCCGGCTTCTCCGCCGGCCTTGTGTCCCCCCGAGGATTGTGAGGGCAAGAGAGCCGCGCCTTTCGGCCTCCAGAGGTGCTGGGCCGGGGGTTCGGGGGGGCCGTGAACACCGCCCGCCGCCCGGAGCGAATGGCTTCTTTTGGGCTTAGTCACTCGAATTCCTGCTGCTGGCGCTGGGAGCAGGTAAGTGCGCGCGGCGGCCGGGTGGGAAAGGTGAGGCGCGAGGGGGAGGCAAGTGGAGATCTCGGACCCTCCTTTCATGCTCAGTGAGCCTTTATTTGGAGTTGCCTTTCTTTTTTTTTCTTTCTTTCTTTCTTTCTTTCTTGCTCTCTTGCTCTTTCATTCTTTTTTTTCTTTCTTTCTTTCTTTCTTTCTTGCTCTTTCATTCTTTTTTTCTTTCTCCTGCTTTCTTTCTTCCTTTTGCTTTCTCTCCTTCCTTCCCCCTTCCATTTCTTTCATTCCCGCTCTCTATTTTTATTTCTCTTTCATTAATTCATTCTTTCTTTTCTCTTTCCTTTTTTCTTTCTTTCCTTCTTTCTTTCGTTTCTTTTTCTTTCTCTCTCTCTTTCTTGCTCTTTCATTCTTTTTTCTTTCTCTTGCTTTCTTTCTTTCTCTTGCTTTCTCTCCTTCCTTCCCTCCTTCCATTTCTTTCATTCCCCCTCTCTATTTTTATTTCTCTTTCATTCTCTTTCTTTCTTTTCTCTTTCCTTCTTTCTTTCGTTTCTTTTTCTTTCTTTCTCTCTTTCTTGCTCTCATTCTTTTTCTTTCTTTCTCTTTCTTTCTCTCCTTCCTTTCCTCCTTCCATTTCTTTCATTCCCCCTCTCTTTTTTATTTCTCTTTCTTTTCTCTTTCTTTCTTTCCTTCTTTCTTTCATTTCTTTTTTTTCTTTCTCTCTTTCTCTCCTTCCTTCCTTCCTTCCCTCCTTCCATTTCTTTCATTCCCCCTCTCTATTTTTATTTCTCTTTCATTCTCTTTCTTTCTTTTCTCTTTCTTTCTTTCCTTCTTTCTTTCCTTCTTTCCTTCTTTCTTTTGTTTCTTTTTCTTTCTTTCTCTCTTTCTCTCTTTCTCACTTGCTTTTTCATTCTTTTTTTCTTTCTCTTGCTTTCTTTCTTCCTCTTGCTTTCTCTCCTTCCTTCCCTCCTTCCATGTCTTTCATTCCCCCTCTCTCTTTTTATTTCTCTTTCATTATTTCTTGCTTGCTTGCTTTCTTGCTCTTTTTCTTTCTCTCTTTTACCTCCCCTTCCTCTATTTCTTCTTTTCTTTCTCCTTCCCACCTTCTTCCTTCCCTCCCTTCCTTCAGTCCTTCCTCTCTTACTCTCCCCTTTCATAAGTTTCCTTGCTTCCTTCCTCTGTTCCTGTCCCTTCCCCCATTCTTTCTTTCTTTCCTTCCTTCCCTCCCTCCATTTCTTGCTTTCCTTCTCCTTCCTCCCTTCTTTCCTCCCTCCCTTCTTTCACTCCTTCCTCTCTTACTCTCCCCTTTCACACCTTTCCTTGCTTTCTTTGCACCCTTCCTCTGTTCCTGTCCCTTCCCTCTTTCCTTCCTTCCTACCCTCCGTCCATTCATTCACCCATTCCTCTCTTGATCGCCCCTTTTACCATTCCTTCCTTCCTTCCTTCCTTCCTCCTTCCTTCATAGCTTGCCCTCGCCTTTCTTCCTTCCAGATGGGAGTGCCTCCTCAAGACACCCGCCCAACTGCTGGTACCCTGCTTTTTCTCTCCCCTCGTCCTTTCCAGCTCCTTGCCGGTGGCTGCCGAGTGTGGGATCCCCCTCCCCTCTCCCCTCACTAGAAAGCACATGGTTTGGTCAACAAGGCCTCTTCCAAGAAGGGAGAAGTGCCAAGGAGCCATAAATAAGCCTCGCTCCGCCTGACCGATGCCAGGAGGCTCTTTCTTTCCCTCGCCACTCCCGCTTCTTTCTTTCTCCTGGACGAGTCCACACAATCGGCTTAACCCAGTTCCTGAAATAGCCTATGGCAGTGCTTCCCAACCTTGACAACTTGAAGATATCTGGACTTCAAGTTGCCAAGGTTGGGAAACACTGGCCTATGGGACCGCCTCGCTTGGCGTGAAGCGGGAAATGATCCCCGGGGGATGGAGTAGCTTGGCGACTTAAAATAGTTTTTAAATGGCGGGGGGGGCCAGACACTTAGGCTGTATGGGGCCTGAAAATTCCTGATGGCGGCCCTGGACAGGAGGCACTTGCACATGCACAGTGGAGATGAGCTGGTCAATGACTCACATACCTCTTATGACACGTGTGCCATAGGTTCACCATCACGTTTCTAGGGAATTCTTAGAAGCTTAGCATTCAGACAAAATGTTTAAGTTAGTTAAGGCTTAGACCTTCAAAGAATAATAATATATTATATTATAATATATAATATAATATTAAGAATGATATATAATATAAACAATAATATATAACTATATACTGGCAGTGCCCTTTAAAAAGGACATTTTTTTTTGTATTTGCTGGTATTATTTTAATATTGTGTTTTTATTCCACGTCTATTACTTTGAATGGTTATAGAAAGGTATTTTATTGTTCTTAATTATTCTTGTAGAATAATAATTAACCACCAATAAAAAGATAATACATACACAAACACACACAAACATACATATGCATGAAGACCTATACCAGCTAAAGAAGTGGTAGCTGTGATTCCATATACTTACTTACATACATACATACATACATACATACATACATACATACATACATACTGGTATAATTAAACCTTCATTGTAGACATGGTCTTTTGCATCTAACAGAGTATGTCTAGCAACCATACCATTATTAGGTAATTTACCCCATATTATATGAAGTTTACATTAATTTTTATCTGCTTGAAGTACATTTTATTTAAAAGCTAGGTATCCACAAATTGTTTCTGTGTTTTATATGCTTAATAGTTACTAAACATGTGATCTGACATGGCCTTTTGGTTGTAATGGATTGGACAAAAGAAGGCTAGGATATAAATATTGATATACATGAAAATAAATAAGATAATACAGTATAGGGAAAGTAGTATTTTAAATAAAAATTATTTGAGCATGATTTTTTAGAGGCAATCCATTTTGTTAATGTCACTTCTAACCAATACAATAAAAGTTTGAAAATTAAACACTGAATACACATAACCAATCCTTGATTTCTCTGATTCCTATAAAATACATAGTTTTACACTCTATGTCACTATTTTTTCTTTTACAAACATAGAGATATAAATATCTTTAAGAGTATTTATATTCCTATTATTCTTCTGTTCCCAAAACCTATTCAAGAATGGACGTGTTGGATTTTCATTAACCAAATATACAGAAATGGAAGTCATAGCTCTTCCTTATGCAGATCATAATCCATAATTGTAAGAAAAAACCTCAAAAATGAAAAGGTGGAGACTGAATAGTCTATTCCTATTGCAAGATAATATTAATCAAAGTGTCAACATGAATTAAATAGCTTCTTCCAAACCAATTTAACTCCTGACATCTTTTTATCTACAGTAAGAGATTTTGCTAAAGCATTTTGAGACTATTTATCTCTTTGGCATGAAATAGAAAGAAACAAAAACATAAGGATGTACTGATGAATGAACTGACGAAACTAAAATTAATAAATAAGCAGAACCTGGGGGGGGGATCAAAGTTATTCATAATCAATAGAACCTAATGAAAGTAAATGAAACTTATAAGGAGGTAATCTTGGTGAACTAAAATATTTTGAAAAAGTAAATAAATCAGGCAAAATTTTGGCATATACTATGAAAAGAAGAGAAGAGAATCATTATTGGGATAGAAAACAGTATGTTTCAATGAGAAGATGATTAAACAATCTGTTAAATATTTCTCTCAATTATACAGCACACAGAAGCTAAATCTGGAAAAGATCAAACAATACTTAAATTTAACACAAACAACGAAATATACTGATTGAAAAAAGAAACTTTTTTGAAAAATTAATCCCAAAAGATGAAATGAGAGAAACAATACAGGGACTAAAATTGAAGAAATCCCTAAGATTAGGCCAAGAAGTTTTTACTTCTTTGAGGCAATTAACAACTCACTCATATAAACCTTACTCTTTATTTAATGTAGATTACTAATATTTTACACCAAAATTGAATCTTTATAATGGATCCAATATATCCTAATCAGACTGGGTTTGTCCCAAAGTGATACATGAGAAATAATATATTTGCAAAGTTATTGGTAATATAAAGTTTATTGATAATTGTAAAGTTATAAAGTTATTGATAATATAAGTAAAGCAAACCAGTGACGGACTCCTCTTACCTTACTACCGGTGTGCTAGGTGCGCATTGCCATGTTTCCCCATGCTTGTGTATGTGTGTATCGTCTCATGTGATTTTGCTTCCTGCATATGCGTGGAAGGAAAATCTTGCAAGGGCACACCCGTGTGAGAGATATTTTGGCAATGTTTTGCTTGTGTGCATTTAAAAAATGCTGAAATCTCTCTTGTGTGCATGTCCCCTTGCAAGATTTTGCTTCTGCACATGTGCAGGAAGCAAAAAAAAGTCAAAACATTCAGAAAAAAAGATGGCACATGTGGCGGCCCAGCAAAGACAGTGCTAGAGCCATGCAAATTACACAATCAGCGGGCTGCTACCGGAACAGCAGAGTGGACCGTATTGGTAGGAACCCACCCCTGAAGCAAACATTAAAAAAAACCTATTATTATTTTTCTAGATATAGAGAAAGCTTTTGATAACTTGGAACTCAGTATTAAAAAAAACCTCCATATTTAAGGGGAAAAAATTACACACATTTTAAATCAATTTGGAAAATATTTATGAATTGTAATTAAAACTTATACCACATTTAAACCTTGCCTTTTTTTTAACATGATGCTTCAATATACAGTAGTACCTCGTGATACGAACCCCTTGTCATACGAACTTTTCAAGATACGAACCCAGGGTTCGGAATTTTATTGCCTCTTCTTACAAACTTTTTTCACCTTACGAACACGCCGCCGCCGATCGCAAAAATGGGCGCTTCACTGGGCGCCGCCACCCGGCTGTCACCTTCCGAAAGAGCCAGAGCGCTTCTCGGCATTCTCCCGAATGCCAAACCCAGAAGTTTGGCAAAAGTTCCGGTTCAGGAGAACGTCGACAAGCCCTGCCGCCCGTCTGTCACCTTCTGAAACAACCGGACGTTTCTCGACATTCTCCCGAACGCCGAACCCGAAAGTTCAGCAAAAGTTCGTGTTAGGCATTCGGCTTCAGGAGAACGCTGAGAAGCGCTGCCACCCAGCTGTCACCTTCCCAGAAGAGCCGTGGAGGTGTCGGCCAGTTGGGAGGCACAAACGGAGGTGGGGAATCCCAATAGGGAATTCCAGGGGCAGAGCTTTGACGTCACGGCGTTCTCCCAAACCCAAACTTTTGCCGAACTTTTCAGGTTCGGCGTTTGGGAGAATGCCGAGAAGCACCCGGCTGTTTCAGAAAGTGACAGACGGGCGCCAGTAGCCACCGTAGCACCGTTTTTGCGATTTTTGAGGGGGGGCTTGCACGCATTAATCGGTTTTCCATTGTTTCCTATGGGAAACATTGTTTTGTTTTACGAACTTTTCACCTTATGAACCTCCTCCCAGAACCAATTAAGTTCGTAAGACAAGGTATCACTGTACTAGTTTTTGTTCAAATTGTTAAATAAGGATAAAATATTTAGATTTCATTTAACCTATTATTAATAGTTTCTTCTTACTCATGATTCATATTATACTAGTCCCTTGACTTACTTATTACAGATTTGATCTTAATAATTTTGAAATCTCAAATTATTTAAATTTAATGTGCAGCACTGATTTTTCTATTTTTTTATTTGCCCTCTTAGTTGTGTTCTTAAATATCTACTAGTTTTTTAAAGTAATTTGATACTAACATGAATGTCAGGGGTGAGTACTAACTTACTTCACTGCTGGTTCACTGCCTCCTGAGCCCCGTAGGTACACCCTGTGGCCGCGTGAGCGCTTTGTGCACATGTGCATGTGCAGTGCCAAAAAATTAAAAACATCCCATCCAAAAAAAGCCAAAAACAAGATGACGACCACATGCACAGTGTGGGAAACTCTGCTTTTGCACATTCTCAGAAGAATTTTAAAAAGTTTTTTTTAAAGATGTTGGCATTCACAGACTGGCAGTCTGGCACTGACCAAACTGGTTCCATGATGTCATCATGACATCACCAGCGGGTCATTGCCAGTTTGGGTTAGCTGGTCCGAACCAGGAGGAACCCATCTCTGATGTATGTGCATATACATATGGAATCTCTCTGACATAGAAGAAATAGGAAGTCAAAAAGCATACAGCTTATTAGTTTTATCTCCATTCTAAGTACTGGTAAGTACTCCGACCAATAGGAGTAGCGTGGGAAATTCAATTGCATTACTTTTGGAATGCACCCTGTATTAAATAAAAATAAAAATTGGTAAGAACAGAAAAATATAGCACAATATGCCACAATTGGAAAGAGAAACACAATTAAAATAAAAGTCGCCATTTTAACATCTCAGAACCTAAATTTATCAAAGATCAAAGATAGCATAAAACTATACAGTTTGACCCAACAAGAACAGATTGTAAATACTTCATGTAGGAATAGCCTTGTGGCCATTTTTCCAACAAAGTTAAATCCAGTATGAATTAGTCATGACCAAGCATACATATTGACCTGAATTGTACTGTGATCACTTGGCCTTACATCCTTGTGAACATCCAATGAATTAAGTAGACATCAAGAATTAGCTTAACATCTGAAATGATTAGCTGATCAATACATTACAATCTAAAATTATAAATACTGCATTTGTAAATTCTAATGGTTGCTTTCATATTTGGGTTTCTCCACATTTAGTGGAGAACAACATAAAAGAAAAGAGAAAGAAAAAATATGTCACAGCAGTGAGGAGAAAGGGGAATACTCAAATGGGTTTATAGCTTTACTCATATCCTCCAGACTGAAAATGAAATCTCAAGAAGCCTCTGAATATTTTGTAAAAATGAAAAATTGTGACTTTGGCCTGCTTATGCAGAAGAGAAAGAGAAGTCTATAAATGAGGGCACAGAGAAAGTGTTATCAATTCCAAGTAAATGCAACATACTACCAAAGGAATCACCATGAATGTATTATTAAAGCAGTTACGGTATAGCTTCTGGCTGATGCCTGGCTTTACTGATGCTCATTTTATTTTAAAAAATATTGTGATGGCCAAACTACCAGTATGTTGTTGTTTTTAACTTCTTCTATATCAAGATTCTGCTTGTATTTTAAAGCAAGGCTTGAAAGTAAGGAGAGAGAAAAATGTTATTGCATGCTTCAAGATTTAAGTGCTGCAATACCCATTAAGGTCTGGTGAGAGATGGATGACTGTAAAAAAATAAATCCAAGGCTTAAGATAATCTAGAGGTACCATTTGTTATATATACAATACACGCACTGAATATGAAAACTTCTGTTCTGGAATTACCTGAAAATGGCTACAGAAACAGCTGTGAACTTAGATGATGCACTAGGCATAGATCCCATTGAAGTGCCCACTATCTATAGTAAATTCTCCTCAATTGTTTCATTGTACTTTTTGAGATTTCAACAAATGATTCATTTGTTTTCAAAGCTTTGGAAATTTCACACTTTAATATGGAAATTTTCAAATTGTAGCAAGGCAAGAACTTTCATTACCAGCAAGAGCTTCCAGAGTCATTGACTAGTTATTCTGTTTCCCAAGTAAATACTCTCTAGCAGGGCAACTTGTGAAGTTATAGTGCTTATTTTTGCACATTTGCAACTATAGGAGACAAGCTACTACAACTATTAATGTTTTCATTTAAATATTTATTTATTTATTTATTTATTTACTTATTTATATATAAGATTTTTACATCCACCCATTTGAAAATACAAGTCAAGTGGATCACAAAAACAATACAATCCAGAACTATAAAAAGAATAAATCCATAAAAACAAAACAAAACCCAGCACCTCAATCATCCACTTGGGATGATCCTCAACCAATTCTAGACATCTTCATGGACATACTCTGATGCCAAGATAAAATGTCAAGTCTTGAAAACTTTCTGGGAAGCTATCGGGAAGGGATACCAAATCACTGGGGCAGGGGGTGTTCCATAAGGTAGGTGCAGCCACAGAAAGGGCACACTTTCAAGGACCCACTAGATGGCAACATTTTAGGTTAGGGATCGAGAACATGTTTAATCCATCTGATCTGATAGGATGGGCAGATCCCTCAAATAACCTAATCTCATGGCATGAAAACCAGCACTTTGAATTGAACCTAGAAAGAAACTAGTAGCCAGGACAGCTTTTAAAGTAGTGGTTTTATGTGGTATCATGCAGAAATAATAATTTTATCCAGTAAAATTATGAAACATTGTCAACTTTTCTGACATAACAGTTTTTAAATATTTAAATATTCTATAATGTGACTAATAAAGGAAATGAGAAGGAAGAGGAGGAAAATGAAATCAGATTTAGAACTTTTGCAACACTTTTAATTGTTACCTTGCTTATTATTAATCATAAATGTAAAGGAGAAGGTAAAGACACTCGTGTTGAATCTTATTGTTGTAGCATATACAGTAATGTGTTAAAATTCAACTCAATTTATATTTCTAACTTTGCTATGCATTTTAAAGCAATGGAGCAAGACCTCAATCAATCAACATGCAGAGAAAAAAATAATCACAAATAAATTGGTTGCAAGTCACTTCAGCATCTATATAGTTCATGAATGAAGCCCTGAAAGAGATGAGCATTATCTGAAATCTGTCAGTTCTTAAATTAATGTTCTGAAGGCTTGAGATACAAAGTAATAATGTATTGGAGCCTTAATCACACTCCTCACTAACCCACTATGTAGATCAGACTGAACCTGAACCTGATTGTTTTGAGCTACAGCCCTAAAGTACCTTTCATATAAGGTAGAGCTACAATATACCGCTCCTGCAGAATATCTTCATGAATCAGTTACCACATGAAGATCTTTGCCTATAGTAACTGTTTCCACTGTAATTTTGTTCTTGATGTGATATTCCCAATTAAAAGGAACAAGGGCCCCTTCTTCTCCTTCCATTAGATTTCATGGAATAACTGGGAGAAATTAAAATTGTCACTGTTGGGGAGAATTTCTGGGACAAAAATGAATATTCTGCAATGAATGATGTTTGTATTTTGGACAATGCCCATTTGATAACAAATATCCAAATTTATATTGCAAAGGAAAAACAACTTAAAAATACAGCATTCCAAAGAAAAGAGGAGGGTTGGATTTGAAGTTGTATTTTTTTAATTTGTTTGGTCTGGATGAAATAACGGATATGCCACCCTTCTCCATAGACTCAGGGTGAAAAACAACAGATTTTTTTTCAGTTAAAAGCTCACAAACTAAGATTTGGATGGCATAGATCCAAATATTTATTGTAAAATAAAGTTAAATTAATGTGGACTTCAAACAACATTTTATTAGACATACCATATTGAGAATATGGAATAGATATAAACCCAGGTTTTGTCTGGAAACACCTAATTTTTCACATTTCTAGTTATCTGAAATATTTAAAATTGGTTTAAAAAAACCCATAGTAAGGAGCAAAATAAATCAGATTTTGAGATATAATTGTGTACTGAGGAACATGTTATTGTTAAAATGTACAAAATGATTCTTCTGATAAATTGACTTGTTTGGTGAGGTAGAAGACATTAACTATATTTATTGGTGAAATGGAAGCCTTGTTTTACACTTTTTATGTAAAAAATTTTTAAAAATGATTTTGATGGTTAGACAGGATAAATTATAGAAAGAAGAATAAAGTGATGCAACTTTAGGAAGAGAGGTTAAGATATATTTGTATATTAAGATATAACTGTTATATTAGAATGCCAAAAGTCATTTCATAGAAACATAGAAGACTGACGGCAGAAAAAGACCCCATGGTCCATCTAGTCTGCCCTTTTACTATTTCCTGTATTTTATCTTACAATGGATATATGTTTATCCCAGGCATGTTTAAATTCGGTTACTGTGGATTTACCAACCACGTCTGCTGGAAGTTTGTTCCAAGGATCTACTACTCTTTCAGTAAAATAATACTTTCTCATGTTGCCTTTGATCTTTCCCCCAACTAACTTCAGATTGTGTCCCCTTGTTCTTGTGTTCACTTTCCTGTTAAAAACACTTCCCTCCTGAACCCTATTTAACCCTTTAACATATTTAAATGTTTCGATCATGTCCCCCCTTTTCCTTCTGTCTTCCAGACTATACAGATTGAGTTCATTAAGTCTTTCCTGATATGTTTTATACTTCAGACCTGCCACCATTCTTGTAGCCCGTCTTTGGACCCGTTCAATTTTGTCAATATCTTTTTGTAGGTGAGGTCTCCAGAACTGAACACAGTACTCCAAATGTGGTCTCACCAGCGCTCTATATAAGGGGATCACAATCTCCCTCTTCCTGCTTGTTATACCTCTAGCTAAGCAGCCAAGCATCCTACTTGCCTTTCCTACTGCCCGACCACACTGCTCACCCATTTTGAGACTGTCAGAAATCACTACCCCTAAATCCTTCTCTTCTGAAGTTTTTGCTAACACAGAACTGCCAATGCAATACTCAGATTTAGGATTCCTTTTCCCCAAGTGCATTATTTTACATTTGGAAACATTAAACTGCAGTTTCCATTGCTTTGACCATTTATCTAGTAACGCTAAATCATTTACCATATTACAGACCCCTCCAGGAATATCAACCCTATTGCACACTTTAGAGTCATCGGCAAATAGGCAAACCTTCCCTACCAAACCTTCCCCTATGTCACTCACAAACATATTAAAAAGAATAGGACCCAGAACAGACCCTTGTGGCACACCGCTTGTAACCTGTCTCTGCTCAGAATACTCGCCATTAACAATAACTCTCTGATGTCTATGCTTCAGCCAGCTTGAAATCCACTGAACTATCCAGGGATTAAGTCCAATCTTCACTAATTTATCTATCAGCTCTTTATGTGGAACCGTATCAAAGGCTTTGCTGAAGTCCAGATAGGCAATATCCACGGCACCACCTTGATCCAACACCTTTGTGACATAGTCAAAGAACTCAATGAGATTAGTCTGACACGATTTCTTTATATCATCTTTCTTTTTTCTTTTTCTTTATTTTTTTTTTGCCTTTTTAAATTCTTTTTTTGTCCTTATTTTAGTTTTTATCTTCATGCTTAAAAGATTTCATGGAACAGTACCAACTCTTGCCTTGGGTAAAGAAAAATATAATTAATCCATCCTCGTTTTCATTATTGTACCAGACTGTTATTCTTCTGCCAGTCATACACAGTAGTGTGATGGGTTTCAACCTCTTTAAATGCTTATCTGTGGGTGGGGATGATATGAGGAAAAAATGATCCCCAAGTGCCCCAGAAGGAAAATGCTTGTCAATTATTCTAATCACTGCTTCTCAGTTCCATCCAGAGCCTTTTGGCTGACATCTGTTTTAAAACAGTTCATCAGATCATTTAAGTCTCCTCTGAATCTCCTCCACTCTCATCCTCATCAATGTTCCAATTCCCAACCTCCCAAGTTTCAGGGCTATTACATTTGTCTTGGCAAAACATCCAATTACTGTATATCCAGCTGGACTTGCATGTAGACTTCATAAATATGCAGGAGATACTATATGTAGAAACCACAGAATTAAAAATAGTCCTGGCTATCCAGTGAGTTTCACTTATCTGAAAATGTGAAGGTCAGCACCAAATACCAGACTTAATCCTGAAATCAGTCCTTGAATGTGAGACTAACAGTAAGACTGCGTCTCTCCCCTTGCCCATTCTGCTAGCTTTGCAACAATAAATCTTGTCCTTATTGTTTGCAGGGATATCCTGCTCCAGTCATCTGTGCCGAGGAGACATATGTACAAGTTATTTGTTTTGTTTCTGAACTTTAAAAATATAAAGCAATATACTCTTGTTTTTAGCCCAAGAAGATTGGGTGGATGACAGAACCTAATACATTTAGTGAAGGATTGGTATATCCACATTTTATTTTTTGAAAGAAATGAAATGAAGCACTTTCTCTTCCTATCAGGGGAAAGGAGAATGAGAGAGCATCAACTGCTCCCTGCTACAGTATGTTCCATTTGCTTTGATTTTGAATGGCAAAGCAGGCAGGAATTTAGCTAGAGTACTAGAAGTGGAAAAGCCAAACTATGAATATACATAATAGGCTGGAAAGAACAATGAGAGGAAAAGATAGCCAGCTTTGAATTCTAAGAAATTGCTTTGAATGAAATATCTTGGCTACAAAGGAGAGCAGACACGAAAATTTATCTTTGCTGCGAAGTTCACACTTGCTGGCCCTCTGTGTATTTGCATTTCAGTAGCATGCATTTTTGCTTGAACAGTGCTAACTTAATTTACTTGCTGTAATCCTAGAGAACTGTCACAGGAAGCTTAGGGTGCTTAGAAAAAGAGTGCAAATTGGGTTGTAAACAGGCGATTTTCAGGCTGCAATCCTATGCTCACTTACTTGAGAATAAATCTTACTAAAGTCTAAATACATTACTGTATTTATCCGAAAGAAAGATTAGTGTCTTTTCCATTAAATAAATTAACTTTAAAGGGAGAGACTACATGAGAACACAGTGATTGAGGCAGAATACAGTGATTGTGTCAGATTTTTTTTCTATCTAATATTTCCTTGTAGAGAGGTTGCCTTAAATTCAGAGTTGTCTTCTTTTTGTTAAATAATAGAACTTCCAAACCCAAGATGGGTTGAAAAAGGGACCATTCATAATTTAGCTATACAACTAACCAAGTTACAGTATTTGTGTAACTCAGAAAAAAATGTGGTAGAAAATGAAACTTTCTTATATCTAATATAATTTCAGATTTTCACCATGCTGAATTGTTATTAGCAGTAAACAGGAAGTTGCACATGGATTAGGTTACCTTTTGTTTGTTACATGACTGGCTCTGTTCTTCAATATAAATCTTCTAGGTACCGTCAACCTCTCTACTACAAGGGAAACGTTGGTTGCTAGTTAGATATTAAATACCTCTATGAAATTAAATGTCCTCTACTAATCTATAAAACACATCAAGCTTTATGGCTCATCCCAATAGAAACCTTTTTCTAGATATTTGGAAAGATGCTGCATAATTTCTCAAATTTAAACAAGGGAATCTTGAATTTAGTATTTAGTATTTTATAAGCAAATTATAGCAAACTAAACTTAAAATTCCTTAAAAAGGGCTAAGAATTGAAATAAAAAATGTTTTAGGAAAAAAAGTCTGTCTGCATGTAATTTTTACATAAAAGTATAGAGATCAAGTGAGGCATGAAGGGAAAAGTTTCCCCCATCCTCCCACAAAGCATGCAAAAATGTTTCTGCAATTAAATGTTGTAAAGTAACTGGCAGGGCCAAGAGGAGCCCAGTAAATCCTTCATTCTGGCAACTTGCCCACAAAGTAACTCTGAATGGTGAAACTAAAAACTTACTGTTCTAATACTTCATCTTCCATTTATCTCAAGTTTTATTCTATGATTAATATGTGTAAATGACATACAATAATGTAAAAAAGTAAATGCTCAAAAAATAATAATAAAGGGAATACTTAAACAACAGAATATAACTGCAATATAAATACAAACTTCTGTGAAATGAAACGTTCCACTTAGGAAGCAACACTGACATCAATTTCATTTTGTTGTCAGCACATTCCACTTTGTACAGAACAAAGTATTAAATGAGAATATTTCATTCATTCAGATCTAGGATGTGTTATTTGAGTGTTCCCTTTATTTTTTTGAGCAGTGTATGCGCACACACACACACATTAGGACAAGAAAGAAATGAAGGGCAAAACAAAGGGCAATTAAAACAATTGTCTTGATGTTGCAGAGGGCAGGGGGGTCAACAATTTTTCTAAGGCCTTCTGAATACTTGTAAATTGCTTTCTCCCCCCTTCTTTAATCTTTTCAGGGCTAAATAATTACAGACTAAGATTTGCATTGTAGTTCCAGCAATTGCTGGAGTTTTACATTTTAGAAGAGAAAACATAAAGGTCACATTTGTTGATTTTAGTTCCAGACAAGGTGATTTAACATCCTCTGTGGGGAAATTTAAGGATTCAGGCCTACATGTATGGAGGTACCAAATCTGAAGCAATTAATACAGACACAGTACATAAAAATATGACCTATTAAAGATTATATACACATATTTCACATCTAAAAAGATTTCTTGCTTGACCTAGAAAAATAACGATTAAAAAAATAACCTGGGTTAAGATAAAAAAACAAATACTGATTATGTCTCTAAAATGGATTCCAAAATAATGCCTTGGACTGAGGGACCACTATCATCTGGTTGGCTGACATGCTACTTATTTATAGGAAAGAAGAAATAGTGGAACTATTGGGATTTAGATGGACTTAAATGGCAGTTGGTATTTATTTATTTATTATTTATTTATTATTTAGATTTGTATGCCGCCCCTCTCCGCGGACTCGGGGCGGGTCACAACAAGGCCTAAACAAATCGTAACAAATCCAAATAAATTTAAATATTTTTAAAAAGTTTAAAAAGAACCCCAATATACTAACAAGCACACACACAAACATACCATACATAAATTGTACATGCCCAGGGGAGATGTTTCAGTTCCCCCATGCCTGACGACAGAGGTGGGTTTTAAGAACTTTACGGAAGGCAGGGAGAGTAGGGGCAGTTCTAATCTCCGGGGGGAGTTGGTTCCAGAGAGTCGGGGCCGCCACAGAGAAGGCTCTTGCCCTGGGGCCCGCCAACTGACATTGTTTAGTTGACGGGACCCAGAGAAGGCCCACTCTGTGGGACCTAATCGGTCGCTGGGATTCGTGCGGCAGGAGGCGTTCTCGGAGGTATTCTGGTCCAATGCCATGAAGGGCTTTAAAGGTCATAACCAACACTTTGAATTGTGACCGGAAATTGATCGGCAACCAATGCAGACTGCGGAGTGATGGCGAAACATGGGCATACCTAGGTAAGCCCATGACTACTCTCGCAGCTGCATTCTGCACGATCTGAAGTTTCCGAACACTTTTCAAAGGTAGCCCCATGTAGAGAGCGTTACAGTAGTCGAACCTCGAGGTGATGAGGGCATGAGTGACTGTGAGCAATGAGTCCCGGTCCAGATAGGGCCGCAATTGGTGCACCAGGCGAACCTGGGCAAACGCCCCCCTCGCCACAGCTGAAAGATGGTTCTCTAATGTGAGCTGTGGATCGAGGAGGACGCCCAAGTTGCGGACCCTCTCCGAGGGGGTCAATAATTCCCCCCCAGGGTAATGGACGGACAGATGGAATTGTCCTTGGGAGGCAGGACCCACAGCCACTCCGTCTTATCCGGGTTGAGTTTGAGTCTGTTGACACCCATCCAGGCCCCAACAGCCTCCAGACACCGGCACATCACTTCCGCTGCTTCGTTGACTGGACATGGGGTGGAGATGTAAAGTATAAAGACAGGTTGCTTTCTAGAGGCATTTAATTTTTTTGGAACTACCCGAGAACTGGAGACAGACTCAGTTGAATTATAGAGCAGGTTATTCTTTTTGTCTTGTCTAGTGTTTGTTTCTGTTTTATTTTTTGGTCATATTTACCTTTTTATTGTGGTTAGCTCTGGCCCAGCTCCTGCCCCAAGGACTGGGGATGTGGGGGAGACATCCACATGCTGCAGGCCTGTTTTGCCCCCCCCCCGGTGGAATCTGCTGATGAAGGCTCCTCTGACCAAGAAGACATGAGTGACAGGGAGGAGGAGAGTGTGGCAGACAGCTCAGAAGGAGATCAATTATCTAGCTCCTCCTTGGATTCAGAACAAGAGTTAATGATACAGCCACGCATGCGGAGAGCGATGCATAGGCAACAACAACTGAGAGATTATTATCAAAGAAAATGAGGCCACCTGTGATTGGGTGGGGCTGTGGTGATTAGTGAGGCTGCTATAAAGAGCAGCCTGTGGGTTTGGCCATTGTGGAGGATTATCTGATTGTTGTGTTTCGTGACTGCTTTACTGACTTTGACCTTTTGTGTGCTGAGTTTTCCCCACTTTGAAACTAAACCAGAGCAACGTGTGTTTCACTTTGTGAAAGAAGAAGGACTGTGAATTTCCTCACAGCTGCAAGCTAAGTATCACAGAACTGATAAGGGACTTGTACAAATTACCAGTTTGTTTGGAGACGAGTGCTCTTTGCTATACCAAAAGAGGGCTTAGGTTAAGGGAATTTTCATTATAAAGAACATTGTTTTGAATTTTCAAACGTGTGTGTGTCTGAAATTTATACCTGTGAATTTTTGGGAGGAGTCTACCAGAGAGCCCGACAGAACACCTTTTGATACTGATTCTTATATTTTTATACTGATCATTTCATATACTCTGTGTTAGGGTTCTGACCGATGCCCTAATTAATGCCTATGACAACTCAAGAGGTCAGGAATGCTTCGCAAGTTGACATTTGTGTGTGTGTTGCTGGATTTTGTTATACCAATCAAAGTCACTTTTGCGAGACAGACAACTATACAAATTTGATGAATAAATAACTAACGGGAACAGGCCTCCATTAAAAATAAAGGATACATGATTTAATATTAATAATAAATTAAGAAACGTCAGGAGTTGCACATTTTACTAGTTTATTTCAGCAAAACTCCTCTCAAAGCCCAACCAATATAGTGAATCTTTCTAATGCATGGAATGAACTATACCTATTTAGCTTAGCATTCTTGTTTCACAGGTCTTATGGTTCAGTTTGAGAAGCGATGACTGACAGGAAACAATTCCTGAACTCAGTGATCTATTGACAGAAAATGGAGGCTCCAGCCTTTACTGGTTAGGTGAACAGATTCCCCTTTATATATCCTGATTACTATCCTACTTTGATTTAAGCCGTACTTTTTATGATTTTTATTTTGTTATGATTCCCTCATCTTCTTTCTTGGATTACATACTGTATTTTGTCTTAGTTCTACTACTTCTTAGATTTATTCTATTGGCCAGAATCTCTAGGCTTGCTGCCTATGTTCTGAGCCTTTATCAGTGGTCAGAACCTATAGCTGCTTAGTACGGTACATTTGCCAGGGCTTTGAGCCTTTTTGTTCAGTTTGCCCTAAGAGGCCAGTTCTCAGGACCAATAACTGGAACTTAGTTAGCCACTCTTTTCCCACCACCAATATTTGATTATGGCTGCCAATATCCATCTCTGCGTGGTCAATATGCTCCCTCACAAATAACAATCTCTATTGTTCTGCAAGCATTTCCTGAGATTCTTTCTTCTTCCAATGCTCTTCTCCAGTGATTTTTATAGTGCTCCCCACTACATGATTTTGGCTTCTTCATGATTAAGATTTTAGAAAACTATTTGATAATTGAAAAGAAGCTGGTGTCTTCTTCCCAAATAAACTTTTAATAGCACCTTTTAAGTCCTTCTCAGCAAGATGTAAAAGCTTGCTAATTTTATAGGAGTATTTTGTAACAGAGGAGTGTCTTAAAAGGGGAGGTCCAAAGAGTGACCAAGAAAAAAGTATAAATATATGGCACATTGTATATGAAAATTACCTTTGTGATACGGATATATTTCCATATCCTCTGGTCCGCTCATGCATGATTGAATAAACGTTATTTCTTTTATTATTATTTTGGACTCGCATTCATTTATCTCATCATAAAGCAATTATATTATACCAGGCGCTATAATGCTATGTATATGTTTATCCCCCTTCACACTCTCCAACCAACTATATAATTTTAATATTTTTGATTGTTTAGTTTCTACTGACAGAGGATAGCTTCAGAACCTTCATTCTGCTCATTTTTAGGTGGGCAAGGGAGGAGATGGTAGTCATTCTGAAACACACAGGTTTTCCCCACTTCCACCACCCCACCTTATTCATGAACACTTACTGGCCTTTTACATGCATTGGTGGAATCCAGAAACTCTAGAACAATTAGAAACATATGATAGATGATATCAGGCATAATAATTCAAAATGCTGGCTATTACTTTTAAAGCCACCGGTGGCTTTACAGTCTGGGTATTTCATATTGATTGTTCCAGGCTAAGCTTGCCCATTCAGTCACATCAGGAACAAAAGGCTTGCTGAGTGTCTACTACCAACAAAATAATATCTCCAGGGACCCCTTTGTTGAGCCTTCACAAAGATTGCCACCTCTGGAACTGTTTCCCTCCCAGTTTTGCCCCAGATAATTGGATTACCCCTTCCAATTAAGCTTTCACAGATCTTTGAAAAGGATCTTTTAGAAGACCTTTACTATCCCAATATATAAATGAAAGGGTTTGTATTTTGTTGGCTGTTCCTTGTTTTTGACTTCTTTTTGTTTCTAATTCTACTCTACATGGTTTCCGTAAGGCATTCAAAGTCTCCAGAGTGAGGTAGCAGATAAACTGCAGTAATGAATAAAAAAGAAAAATCTCCTTGGGGCTCTGTTCAGTGGTACAAGTCCTTCTCATACAAGAGCCTTTCTATCAGTGGCCCTGTGCCTTTGTTAACCTTTCGAAAATGCACACACAAAGTATTCACTTTGATCACTGGCTCAGCTGATTATATTTTTATTATAATGGTGTTATCCTTCCTGTCTTGGTAGCATTCTAAATTTGCTCCTTTCTTTTTTTTATTATATACTGTCAAGCACTAGAAAGATGACAAACAATGTATGAATAATTAAAGAAACTCTGTATGCCTATTTCTTGGTCTAATTATTCAGTAAACTAAAACAATCAGTGACAATGTATGTTGCATTTGCACTTCAAAAGTTTTCATCTACACCAGGGATGGGAAGCTCAGAGCACATAGGCTGTAAATAGCCACCAAACCCTTTCTGTGGTTTTCCTGCTTCTAATAGCATTGCAGCAGTTTAGTAGGGGGGGGGGGGGGATTAATTACAGCATAATTTATTTCTGATTTCAGGTAAGACAGAAACAAAAGGAAGAAGACTGGTAAGCTAAACCTCAAATAGCTTTAATATCCCCAAAGTAATAACCAAAGAGGTTTTCTTTTTAATGTAAAGGGTTTTTAAAAAAACTAAACAGAGAAAATAGGTCCCTGATCCCAGCCTCAAAACCATTAATATCATCACCTCCCCACCCCACCCCCAATGCAGCCTTGTGGTCATGAAAAGATTACTCAACACACACAATACTCAAACATACACTCTCAGGCAACCTCTGAGTATTTTAAAACTCAAGCAGCTCTTTTGATAGTTGTCATAAAACAAAATCTGAACAAGAGCTCTTTTTCTAAGGCTCTCCTACAATTAGACAGCTGCACTAAATAAAACAAGAAGAGACAAAAGCTTGAGGATTTAGCAGTCCCATAGCTGCTGGTGTTGTTCCTAGGAATGTAACAGTTATATTAAATCTAGCCTCAAGGATTTTTTTTTTTTAAAAACTCTTTTAAATTTTTAAAATCCATTTATATTAATAAGAACATAATTACCGAAAAGTAAATAAAAATGCTTATCGCCTCTGAAAGAATGGTGAATTGAAAAATCAAGTTGACTTCATGCAGCATAAACTCTATTTCTTAGCTGAAAACCCCGCAAACAAACGTAAAAGCCGTAAGATTTAAATTAACGTTGATTCCTCTTGTTATACCTAGCAGCCTTATACTGTACTTACTAATTTCTCCATTTTAACTGTCTTAAGCACACAAAATCCATACCTCTCTTTACAAGATGTTTTCAGGGCTTACTTATAATAAAGTTTTTTTTAAAAGAAAATTTGCCCACTTTTCTTTCCATGTCAACAGGAATTTCAGCTATTGTATGTGAACAGATCTATACATAGGAAAGGTTGAAAGTTAATGATGCTATACAAAGAAGCAATAATATATCTAATTCAAGGATTAGTTTATTTGGGAATGTAAATAGGATACAAAGGTGAATTACCCCCCCCCCCCATGAAAAGGGCAATTGTCCTTTTAGTGAACTATTGCAATAAGCTCCAGCTAAAATGCCACAGTAAAAGGTAGAGTTCTCTTCTCTTTTTTTTTCTTTTTCAGATAACTTTAGGTTTGTTTTTTTTTCTCAGATAAGTTAAGCAGATAAACATCCACTGGCTTCAGTAAAACCTCAATTATTTGCAGTTCTCTCAAAGCTTAAATACTGTGTCTCATCTTCAGACCTTTATTTAGCACCCCTAGTCCAACATGCCTCTTTCTTCCATAGCAGTGAATATTTTGTATAATGCCTGCAGTTGTTCTATCAACATAACAGATATTACTGATGGAATCTGTCTCCAAATCTGCTTGTATATTTGAGGTCCTTCTAGACAGATTTTGATGTGTACAAAGGAGTAGAGATTTATTTATTATTTATTTATTTGACTTCAATGCTGCCCAATCCCATGGGATTCAGAGGCGGTTTACAACTACTGGCCTTTCGGAAGGCCAGTGGGGTGGGAGCAATGCAGACATTGGGGGAGAGTTGGTTCCATAGAGCCAGGGCAGCTACAGAGAAGGCCCTCCCAGGTGGTCCTGCCAACCTGCATTGCTTAGTTGACAGGACATGGAGAAAGCTAACCCTATGTGATCTTATTGGTCTCTGGGAGGTATGTGGCAGGATACAGTCCCGTAAATAGTATGGTCCTAACCATGAAGAGCTTTATAGGTAATAACCAACACCTTGAATTGTGACCAGAGACTAATAGGTATTCAGTGCAGCACGTGAAGTTATATGGGTGTACCTACATACACCCATGGCGACTGCATTCTGGACTATCTGCAGTCTCTGAACACTCT
Organism: Erythrolamprus reginae; assembly: GCF_031021105.1. Lineage (NCBI taxonomy): Eukaryota > Metazoa > Chordata > Lepidosauria > Squamata > Dipsadidae > Erythrolamprus > Erythrolamprus reginae. Next base: position 239,033,718 of record NC_091950.1, read on the forward strand.
TCAAGGGTAGCCCCATGTAGAGCACATTGCAATAATAAAGACAGGAGGTGATGAGGGCCTGAGTGACTATGAGCAAAGCCTCCTGGTCCAAATAGGGCTGCAACTAATATACAAAGCAAACCTGGGCAAAGGTCCCCCTGGCCACAGCTGAGAGGTGTAATCAAGGCTCAGCTGTGGATCCAGGAGGACCCCGAAGTTGTGGATCTTGTCTGAGGGGGTCAGAGTCCCCCCCCAAACAGTAGATGGACAGATTGAATGGTCCTTTGGAGGAAATGCCCAGAGGCACTCGGTCTTGTCTGAGTTGAACTTGAGCCTGTTGGCTCTCATCCAGACCTTTACAGCTTCCAGGCATCGGCACATCACATTAACTATTTCACTGAATTGGCACAGGGTGAAGATTTATAACTGGGTATCATCAGCGTACTGATGATATCTCACCCCGTGTCATTGGATGATCTCACCCAGTGGCTTCATGTAAATATTAAATAGTAGTGGCGAGAGGACCGACCCCCAAAAAGTAGGGGCCAAGGGGTAGACCTCTGCTCCCCCATTAACACCAACTGCAAGCGACAGAGAGGTAGGAGAAGAACCACCGTAGAAGTCCTATTATATGAAAAGAGAAGTGCATGACATCAAAAAGCCATTACCTTTTTAATTTATTATTTAAAAAGGTTTCCCCCATAATCTCTTTATTAAATTTCAGCATCAAACATTAAAATACAAATTAATATAAAAGGGAAAGGAAATAACAGGACAATTAAAAAGTGTCAAAAATGTTCTATTTAAAATACACTCATATATTAAATCTTATTATATGTGAAGAATATATAAACATACACACAAGTACACTCAGGTAAAATGGGTACTAAATCTAGAATTATAATCAACTGATTTCCCAGAAAATAAAAATAAAAAATCTCTAATGCTACAACAGCATTAGAAATTATTCATTGGTCTATTGAGGGATTTGGGATCTGAGCATTGCTACAGTATTTCATTTCATAGGATAGTTATACACTCCTATTTTAGTTAAAAGATGAACATTTATATGAATGAAATGCCCGTCAATATCTGGAATCTACATAGCCCGATGACCTAAACACAGATTTCTTGACTATGGTGAGATAAACTAATCTTATAAAAATGAAAATAGTAAAAACTATTCTTTTTAAGTCTCTCCCTCCCTCCCTCCCTCTCTCCCTCCTTTTCCCTCCCTCTTTCCCTCCCCCTCCTCACCCCATTACAATTTTTGCAAATCTGCCTTTTATCTGTTTGGCAATGAACTTATTTTGGGGATAACATTCAAATTATTCAAACATAATCTATATATAACATATAGTTCTTTTAATTTAGTTGAGTGTAACATATACACACATATATGACTACTAATTCCCTTCCCCTCATTTCCATCTATTCCACCAGATAATTTTCTTGTGCATCAAAATTCTTTCTTTATTCCTTTGAATGATCAATTCAAGCATCTATGGAGATTCTCAGTTACCCAGATTTGTCCCAAATGTGTTTTTTCAGAGGCAACTGGACTTCGTTTTTTTCCTTGAAGACATTTCACTTCTTATCCAAGAAGCTTCTTCTGGATGAGAAATGAAACGTTTTCAAGGAAAAAATAAAGTCTGGAGAGCTTACAAAACCCCCAGGGAGCCATCACCAGCCTCTTGGTCAGCAGCTGTGGATTTACAGTGATAAGAAAAGAGTAATAGGAGAGCATTGATATCAGAAGAAGCAAGTAAAAAATAAAGGGGATAATAGGGAGAAGAGACTAAAAAGAATTGTGAGTATACTTGTACAAATAATAGATTTAAAAGGTGTTGTGGTTGGCTTCAGGCCAGCTCCTTTGGCTGCTGATTTTGATGCAGAGGAGTGGGAGCCATCTGTTCACAGAAGACCTGTCTGGCTGGAGGACGAATCAGACAGTGAACTAGAAGGAGAGGCAAGGAGAGAAATGGAGCAGGAAGGGACTGGAGAGACAGAATGGGGAAGGGAGTCAGTCAGATCTCCAGCCAAAGTTTCATCTGAATCAGAAGGGGAAGAGTTAATGAACAATCCTATTCTTAATGATCGGGTCAGGAGAATGTTGGGAAGACAAGAGCAGCTGCGCAAACGCAGAAACAAATTATAGGTCACAGGTGATAAGAATTAATGACGCTGGTGAAAAAATAAAAAACAATCTTTTAAAAAGAAATAACAGTTCCATTCTCACCTTTTTATTGTTGGTCCAATGGGGTGCAATACTGACAAGTTTGCAGTCAAACTGTTTTATTCCTTTCAAAGTTCTCTATAGGGATAATAAATGCCTACTATCCTCACTTTTGGCATGCATTAAAAAGAATAGTTTCAAGGGCAGAATAATTCAGAACAGATATTTATGGCTGAATGGGTGTTTAAATGGAGTTGTCTATCAAAACTGCATGGCACAATAACATTTGTTAAAATAATAAATGACCACCCACAGTTTTAATTTTTGTTATTGGTTTAAAAGTCGGCAAACTCCCTATTAAACATTAATAGGGCATCCTTAATATAAACATTAAATGTCTTCTGTTCTAAAACTCAGCATAAGGCAAGAAATATGCAATTTATAAATTATGTCAGTCAGTTAAGTTTAAAGGACAAAATGCTAATATAGTTACTTTAGAAGGGATAATGATTAAAATTATTTTCAGCAGTTAAAGCTATTACCACATTCAAAACTAATGCAAATCAATATCATCAAAAAACCAAGAAAATAGTCACATAAGTACAAACTCTTCAGAAAAATTATTTTTAAAGCTGTATAATCTAATGTTTATATATACATAAAACAGTTTCAAATTCAAATTCTTGTTTTTTGAAATTATTTTCAATAACAATATTTTTAAAATATTCATAAGAAAATGTGTAGCAGCTTATGTGTAATATAGCATAATAGTGAAATATTTTAATATGAAAATATTCAAGGAAAATAAAAGTATAATTATACAGTTAACAAAGAAATTTTATTCTTAACTTGGAGTGCTCTAATCTTACAGCATTCTAGCTCACCTATAGTAGAATTATGAAGTAAAAATAAGGAATATACTTACAGGTTTGTTTTGTTTTGTTTTGTTTTGTTTTGTTTTAATAACAGGCTTCCCTTTCATTATAAAGGAAATGGAGTGGGGGTGTAGAAATAATGTTAAACTACACAACAGCAGATGTAAATTCAGTCCTGGTTCAGATGCATGGCAAATATTGGAAGAAGATCTCGGTTCTTCAATGTATTTCAGATGTACAATGTGATCCTTACAATATCTATTTTTGAAGATCAGTATATTGCTTACTGGACAGTTGCATCCTGAGACTCAGAAAACTGGCTAGCTTAATTGAAATGTAGTTAGATTTATATCAGTCTCTTATCCAGTGTAGTACACTAGTTTCTGAATACTTAGTTGAGCCAAAGGATTACTTTGAAAATATGAATTTTAAAACACAATCTGAAGGCATAACAGATATGACATTCAATATAAGACATCATGAGGGAAGGAGGGAAGAAGATGTTGGGAAGGAGATGTTATTTGACGTAAAAAAGGAAATCCTCTGAGAAAATTAAGGAAGTTAGGACTGAATGGGCATTTGTCAAAAACAGAAACATTGAAAAGAGGGATATTCAAGGAAGGGGAAGCAAGATAAAGTTTTGTAGGTAAAGGCAAAAATCTTATGAAGGTGGAAAATTACTGAAAGATTAAGTAGGGAGCCATAGAATTGGAAGGGATGTTGGAGGTCTAATCCGGAGGTTTATTCCAAGGGATGTTGGTGGTCTAGTTGGAGGTTTAGTCCAATCTCCTGCTCGAGCAGTAGTCCCTATATCATTTCAGACAAATGGCAGTCCAGTCTCTTCTTGAAAGCCATAATTGATGGCGCACCCACAACTTTTAAAGGCAAGCTATTCCACTGGTTAATTGTTCTTACTATTCTTATTACTATTATTCTTAGATTCTACAATCCAGGGGAAAATTGTATATTAAGTATCCATCAAACTTTAAGTTTTGTTCTAATTACGCAGAGAAAATCCTTTATTTTTTCTAATGTAAGAAAGGGGGGGGGAATCACAATCATTTCACAATGATTACCCAATGAAGGAAAGAAGGATGCTGTCCACATTACCTTCAGGTCCTGAAGACAAAATTGTCAGAAATTTTTGAAGGTAATATTACAATGCAAGTAAATGGTTTGTAACCATGGGAAAGGCTAATATAAGCCATAATCAGCATGTAGTCATGGGTTTGCTAATTGTGATGCAACCTGATAGGCTGTAACTTATATAATCGGGGTAATACCCTTGCATGGGTGTGGTTTGTTATTGAGTGCTTTGTGCTGGGTAGTTTGTAGTTAGTGGTTAGTGCCTAGTGGTTGCAGTGGTAGATGTAATAAGAGTTATATAGTAACATTGTGGATAGTTTCTTATAGTGGTTAAATGTAAAGGTGAGAAGCATTTTGTTAAGAAGAAAAGTGTAATATATTTTTACAAGAAAGCCTGCTGCAGTGTTTCTCATTGAAGACTTCAATTGGGTACTTAACTGTGGCTACTTGGTGGGTTCACTTCAGTATGCGCAAAACTGTCCCCCAACAAAAATAAGATAATATCAAGTATTCACTCTGCATGATTTTTACCAGTACTGAATATTTATGGTAACTAATTGGGGAATTGCTATTAAATGCATGTCTTTTTTGTTTTTATTCTAGGAGGGAGGGAGGAAAGAAAGAAGGGAGGAAAGAAAGAAGGAAGATTCTACTGTATTGGACAAAAAAAAGTTTCAAAAGTTATCAACTCTTTCAGAAATGAAGTACAGAGCAAGGAAATAAATTGTTTTTTTCTCTCAACTAAAAGAATAAAAATATATACAAATGTAATATGATATCACTGGGATTAACGCGATCTCCAATATAATTGTGCCTGAACCCCATCCAATACTACCTGTTTTTTACACCTTAAAAACTGATTGACTAGTGGAGCCATGTTTTCTCAAGGCCAGTTCACATTATTGCAGAATTTTCAAAGGGGCAGTAAATGCATACCTAACTAGTGTGAATGATATGGTAAGGCTTACCTTTTATTGATCTTTTCACTGAAATTTGGCTTTCCTTTTCATGTGTCATGTTAAGTTACTCTCAATTAAAAAGCATAATTGACAAACAATATACTTCTGCATACTGTTATCCTAATAATAATTCCATTTACTAAATCAAATTCAAACAGCCTTCTGAACTTCAAGTGCTCCAGAAATGCTGTGACTACACTTATTTGCTGGAAATGCTGAGCAGTGTAGTCACTATATGTATAGATAGCAACATAAGTAAGTTTAGGTTTGAGACAGTGAATAGCCTATGCTTACTCCTGTTTTGTTAAAATTGAGGGGAATTAAGGATACGGATATTATTTCCTCATAACATGAATAGTGCTATGACCAATTTAATCCACTACAAATTGACACAGGAAAGAATCATTTTGCATCATAAAATAATCTCATTGTGAACTGCTGCATAATAAAAAGTTAGCATAAATCTCAATTGCCTAAATAGATTCCAAATGAGTCACTTTAACACAGAAGAAGCGCAAGTCCTACTAACTGAAATCTAATTAGCTATATAGCAAATGACTTGGTAAATGTAAAGTGATGTTAGAGATCTTATTCCAGGGTTTGATTAATTTTGCTTTTAAGTCATCTCATTTGTTTGACAAATATAAATATTCTTTATTTCAGTAGAAATGCAACTGTTGATGCAGTCCATCTATCTTAAAATATATTCCTGGTTTAAATGAGACATTTAATGAGACATTGCTTTTTTACTGGCAAAATTCAATTTCTGACACATGAATCTGTATTAACAATTCTTCAAACTACAGCTAGGAAATAAACAAAAAAGCCCTCTGATAGAAATCACATATTTTCAAGACCCTGTTATTCTTTTAGCCATATTATGATTGCTCCTTATAGTATAAGAACAAACAATATAGATGGATGGATGGATGGATGGATGGATGGATGGATGGATGGATGGATGGATGGATGGATGGATAGATGGATAGATAGATAGATAGATAAGTGGGTAGGTAGACAGACAGACAGACAGACTGATAGGTCTATCTATCTATCTATCTATCTATCTATCTATCTATCTATCTATCTATCTATCTATCATCTATCAATATACAGCAGTATAAGACAACCTTTTTACACCAAAAGAGGGTGAAAACTTGGGTGCGTCTTATACACCGAATGTAGCCCCACCCAGCCACCCACCTCCACCCTTTGTCCTCTGTCTCCCAGCAATATACCTCCTTGCAGCAAACAGCAGAGCCTGTTAAGCCAAGCAGCTTCCTGACTCTCAAATGACTGAGGCTGCAAAGTAAGCCACCTGCTAAACTGAAAGTAAAACTAAAGCTAGCTCCATAGGCCAATGGCTGATTACAACACAATGGTGTATTGGAAGATTTGTAATAAATACCATTTGCCTGTAAACAATAACTGATAGAACCATAAAATAGACACAGAAATATAAAACTTGGAAGCTAAATTGCTCTAAAATTAGAAAGCTTTGATAGTGTAAAACCAGGGGTGGGCTACTGCCTGGACGGGGGGGGGGGGACGAAGTGGGGTAGCAAAAATGGAGCTCTAGCCCAGAGCACCCAATTTGCACTGAAAGATGTTGAAAGAAAATGCAGGGAGTTCCACATAAGCCATGGCCACAGTGTGGTAGTAAAAATTTTGGTAGCCCCTCACTGTGTAAAACGTATCATTGTAGGATGTAAGATGTTCCAAGAAAAATTGCCATTTACAATTGACTAGTGGTGATTTCATCGAAGTTGATGGTGATACATTATTATTATTATAGTTGAATGCACAGACAGCCAGATGTCCTAATTCATCCAGCAGGTTTTCATGTCTGAAGTATGCTTTTCTAATTTTTGAAAATAAAAAAGGACATAAATTTCAATTTAAGTAGAACTAAAAGTCTCCTGGACTTTATTATAATTTATAGATTACTATTACATTTCAGAAAGTAGATGGAGATCTTTATGGACAACTCTGAAGTTGCCTATTATTCCTGCCTGTACATATCAAGATGTCAACTTATTTAACCATCAACTGCCTGAATCTAATCTTTTTGCTTTACATGACCATAATATTATGTCTTTGTGCTTTTCGTCTTTATCTAAGAAAAAGTTGTAATTTTTTTCAGATAAAAACTGTAATTCTAGTTATTCATCAAATTTATATAGCTTCCTATCTCACATAAGGTGACTCTGAGCAGCATGCATTTAAACTAATGATTAAAATGTATTAGAAAAATCACTTAGAACAATTAAATTGATTAAACATAAATAAGACCAAGATTGTGAGAAGGTTAAAATTAGAATGTTATATGTAATCAAACCACCATGAAGGCTCTCTGATGCCAGAAGATGTACAGGTCTGATGAAAAAAAAGGTTTTGAAGGCTTTCCAAAAGACTATAAAAGTTAGGGCTAACATCACCTAAGGGGAAGAAGCCAAGTGCTGTAGCGGAAAGGCTCATGTCCTAGGACCTATTACGTAGAAATCTTTAGCAGATGAGACCCACAGCATGCTTCTCCTGTGGTACCTGATGGGACAAGTAGATGTAATTGAGAAAAGGTATTAACTCAAATAATCTGTCCCCAAGCATCGTAGCACTTTCAAAGTCAAAACAGGTGTAACATGTCCTTCTAGAAGTACTGATAACTGTTGTGAGTGTTCCCTGTCAGCCTTTGGAAATGTCAGATTCAGAGGAGGAAGAAGACACAAGTTGTAAATTACCCTGATTTAAGAGAAGTGGAGGAGGGGAGGGGAGATGAGAGTTTAGTAGAAAATCCATCGGACGTTAGCATAGATAGTAATGCTTCTTCAGACAATGGGGGGGATAAATAACAGCCCTTGGTTAAGGGCCAAATTTAGGAGGCTAGAGAAAAGGAAAGATGAGCTTTTGGGAAAGAGGTTTTGAATCTGCTATTCAGAGTGTGTAAATTAATTAATACCTCACATCCGGAGGAGGCCAGAAATGAGGGACGCTTTTCAGCAAAGTGAAAAAGACAAAATCGAAGTTTCTGCCTTTTCTCTGGCGAAGTAAGTTTTTACATTGCATGATAAAACCATTTGAAATTAATTTGAACCTGACCCAGAGATAAGGAGATGTTAGAAGCTGACAGCCTGCTCATTAGAAAGAATTTATTTAGTTTAGCCTGTGAGATTTGGAACGCACTTGCCTGCCTTGGATGTACTTTGACGAATTCCAATGTGGAAGAAAATAAATAAAAGAGTTCTATTTTAAAAATCCAAGTCTGTGAAGAGAGTATTTTGGGAGCAGCAAAGCTAGACCAGAACAATAACTACATGGGGCTACCGTTAAAGAATCTCATTTAGTGCAAAATGTAGCCACGCGAGCCATCATGGGACTGTCAAGATATACCCATATCTCAACACCTCTCTGCGAGCTGCATTGGCTATCAATTGGTCTCCGGACACAATTGAAAGTGTTGGTCATGACCTATAAAGCCCTACATGGCTTAGGGCCAGGTTACTTATGGGACCATCTTCTGCCTCATGAATCCCAACAATAGGTTAGGTCCCATAGAGTTGGCCTACTCCAGGTCCCGTCAGCTAGGCAATGTCACCTGGCAGGGCCTAGGGGTAGAACTTTCTCTGTGGCAGCTCTGGCCCTTTGGATCTAGTTCCTCCCTGAGATTCGCACCACCTTCATGGCCTTTTGTAAGTCTTTGAAAAGTCATCTCTGCTGGCAGTCTTGGGGCTGTTGAGCACCGATACTCTGGTCCAACCATGAGTGTAAATAGAATGAAAGTGACTGATTGTGTTTTATAATTAGGATTTTAGATAACTTTAGTTAATTGGAGTTTTTAGATAAATGAGATAATTGGGGGTTTAGATAAAATTAGACTGTTTTAACTACTGGATTTCTTATATGTTTTTTGTATTGTTCCTGTTGTAAACCGCCCTGAGTCTAAAGAGAAGGGCGGCATAGACATCTAAGCAATAAATAAATAAATAAATATGCTACTACATTTTGCACCAGCTAAAGCTTTGAGATATTCACAGAATTATGGGCTTCCTGCCGATTCTTCCTTGATGCAAGAATCCAGAGTGAAACCCTGATCGCCTCTAAATGAGGGGAGCCCAACTCCTTCCTCCTCTCAGGAAAAGCCTGCAACTTTTCCTGAGAATGCTCAAGTCTGCCTTTATGGATGGGGTGCAATTCTTCAAGGGTGTCTGTCTGTCTGTCTGTCTGTCTGTCTGTCTGTCTGTCTGTCTGTCTGTCTGTCTGTCTGTCTGTCTGTCTGTTCACATATGACAGTGGCTTATATCCAACAATGGATCAGAGGGCAGAATATGAACAGAAATTCTATTCGGTTTATGGACTTGTGAACAGGTGCTATGTTCACATGCATGCAATTTCTGTTCAGATGAAAAACAGTGAACAGCCCTGGTTTCTTTGTCAGAAAAGGAAATTAATCTGGGCCATTTCAATGGCTTTGATGTTATCACACACAATTCATTCTAGTTGCTATTCCACTTTCTAAATAATAAAATGTATTAGAAGAGGCTAAGTACTATTCAATCTTAACTAGGTTAATGCAGTTGAATGAAAATCGTTTGAGGAGTTTTATGCAGCAAACATGTGGTTTTTTTCAAGCCAACAGTAACTGGATACAATGGCAGAACAGATTATTATGATGAAGCAAAGTCCATTTCATTTTCTGAACAAATTTTCATATTTGCTTTTTTCAAACAATTGGAGGGCTTATAACAGCTTCTCTAATTAGTAACTTTCCAATGAAGAGGCTAAAATCCAATTCCCTGCATCCTAGTTATCTCAGTAATAAATTATAAGCAGAGGACTCCAGTGCTATATCTTTGAGGATATTCCTTGCTGCATTATGCAATGCTAGATGGAAACTATGCTGAACCAATTTCAGCTACTTAACTATGTTCAAGAAAGCCTCGGTAAATATACCTCTAAGACCAGTTATTGGTACATTATAACATCATTAAACTTGTCCCAGAAATGCAGAGGCCTAGCTTTCTAGTTAATTCTATTTTAAAAGACAATAAGATTGCTCTTTCATCTGAACAAAATGGCCTTACTGCAGAGCTGCAGCCAAAATTACTTGGAAGTTTTCTGAATATTCAAAATCTTCTACAACACATATTTAAGTCCATTCCAAAAGGTGAGCTTGTTTACAATATCACTGCTCTGCAGAAATATTTTGATTAAAGCAGTGATAACAGAACATGTTATTTGTTACTATCCATCGGTTTACACTGAACAACTTTGTGTTTGGTAATTTAAGCCTTAATTCTCAAAGTACACACCACATTATACAGGATAAAATAATGATAAAAGAGTAGCAAATATTGATATAAATATTGGTGTAAATACTGATTAACAGATAAGGTCATGCACAAATAATCAGGACCATTTGCAAGGTTGCAACATAGAAATACATTCAAGCCTCTACATAGAAATCTAGAGACCTGGTGGTGCAGTGATTAAAGATCAGCATTGCAGTCAAACTCCATCCAAAGGCTGAAGCTCGATTCTGATGATTTAGTTGATTTAGCTGGCCATCCTTGCGTGGTTGGTAAAATGATGATCCAGATTGTTAGGAACAATATGTTAAAAAAAATGCTTACATTGTAAACATCCCAGAGAGTGTTGCAAAACACCCAGGGGTGAGTATAGAACATACGACTGTAAGAAGAGCCATGCTGAATCAGGCCAAATCCCATCAGGTCCAGTGTTCTGTATCACACAGTGGCCCACCATTTGTCCTTGGGGATCTTGAGCAGAAAGAGAAGGCAAGACCCTCCCTTTCCTTTGACCCCCAACAAATGGTACTCAAGGGAATCTTTCCTGCCTCAACCAACATAGAGGTGGCACATGGACATCCGTTCCAATAACTACCGATACACTTGAATCTGTCTAATCCAGCCTTGAAGCTATCAAGGCTGACAGCTGTCACGACCTCTTCCCAATACAACACTTAGCGACTTATTTTCAATTCCCTTCCTAATCATGTCAAGCATGGAATTTGCTTTTTTTACTGCTGCTGTGCACTGGGTTGACATATATAAGTCTAAATGTTATTTCAAATAGCGAACACTAAATAGGGATCAATTGGAAATCAAGAGGGGGGCTGGACTTGTATCTCTTGTGCACAGACTCTAAACTGATGACATATTTAACTCTGCCCTTCAGCTCTGTCTGCTCTTCTCCTACAGGTAGTCCTTGACTTATGACCAGCTGCTTAGCGGGCATTCAAAGTTATGACAGATCTACTACAAGCCAAATTCAAGGTTCCAAAAGTCAGGCCCTGCCCACAGTCAATTGACCAAACTTAGGATGTATGGCAATCGGGCCATATTTAGAGACGTTTGCAGCATCCCACAATCACATGGTTGTGTTTTACAACAGTTTTGCTGAAAACTAGCATTTATTCCATTTTAATTTTTTTTATTTTGCACGGGGCAAAGCCATACCCAACAATCATTGCATTTCTATAACCACTACAAAAAATGTCACAAACATTGCAATGTACTATCATGATGGGCAATCTCCATACATTGTAAGTCAAGGACTATATGTACTTTATTTACTTTAAAGTTTCCTAGTGATTTGCAATTATTTCTCAACATGATACAATCAATTTAACCTTATATGGTAAAAAAGAGGACCCAATGCCAATTAACTAAATAAAAATTTGGCTTTTAACTTGCAAAGCATTAGAGCAAAGCTATGAATTATTATTGTTCCATAATATTGATATATTTCCTAGTGGTAGTAGCAGTAATCTTAACATACTTTGATTTGTTTACATTTTGTTGTACATTAGGCACATATTTATAACAAAGTAATACATGCAAATCATAAATGTAGCAGATTTATACAAGCAAAATATCAGCATGCCAAAAATATCTGATTTTTTTCCCCAAAGACAAGAGCAACACTTCCATTGTAGGCATCTCTCTATATCATGGTTATTTCCCTCAGCTTAAAATTTCCTTTTCATCTCTCCTTTTTATCCTTGTACTGTACTTGCAAATACAAGTTATGTTCTTGAAACAAAATTATGCCAATGGAGCATATCAATTCCTATATCTAAGTACATAGGAAATACAGTACATTATTTTAAGGATACACTTGAAACAGATACATCCTGGAAAAAAATTGATGTTAACTTTGAAATGTTTTTTTCTATAGTTTTCATTTAGCTCTGCATACAAATATTAACCTGGTAAGTGGAAAAAACTGTTACTGCAGTTTCTTCTTCAACTTCCTTCCCTGGCTTTTTATTGAAATAGAATGAACATTAAACACAGAACTTAGATATCACGGAACTTAGAACTGAGAACTTAGGTAACACCCCCCCCCCAAAAACCCCCCCCCCCCAACAACAACAACAACAACAACAGGGCAATGAGAGTAAAAACCTTTAACCACTGCAGCAAACTACTTCTGGTGTTTTGAACTGAAACAACTCACTATTGATACTCACCATTGCTTATTATGGAACATTTGTACACAATGGAAAAGTCTATTTCGTCAGATGTCTCCAGCCATCCTGCTATTAGCAAGACTTAAGAAAGCTTTGTCATATCAAATATGCTCAGCTGCTTACCACATGGTGAAATAGTGTTAGAACCATTAAAAGATGTGTCTGACATCATTAATCTATTTGACCTCTGACTCCAACCTCAAAATTCTAACTATGGTGACCAAGACATGACCTTACAATGCAGAAGGGCTTTCAACTCTGCAGTATTTAAAGTCACATTGTTGAACCAGACAAAGGAGTTAGAGAGAAATGTGACATTTTCTTAGGAATTAAGGTCAAAGGGTCAATTGCACAAACTTCTTATTGTTGTATAATAAGCACTTAGTTTTAATTCTTTCTATCTTAAACATGCTTTAAAATGCAAGGCAATCAAACTCAACTTGAAAAATAAAATTCATCTGAAGCTTAGAGCTACAATAGTTTATTTTCCAACATACATTTGTCAGGAAAGTAAATACTGTGCCTGTGGTTTTATTATCTCTAATGTACAATATAACCATCCTGGAAGAGATAATGTCAAATCAATTCCAAAAATACGAAAAATTAAAGAAAAAGGATGGCGGCATCCAAAGGATTGGCATCGGAGCGGTCGCGTGCAAATTGCGCAATCTGGTGGCCGTTACTGCACCAGTAGCAACCCATCCCTGGAGGTGGGTAAAATGAGGATCCAGATTGTAATGGGCAATAAGGTGACTCTGTGAACCACTTAAGAGAGGACTGTAAAGCGCTATGAAGTGGTATATAAGTCTAAGTGCTATTGCTATATTCAACTCTATGATTATTTTATCTGAAAACCAGTTTTAGAAAATTGTAGCTGTACAGTTTTAGCTAAAATAAAGATACCAAGAAATATTCTGGTGCATTAAAGTGGCTGACCACCATGCCTTCTAGAAGTTTAGATTCCACCCCTCTTCTCCTCAGGAATGCACATTTTCCCCATCCCAGACCTTCCACATAACTATTTTTATTTTCAAAATAAAACATGAATGAAATGATGAGTTGGCTCTTTGAGAACCATAAATGCAAAAGCCCATAGGTGGCGTGCACAAATCTGATTCTTTGTTTAAAAATGTTTAAAAGAACACAGTTAACCCAACAAAACAGATTAAAGGGTCAGTTTACTAAATGTGATAATTGTCTTATGAACTATTTTTTCCAATTTTCCACATTTATGGTACTGTCACAGTAATCCTTGTTTAACAAGTGCAATTGGGACCCCTAACTCAGTCATTAAGGAAAGAGGTTGCTAAGTGAAAAATAACATGATTAATTCAAGATTTTATTTCAACTTTCTTTGCTTTACACATAGCAGCAGAAATATACAACAACTTTTCTGGAACATAATTGAGAAGGCAAATCTTACAATCCCTTCTCCCCGTTCTTCTGCCCTTTTAATGCTCATTACAGCACTGAAATAAATAACAAAAACTAGATTTTATGTTTCTATTTAAATTCATTGGAACAGAAAGAATTATAAGAGAGTAAGAAAATACATAAGGGAAAATAAAGACTGAAAGAAAATGTGCTACTGCCAACTGTTTGCCTAGCATGTTCACTGGTGCAGGCCACCAGCTGTTTATTATTATTTATTGGATTTGTATGCCGCCCCTCTCCGCAGACTCCGCAGACTTTAGGAGAGTCTATAGGAGGAAAACATAAGGTTTTGTGTGAAACTGATTAGGAACTTGTCAGTTTCAGGCAGCATCTGCAATCCAGGTGATTAAGGTCACAAAGTAGATTTTTTAAATTTGTACTTAGTACTTTTTGGGGATGCCCTGCTCTGTGAGAGAAGCAGCTGAGGCAGAAATAGATTGGTTAAACAATTTCTCTGTTTTATGAGGAGTTGGGAGAAGAGGGAACTAACTGGCAAACATGCAGTTAAGAGAATTAACAAAGGTTGTAAAAATATGGGCATTGGTCACAAAGTTATTTTTTTAATCACTATTATAACTCTGAATGGTTGCTGTCCAAGGCAGTTGTTAAATGTGGACTAACTGCATTCATAGTACAATTAGTACGTAGTGCATAGTACTAGCTCTACTAACTTATGTTTGTTAGAGCATTTTTCCCAACACTTTTAGCAACTTTTTAATATGACTTTTTGAAACAATAATTGGATGAAGACTTAAAAAGCCATGTACCCAAACTTGATATGCTATGAATTGGTTTTTTTCATAAATTGACATATCTGAACTTGCATATGAACAGCCAGAAATGGCTCAAGTTCAGCATTAAGCACTGGTTACTTTATAACTTATTTTATGCTTTTCTGTATATAGGTATTGTATTATATTTTTAGGTCTGATAGGAATCTGTAAGAGAAGTTTATAATGTTCAGATCATTTTTGGATAATGTTATTGCTTTACCTACCCATATTTTTTATAGTTTCATTTTATGTTACTATTTAAAAGTTTATAGTATATAGCAGGGATATCAAACTCCCAGCCCACAGGCTGATTGCATCACGCGCTGGCCATGTCCATGCCCAGTTTAGCGAAGGGGAAGAAAGTCCCGATATATCACATGACACCGCCATGACAACATTAGTTTGACAATCCTGGTATACAGATTGTTGATTTTAATCTTTTCTTCATACATTTGTAGCCTGAGCAATCATCTTAGCATTTTAAAAAAATTAATGCAGTGGTACCTCTACCTAAGAACGCCTCTACTTACGAACTTTTCTAGATAAGAAGTGGGTGTTCAAGATTTTTTTGCCTCTTCTCAAGAATCATTTTCCACTTACGAACCCAAGCTTCCAAAACTGTAACCAGAAAAGGCAGGAAGAAGCTTCTGTGAGGCCTCTCTAGGAATCTCCTGGGAGGAAACAGGGCTTCCACCCTCCCTGTGGTTTCCCCAATTGCACACATTATTTGCTTTTACTGTACACTGATTCCTATAGGAAAAATTGCTTCTTCTTACAAACTTTTCTACTTAAGAACCTGGTCACAGAACGAATTAAGTTTGTAAGTAGAGGTACCACTGTATTGTCTTTTAGCCAAAATTCTTTGTATGTATCTTTTCTTCTCACTTTAATATTGACAAATCAAATCAGTTTTTGATATTTGAACACCAATTCCCTTAACTCCTGGTTAATGACTGCAATAAAGTTATTTCTTACACACCACACAAACAAACACACACACATCATTTTTGCACCACAATGTTTTATGGTTTCACACATCGTGACAAACATAATTTCTTTCACTTTTACTAAAGACACATTCCCATCTTCCCAAAACATAGTAATTTCAGTCAAATCACTTCCATGACTTTCTGAGTAGCACTTTTTAGAATTATTCTGATCTTTATGTTATAGACAGTTTAATCCAAACTTGTGTTCATGAAATAGTTGGAGTTAGGGAAGCAATTTGCTATCTTGGCATTTCAGTTTTCACTCAATTTAAATGCATATTATGTTAACAAACATTTCATTTTCATGTACAACAGTTTGCCATTTAATAAACCAATTATTATTTCAAGTTCATATGTTGTCCTTATAAATATAGTTTAGACAGGGATGTACATAAGCAAATGTACCAAGAGAAACTTCAATAGTAGCTGTACACTATTAAAGATATATGTCTGGTTTAACGAAATACAGTTCCTAAGAAAAAGTTCCTTTAGCAAGACAAGACAAGGGCAAGAATAGATTCAGGAAAGGGGAGGAATGCAAGCTTCTCTCAATATTTTAAAATCTGCGTTTAGTTTGAAAGCACTTAGAACATGTAAAAATCCTTGTGTTTCTCTCTGTGTGTATGCGTGTGAGTATATCTCCATTTTAAAAAACAGCCATAAAAGAATACATCTTGGTAAAAGAACATTCTTTGAAAAGTGAGTAGAAGCACAGAGTTATCCAAGAGAAGGAAATTACATCTTAAAATCCTATGTTTAAATTATACTGACACAGTGAGTGAAAGGGATAAAAGTCAGGAAATTCAAAGTTAAAACCTGAATCTCCTTTCTTACTTCTTATTGTCCTTTATCCCTTAACATTTAATTAAAACCTAGTTCTGACCAACTGGTAATAAGCTGTACAGAAAACTGATTATGGTAATTGCTTGACTTCACAGTCTATTGTACTACACTTCCTCTCTCTTTCAAATTCCAAAACTGCCTGCACAACCCCTTTTCAAAAGTGAAATGCAAGACTTGCAAAGCGTAGTTGGATGAAGAATCTTTTACCAAGTGTCCATAATTCTACATATGCAGAATATATTATACAAAGTATTTTTGGAAAAACAACCAAAACATTTGATCAATATTATTGCCCTATACAGTTGCTCTCTTTTTAGCCTAGATTTTATTCTACTGGAAAACATTTTAAGTCTGGCTAGTTTTTACAGCTTTCTCAATACATACTTTATACTTTCTCAATACATTTGGAGGAAAGGTTTAATTCTAAATTTCACACAATCTGCTGAGAAAGGCAAATTGACAGACAATACTCATGAAAAGAGATAAAACTCATAAGCAAAGTTGATCTTTCTTATTTTGTACATCTAGGATTTTCAGTACTGGCTACAACAAAACTTTATTTTTTACCATTCAATAAATGTAGATGTGAATGTGTAATATGCCTGTCTATATAGATACGGTAGACAAAATAAAAAAGATAACCTTAATGAGTACAGACCCAGGGGGAAAAATAATTAATGTTAATTGGATTAATACAAATACTAATTCATTGTCAAAAAGTAAGCCACCTCTCTTTAAAATTTATTCTTCCACACCTGCATATGATATGTATGTAGAAAATCCTGGTTTATTCCATGTGGTAGTGATAGAAATTGGAGCATTAGAAAAAGACATTTTTATTCTCCTTTTGAAAAAAAGAAATTCACTGAAAAAGGCAAATGGAATTTCTCTGATTATTTTTTTTTTTTGAAAAATACTTTATTTATTTACAAGCATAATTAAAAACAGGGAGGGGGATTGGGGGAAGGGGGGACAGAATGAAAAGTTGGGGGTGGGATAGGGTGGGAAGGAAGGGAGAATTCGAAAACAAAACATTTATAATAGAATTGTAATACAAGTGGGTTATAATACACAAGTGTCTTGGAAAAAGTGTAATAACTCTTACTTTCTTAATCTTAATATTTATATATGAAGATAGCTCAAATGTAGTATTTCTTAGTATACATATATTGGCATTAAAGTTCTAGCTGTGAAGAGGGGGAAAAAAGAAAAGAAGAAAGAGAGAAAGAGAAATAATAAAAAAAAAGGGAGAGAGAGAAAAAGAGAAGAATCTGCATTTAATGCAGACGTTTTTATGGACGACTTTTGTTTAATTGTAGGGTGGGGAGTATATAGGTGATGTAGTGGGTGTGTATAAAGATTAATTATACTGAAAGTAGTCAGTATGTTTATAGTGTGTGTTAAGTTAGTTAGAAAACAGATAAAAAGAGATTTGATTTATTTTCTTGTTGCAAATTTGATTAGTTTTTGGTGCTTCTTTTCTAATTTATTTTAATATTAATTTAAGTGTTGAAGGTACTTTGGGATGTGGTAACGTATGAACTTTACAATAAGAGTTTTTTGTATTTTTTCTGAGAAACCCATTTATGCCAACTTTCCCATGCTTCGTAATATTCTGAGTCTTTTTTGTTTTGTGCTTCCATTGCTATTTTAGACATTTCAGCACATTCGTTAATTTTCGTAATTATTGTAAAGAAAGAGGGTACTTGATCAGATTTCCAAAGAGAGGCATATGATATTCTGGCTGCAGTTATAATTTGTAATATAAGGTATTTTTGTGTCTTAGTAAGGTTTTGTCTGAATATCCCCAAAAGATAGAGCTCAGGTTTGAGTGGTAATTTGATTGACATGACTTGGTCGATTAGGGATTGAATTGTTGTCCAGTATTTTTGTGCAATTGGGCATGTCCACCATGTGTGGTAGTAGGTTCCAGGTTTGATCTTGCACTTCCAGCAGGTCGGTGGAAAATTGGGAAACATTTTGGATATTCTTGCTGGGGGCAAATGCCAACGATAAAACATTTTAATTTGGTTCTCCTTGTAAGACATTGCAGTTGTCATTTTATAATTTGATGTCCATGTTTTCTCCCACTCAATTAAGTTAATCGTATATCCAAAATTCTGAGCCCAAGCTATCATACAACATTTCACTTGCTCTTCGGGGTTTTCTTGGATTAGTAAGTAGTTGTACAATTTTGAAATCATTTTTGTAGAAGGACCGAAAAGAATCGTGTCTATTACATTGTTATTTTGAAATCCAAATTGCTTTTTGTGTTGTTCATATTTTAGTTTAATTTGTAAATATGTTAACCAATCTATATTAATTCCTTGATTGTTCAATTGTTGCTTAGAAATAAGAGCGTCTGATTCATCGAGTAATTGTTGGTATCTCAGAGTTTTAGAGTACGAGAAGAGATTGGGAAAAGTTAGTATTTCATTGGGGGATATCCATTTTGGTATTGAGGTGTAGTAATTTTTTTTTATAGTAAACCAGATTGTTATTAGTGTTTTGCGTAGGTAATGATTTTTGAAATATTTGGGTATTTTGTGGTAGTCTGCTGTCAAGAAAGTATGCCACCCAGCAAGAAGATCAAATCCTTCCAGTGTTAAGAGTCTTGTGTTTTGGAGCGTAATCCAATTTTTAATCATGGTTAAAATGGTCGCTTGGTAATACATATAAAAATCTGGAAGTCCAAGTCCACCCCTGGATCTAAGGTCTTGAAGGTTTTTCAATTTTATTCTGGCCTTCTTCTTGGTCCAAATAAACTTCTTTACTTGTTTGTGGAGAGTATTAAAAAAAGTTTTATTCAGATTTATTGGAGCAACTTGAAATAGGTAGAGAAACCTTGGAAGAATGTTTGATTTTATGGCAGCTATTTTTCCCATAATAGATAAGTTTAATTTTGACCATCTGTTAAGATCTTGTTGTATTTCTTTAACTAATCGTTCATAATTGTCTTTTTTGATAGTAGCATAATTTGAAGTCATCCAAATTCCTAAATATTTAATTTTTTTTGTGGTCTTTATTTTAATTAATTCTTCCAAGGTATGTATCTCTTTTGGTATCATATTTTTTGTCAAAATTTGTGTTTTATTTTTATTGATTTGTAGGCCAGATATTTCACCAAATTTATAAATTTTGTCAAATAAAATGGGTGCTGTTCGAATTGGATCTTGTAGGATGAATACAATGTCATCCGCAAAGGCCTGCAGTTTGTAATGTTCTTTTTTTATCATAATACCGTGAATTTGTGAATTGTTTCTTATAGTCTTGAGAAAGGTCTCGATGGCCAGAATAAAAATAAGTGGGGACAGAGGACATCCTTGACGTACACCTTTAGTTATAGTAATTGTGTTGGTAATATCATTGTTAAAAAGAATTTTGACCGATTGAATAGAATAAATAGTTTTGATTAGATTGAAAAATTTGGAGCCGAAATTCATGAATTTAATTTGATTTATAAGATAATGCCATTGGAGACTGTCAAAAGCTTTTTTGAGATCCATGAATATTAATGCAGCTGCTTTATCATAGTTTTTGTCATAGTATTCCAAGGCATTTAGTATAGTTCTTGTGTTTGTGGAAATGTTTCTTCCCGGAAGAAATCCGTTTTGGTCAGAATGGATAATTTTATTTAATATATTTTTTAGTCTGTCCGCAATTATTGATGCAAATATTTTATAATCAGTGTTAAGTAATGCAATCGGTCTATAATTCTCCAAATGGTGTCTATTTTCAATGTCTTTAGGGATAAGGGTTATATAGGATTCAAACCAGGACGCGGGCAGTTTTGCATGTGAGAGCGCATTGTTATAGATGTCTAAGAGTATGGGTGCCATTATATCCATATGAAATTTATAAAATTCAGATGGGATTCCGTCTGGTCCTGGGGTTTTATTGTTTTTTTGTTTGTTTATTGCAGCCTCAATGTCCGAAATAGAAATTGGTTTGTTTAGAAGAGTTCTTTGGTCATCTGTTATCATAGTTGTTTGTTCATTTGTTTGTAAATATTTTGATATTAAATCGGCATCCAAATTTGAGACTTGGTAGAGTTGTTGATAAAAGTTTTGAATAATTTGTTTTTTTTCAGAGTTGGTCGTTTTCAGTTGTCCAGAAGGGTCAACTAAAGTATCTATGTTCCTATCGGATTTTTGATGGGCTAATTTGAGAGAAAGCCAACGTCCTGGTTTATTGGCCGCTTCAAAATATGTTTGTTTCGCATTTTTAACCTTTTGGGCAATGTGTTGTTGTGTTATTAAGTTTATTTGATGTTTGATCGTATTTATTTCTAATAGAGTTATGTTATTTTTAGGATCATTGCAGAGTAGTTTTTCTGCTTCTTGAAGAGAGATGTTTAGTTTTTGAAGTTGTGCATATTTTTCTTTGTTTTTGTTTGCTGTGTATGAGATGTAAATACCGCGTATGTATGCTTTAGTGGCGTCCCACGCTATTTCGTTGGGTATCTCGCCATTGAAGTTAATTTGGATGAAAGGGGGGATATCATTCTGTATTTTATGTTGAAATTGTTTTTGGTTTATCACTGTTGAGTACATTGACCATCTATGCGGAATATTGTAAGTGTTGTCTTTTATTGTGAGTAGGAGGGGGTTATGGTCTGCCCAAGTTGCATTGAGTATTTGAACATCAATTATTTGATTTATTATTTCTATGTTAGACCAAGCCATGTCAATACGTGAGCAGGTTCGATGGGGGGGGAGAGAAAAAGGTATATTGTGTAGATTTAGGGTAAAAGTATCTCCAAATGTCTTTTAAGGCATATTCATAAATTATTTGTTGAAAAGTAGAGGGAATGATGTTACGGGTACGACACTTGGAGTTACCTTTATAATCCTTATTTACATCAACTATTGCGTTAAAGTCTCCAATTATCACAAAATTATTTAAATCTAATTCTAATATTTTTTTGTGTAAATTTTTAAAATAGGAAGATTGTCTAACAGATGGTGCATATATTGATATTATATTTATTGTTCTTTTATTTTGTAAGGTTATTTGCACAATTAATAATTGACCATTTTCATCGGTGTATATTAATGTTGGAGAATAAATTTTTTTAACATATAGAACTATGCCTCTCTTTTTTTCGGAAGCGGAAGCACAAAAGAATTCAAACTCAGATTTAATTTTAGGGTTGGGAATAGCTAAAAGAGTAGTATCTTCATTTTTAATGTGGGTTTCTTGTAGTGAGATTACATCATAGTTGTTTTCAAATAGTTTATGGAATATTTTTTGTCTCTTTTTATATGAATTCATACCGTTTATATTTGTTGAAAATAGTGTGATTTGAGGTTGTTTATTGTTGTGGAGTTGGTTCCTTAAGTTTCTCCTTTCTTGCCTCAGCTCTTGCCCGGGTGACTGGTCCATATTTGCTTGACTCATCATTCTGACTTTGTAATTCTTGATCATTGTTTATTTGATTATCATCAAGGGTAGGTTCTTCATTTCGGGGAGTGTCTCTAGTGTCAAATTCCTTAAGGGCAGACTGATCCATCTTCAAGATGTGGGCGTAGAAGTCTCTTGCATCTTCGGGAGTGGAAATTTTATATTTTTTGTCCAGAAGTGTGACCGTCATTCCCTCTGGTATCATCCACCTAAACTGTATAGATTCTCTATTTAATTTGGTGGCTAGCGTTTGATAGGGTTTGCGTTTCTCCCTTACTCGCTTTGGAATTTGGCGTAGTATTACTATATCTCGACCTTGATGGGAAGCTGGATTATCCTTGGAGGCATTGTAAATTTCGTCTCTGAATTTTCTTTTGAGAAAACGTACATGGACCTCTCGTGGGAGTCTGTTCCGTCTAGCATATGAAGTTGTAAGCCGGTATACCTCATCCATTTGTGCTAAAATTTCGTCCGTTGATTTATCAATGATTTTAGCTATTATTGTCGCCACCGTGTGAGGAAGGTCTTGTTGATCGGTTTCTATAATATTTTGGAAACGCAAAAAAAAGGCTGATTTCTCGAGCTCCAGGTTCATAAGGGACTCTTCCAGGGATTTGTTGGTATATTCTGCCTTCGCTTCTGAAAATTGGAATTTGGTGTCCATCCTGTTGGTTAATTCTTCAATATTATTTATTTTTTCTGTATTCTTGGTAATTGTTTCACAAACAACATCCATTTGGTCTTCCAATTTGGTCGTTCGCTCCTCAAGATGACCCGCATGTTCTTGAATCTTCTTGATGTCCTGCTTCATTTCTCCCATCGTTCCCTTAATAGACTCAAAATTGATATCTAATGTGTCTTGCATTTTGTTCATCTTCTCCAGTAAGGCGTTTAGTGATATATTGGGAATTTCCTGTGTTTGTTGTTGGAGAGATGTTTTGTCTGACAAGTCAGTTGAACGTTGCTGAGTTGGATTTGGTGTTGCAGGCTGGTTGGGGTTTTTCTTCCAAGATTTCATAAGGGTTGGTTGATTTGAGGCAGACATTTTTATATTAAGGAGAGGTCGTTAGAACAATATATAAATAGTATGTATGATGTAGTAAAAGGATTTATGTAGTGTAAAGAAATGTATGTAATGTATATGTAGTATGTATGTAATGTGTAATATGTATGTGATGTTGTCGGAAGTAATGAGGTTAAAGTGATTAAAGTGGTATAGAAAGTTGCAGTATATGTAGTAAAGGGTTTTTTTTTGTTAAGATACAATTAGTAAAGAGTTGTTAAGAGAATATCAGAATTTATTACACTTGAGAAGTAACAAGAAAAAGACAATTTATATTTAGGGTTCAAATTATCAATAAAATAGCATTTGGATCAATATGTTTCCAGTAATAATATCTCAATGTATGGAAAAGAAAAGGAAGGGGAGAGAAAGTGGGGAAAAGTAATAATTCAGTAGTACAATTATTCGGTATTCAATATAAGGGGAAAGTCAGTCAATCAATCGGGGGGTTACTCTATTAAGGGTTTAAATCAGTTGAATCAATTAAGTTGATTAAATCCGATAAATCTTAAAACATTAAATTACTATAAGTTACTATAAGTTATAGAATCAAAAAGAAATCCAGTTACTATCTGTTATTTAAAGTCAATTAAGGATAAGTAATAATAAAGTCTAAAGTCTAAAGTTTAATGTTAATATAAAGTAAAACTATCAACTGAAGGTAATCTATCAGTATGTTCTACCTAAATATAGTACAATCTATCTTAATATAATGTAATATAATTTAATCTATATAAACAGTTCAATAGCTAGAGTAAATATTACAGTATTTTATGAATTACAGAATTGGGTAAGGGGTTTTTGTCAATATATATAGTCCAAAAATATCAAAATAAGATTTAAATAACTTAGAAGAAATTCAATCCCAATCGATCCAAATCCAAGGGTTCGTGGTTCCACAATATGGTGTTATTAAATTGATCAAGTTCGGTACAGCTCGGTTCTGTTATCAAAGAGTAAGGTCAATGATTTGTTGAGACTTTTGTTTGCAGTTAATGAAATAAATTTTAGTGACGCAGTTCCAGGGAAAAAGAGAGGGGAGAGACAGTAGAGGATTAACAAGTTGTCCAAAGTTCCGGGTCAATAAATGTCCAATATTCAAGTGTCCTAGTATCAAAATGTCCAAATTGAATTTCAATTTCCAATTTCCAAGTATCCAAAAGTATGCAAAAGTAATCCAATATGTGCAAAATTGTCCAAAAGAAAAAGGGTAGTAGTAGTGAAAAATGAAAAAAGGCAATGAAAATGAAAAAAGGCAAAAATATCTATGTATGAAATTCAAAAGTAAACAAACTTTATTTATTTATTATTAAACGAGAAAAATAAAAATTAAGACAAAAAAGGGTATGGAAAGGAAAGGAAGGGTAAATGGTAAGTAGAAAAAAAAATAGGGTCGGAGTTTTCCGGTTGCTGTTTTAACTCTTATCTGCTTTACTCTTTTTTTTTTTTTCCAACTAGTCAAGGTGTTATTTCAAAGACAAATAGCAAAAAAGTTGTTGCGGGGGGTTTAAACTTTCTCCTACCTTCAAAACACGTTACTTAAACCTTCTCTCCTTGCGACAATTTAAAGTGTAGATGATAGTTCTAAGGCAAGTCAAAATCTCAAATAGACGTGGCGAAAATTCATTCTAAAAACCTTCAAGTAAAATCCGCCGAGTCATCGTCGCCATCTTTGCCAGGGGGCTCGTAACACTCACAGATCGAAGTCGCCGCCTCTCACTCTTCAGACTCAGAAAAAGAGTCGGGATGTCCCTTTCGCAAGGAGTAATCCAACACGTATGCCACAAATCCAAAAACCGTCCTCAGTCCTTCTGCAGCAAGCAATAACACCCCCAAAGGTATTTGTCGTTACCGCGGCTTCCAAAATAAAGCAGAGTGCAGCGCTTCCGGATCAGCAAAAAAAAAGCTGATCTCTTTGGTTGATGATTTGGAGGATCTCCCGTCCCCCGGGGGGGGGTCCGCCGAACGCCCCCGGGTGCACGCAAACTTCCCCTCAAAGACCTTGGGCTCTACGGGTCCGCGGTCGCCCGATAGGGCAATCAATCAACGCAAAAGGCCAGATGTAACCCGGAGAACCGGGAAACACACAGCGACAGCACCGCACCACAACCGGAAGTCGAATTTCTCTGATTATTATGTTCGTAATTCCAAGTACAGAAACTCAGGAGATCTGATAAGGAATAAGGTTTCTTATTTCTTTTAGCAAAAGAAATTTTACAAGTCTACTCCTATTTGCTGGAGGGGAGATATATGCTAGCTCTCCTACCTTTTTCTACTTGTATGCTGGATAGTATGTAGAGTTGACTTTATATAACAATAATTATAGCAGCATGATTACCTGAGTTTTGATATTACTACTTACTTTTTTTCTTTATGTTCGCACCTTTTTATTATTTGTAATTTTCCCTAAAAAGAACAATAATTCCAAATACATTGAATGATTATGCTCACTATTAAAACTATTCTGGTTTTTTTAAGCTAAGGTGATTCTGGATGCAACAAACATAGAGTAGTTATTCTAGCTAGGAGCATCTTTTCTTTATTTAAAGTAATACTCAGTTTGCTACTCTTCATGGCTAAAGAGAACCCAAAATTAATTATACATGTTCTTGGCTGTATTATTTATATTTCCTCTTCAAAATGTTTGTGCAGAACTACTTTGAAGACGGCTTAGAAAATTCTTATTAGTAACATAAAGCTGCAGGTTATTGAGATAGGTAAATAAACTACATGTGACCAATTCTTCAGTACAGCAATTACAGTTATTCCATTCTTTTCTGCTTTACTATATTTTTTAAAATTCTCTCTTCCTTTATTATACTGGGATTTATTTTTTAATCTTAAGGCTTTGCTGTACTGCTTTTTAAAAAAAAATGTTCTTATTGTCTTTCTTTAATTTTATTTCCAACACACTAAGTCCCCTGTCCCAGGTCCTGGTGGGCCTGGGATAGGGGACATACCTCTATCCTGGTGCTTCTTGACCTCTCAGTGGATTTCGATACCATTGACCATGGTATCCTTCTGCACCGATTGGAGAGGTTGGGAGTGGGAGGCACCATTTTATGATGGTTCTCCTCCTACCTCTCTGGTCGGTTGCAGTCGGTGTTGTCAGGGGGTCAGAGGTCGGCTCTTAGATGCCTCCTTTGTGGGGTGCCTCAGGGGTCAGTCCTCTCCCCCCTGCTTTTTAATATCTACATGAAACCGAGGGGTGAGATCATCCAGCGACATGGGGTGAGTTGCCACCAGTATGTTGATGATACTCAGCTATACATCTCGATCCCGTGTCAATTCAGTGAAGCAGTAGAGGTGATGTGCCAGGGTCTGGAGGCTGTGAGAACCTGGATGGTTGTTAAGAGGCTCAGGCCCAACCCCGACAAGGTGGAGTGGCTGTGGGTTTTGCCTCCTATGGATAACTCTATATTTGTCCGACCATTACCGTGGGGGGAAATGTTGACCCTTCAGAGAGAGTCCAACTTGGGCGTTCTCCATGACCCACAGCTGAGTTTGGAACATCATCTTTCTGCTGTGCAAGGGGGCATTTGCACAGGTTCACCTAGTGCAGCAGTTGCAGTCCTATCTGGACAGGGAATCTCTTCTCACAATCGCTCATGCCCTTAACACCTCGAGGTTCAATTACTGCAATGCCCTCTACATGGGGCTACCTTTAGAATAGAATATAATTCTTTATTGGCCAAGTGTGATTGGACACACAAGGAATTTGTCTTGGTGCATATGCTCTCAGTGTACATAAAAGAAAATATAGATTTATATTTATATATCTTTAAAGAACGTTCGGAGACTACAGTGATGCAAAATGCAGCTGCGTGAGCTGTCCTGGGCATTCCAGGCATGCACACATCTCACCATCACTGCACAAGCTGGTTGCCAATTGGTCTCCGGACGCAATTTAAAGTGTTGGTTATGACCTATAAAACCCTACATGGCTTAGAACCATGGTTACTTATGGAACCGTCTTCTGCCTCACGTATCCTAGTGGCTGGTCAGGGCCCACAGAGTCGGCCTTTTCCAGGTCCTGTTGGCTAAACAATGTCGACTGGCAGGACCTAGGGGAAGAGCCTTCTCTATGGGAGTCCAGGCCCTCTGGAATCGACTCCCTCCAGAGATTTGCACCACCCCTACCCCCTTGGCTTTTTGTAAGGTCCTAAAAACTCACCTTTGCTGGCAGGCTTGGGGACATTGAGCACTAGCATCTTGCTCCAGCCAATGATATGAATGTAGGACTGTGATTGATTGAATGAATGGATGTTTGGTTTTAAATACTTTTGGGGCTTTACCGCTAGTTTTATTTTTGGTTTCTCCTGTATTTGTATTTTATTCCTATTTTTGTAAGTCACTCTGAGTCTATGTAGAAGAGTGGCATATAAATACAAACAAACAATTAAATAAATAAATAACTCCAGTTATTAAGTGATTTTAAATATTTCTGTACTCGAGAAACACCAATTTAGAATTCATACTTCTTCATCAGTTGCTTTCTGAAGAGTTGGACTTAGATTGAAAGGCACATGAAGATCTCCCATGATTTTTTGATTCCTAATGAGTTGCATTTTGATGATCTTTACATTGACCTCAACCTATAACAAATATGGAGCCTGGAATTTCAGTTGTACATCGCTGCTATTATGAGTTGAGATACCACATGATTAGATTCGACTTTACAAACCATTTTTATCAGTTGTCTATGATTGTAAAGCATATCATGTGATCAAATAGGCAAACCACACAGTTGTTAAGCAAATTCATTCTTCCAAATGGGTGAGGCTCTAGCTGGAAACCAGCAAAAACATTTGAAAATTGCGGACATATCACCAAAGGGCACTGCAATATGTTGTAAAATGGTGAGCAGCAGTTATAATTTCAAGGATGGGTAGGTGTTTTTTTTAACTCCAGTACAACTTTGAATAGTTGCTAAACATCCAGTATTACCTGTATTCACAGTATTCTGACATATTAGACAAAGCAAGCTTAGTTGATTTTTGTTTATAGTATGGAATAATTAAGTATAGATGAAATTAATTCCTTCAGGAATTATTTCTTTATTCGTTATTTTCATGGCTGATCTACTCTTTTATTCCAGTTTCCTTGCATGCGCAGCATATTTAGTTACACAATATAGAAGCACACTTTCTCAATGGGCAGTGTTCAGGACAGCATGACACTGCCATTACTCTGGCTGATTTATAGGTTTTATTTTGCTGACATACCATACTTTAAACTTACAAAGAGTTCAGTATCTTTAGAAGATGAGCTGCTTTTACTTTCTCCTTCAAGCTTTTAATAACATTTCTCAAATTCTTTAAAAGTATTACATATTTAACTTAACTCCAAACTCCAGATGTAATTTATGATCCATATATTTGTAATTCACAAAGCAGCCAAAACTCAGTTTTTAAAGACATAAATACCAGTAAGTAAAATATTACTGTCTAGTATTATATCAACTGAGAAGTACCAGATAAACCAGGACAATTATTTTTTACTAAAAGACACCCTGATTAAGGGAGAAGAGAGGGGATCTTGAACAATGTCAATGCCCCATCATCTGAATTCTCCAATTTCAATAAAGTGCTCTTCTTGAAGCACTTAAAAATAGTTGCTAAAAGAGCCATCACTACAGTAATGTAATTTGGGTATTTGTTCAGAAGCATGTGAGAAGAGATGAGTTTCTTTCTATTGATGGATCAAACCAATTTGTTTAAATCTGGAATCTTTTAAATGACAGTGAAGTGGTAAAGCTATATAAAATTAGCATAATGATTTGCAGTCAGATTTCTATATTCTATCATGGGTTCCTGCTTCAATATTTTAAATCCCTGAAACCAAATTGTTCTCCCAGTCTTCACTGGGAGTCACTGAGAGTAGAATTGTGCCATGTTTACAAAGTCATCCTTTTAAAAAAAAACCCTTTTGTTCTCAAAGACCTCTTTTAAAAAAGGCATACAAAAGGCTAGAGCCCGTATAACAGAAAATGTATATTAACCCAATTACTTATTTAGAAAAGATAACAGTGTTCTAAGTTGAGTCTGAGTGTGAAAACATCTGGCAGGGTATTTTTAGTGTTATTTTTTTAATATAACAAGAATCTGAAAAAAAACTGTTCTGGAATTTCTAGGTAGGAAGGAAGAATTAAAAGGAAAAATGCTCAATTTGAGAGGTCAAATGCAAAAAACAAACAGAAAACAAAAGCAAGAAGAAACTGACAGATCTATAAATTAGAAATCCTTAACCAGTATCAGCATATCCAAAGCATTAACAGAATAATGACAGATTGTCTGATAAATGACAGGAAAGTTTAAGATAGTAATATTGTCAGTAGGTATAAAAATTTACGATAGTAATATTGTCAGTAGGTATATTCAGGGAAATGCATTTTACAAATGTAACGTAGCTAAAGCAAACTTCTTAATCAAGAAGTATAACAATGCATATTATAATTTTTCTAAATTAAAAAAAAGTGGGACAGACTTGAACAGAGTAAATCAGAAAGGAGCAGTAATAGCAAACACATTGGCTTGAAGAAACATGGATGACACACAAAATGGGAAGAAAATATATACAAAGATAAATGGAAATATTTACAGTACCAAGGTTATATATTTTAGAAGTAAAACTAAAGTAGTTCAATTTGAAACCTTTGATTTCAAAAAAGCAGATATAAATAGCCTCAAAACATTTTGTATTAAAAGAGGCAAAGGTGAAATTTGTGTTTGAAATGTTGGGAGTTCCTAAAAGTTTTTAAAAACATACTCTCAACAATTCCAATCAATAACTAATCAAGGTCAGTAAAAGAAATCACTATGGATATACAAATATAAAAAGTTTCGTGGAAAGAGGGGGACAAGAAGAGAGGGCATAAAGAGTAAGTAGGAATATTTTAAAATTGTACAGGTGAAGCCAGAAAGACTGAAGCTCAGAATGAGCAAGAAGGGGCCTTTTAAAATATGTCAAAATAAAAGAAAAAGAATTTATATACCATTCAATCCATGAAATAGCAATATGCTAATCCATGAAATGGCAATATACTAAAGTAGAAATTGAATAACTACTCAAACTCTACTTTAGTTCAGTTTATTCTATGAGAGGTTCTGCGTTTCACCACATTCTTCTCAAGAGCAGGATGAAGGGGCAGAATTGAAATTTGGGATTAACAGAAACATGAGCAACCATTTATTATGAATGAGTCTAAGTCTCCAGAGACTGATGAATTGCATCCTAGAATGCTGAAGTAACTGTACATTATATATTATCTTTAGGAACTTTATAGAGATGTTAAAAAGTGCCATATGACTAGAAATAGGTCAATATCCCAATCTTCAAACATTAAAAGCTACAAGTGTGGTTTCTGTATTGCAGAAAATTCTAAGAATTGTATGTGTATGTAATTCTAAAATTACATGTATTTATGTGCTTGGTCTAGGACAAAACAGTTCCTACAAAATGAACTTTACTTATTTATAACTGATAACTTCAGCAGTAGATTATTTAAAAAGATATCTTGAACCAAATATTTGATTAACCAACCCCATTATGGCATAACAGCCAAGGAAACAAGAACAAGCAACAATTTTTAAAAAATCTACTCAAACTTCCAATTTGAGGCACAAATGATCACTCTCAAATTACAATACTTTGCACACATTATCCAGAAATCTACCTCTTTGGAAAAATCTATAGTGCTCCGAAATGTAGAAGGAAGGAAGAGGACAAATACTGTAGCTGCAAGCTGGATGGACTAAATTACAGTGGATGTATACGCTGTTGAAAGACCTGAAGGACAAGGTTGGGGATAGTAATTGTCCTTATTGTAAGTTAATTAAAATGGCATTTTTATTTATTTTTTCCAGATGTCTCCAAATAGGCCATTTATGAGACAATCCCACAACAGACCAATCCACAATTTCCTCCACATAGATGTATATAGATAATGAAAGGAAAAGAAAATTTAATCTTGGGAAAATAAAATGGCATGGAGAAATGATAGCATTCTTCATAACATCTTAAAAGATGTTACAAAGGAGACCAAAATCTCAGATAACAAGGCACAGGACAGCAGTTTTATGTAAAAGGAAAACATATTTCAGTGAAATATCAGGCAAAACTTTGTAACTACAAAAGCACTTTGATAGGAGAACCAATTATCAAGAGGAGGCAATGAGCTTCTCTTCACTGAATAAAGACCGGACTGTCATTTGTCATGGATGCTTTAATTTCAATTCCTGTTTCCAGAAGAATTAAATGGCCCCTCCCAATTCTAATATTCCCTGTGCATCGCTATTCTGCCTGATTACAAGAGGCATTTCTAAACAAATAGTGCAGCTTATTATTATTTCTAAAAAAAAATTCTACAAAGGAAAAGCAATAGGAAGGTCTGAACTATACCAGCAGGCAATATTGCTTTTACAGCTGCTTTCTGGGGTGTCAAGCATATCCAAAGTAAAAATAAACACAGCCTTCAAAGCAGCAAGAATCTCTGACACGTACTGTCACTGTCTGTTACTCAGAGTTACAACTTTAGCTTTGTTAGATAATCCTTTTTCCTTTTAATCTTTCCAAACAAAAAGATCTTTGGAGTATAACTGGCAAAACAACTCCATGGGCGTAAAAGGCTCTTCTTTTTAAAAAAATTTCAAGAGCACATACATGCAGAAGAAATAAAAATGGAACACAAGATATCAGCTCAGGGTTATTTTGTTTCCAAATAAAACATCAACATGTCTTTTTCACAATTTGTTTAATAGCAGGATAACAGAAGGACCAAGAAAACTAAGTTTACAAAGACCACATTTAAAAGTAATTATTTCCGGAATTGTAGTCAGGCCTTTGACAACTTCAGTTTTAAACCCGTACTACCATTTATTTACCCATATGTTCATTCAGTTCAAATAGCTTAAGTTCAAATATTCCTATATGGTCAATTTTTACTCAAATCTATCGGTAGTATAAAAAGGTGTCACAATATTTTGAATTGGTCTTTTTATAATATTCATGGTGGAGAGATATTAAGGTAAAGTGACGAGATTTTAAGATTGGGGAAGAGGGACAGCATTGAGTGGGGGAGAGGGGACCTAAAAAAAGTTTAGCAAAAAAAAAATTAGCAAAAAAAAATCGCTCTCTCGTTCTCTCTTCCTCCATCCCTTTCTCTCCATTTCTCTCTATTTCTCTCTCTCTCCCTTCCTTCCTCTTTCTCTCTCTCTCTCTCGATCCCTCTTTCTTTCTTTCTCTCTTCCTTCCTTCCTTCCTCTCTTTTTTGCTCTTTCTCTCTTCTTTCCTCACTCTATCTGTCTCTCCCTCCTTCCCTCCCTCTCTCTTTCTCCCTCTCTCTTCCTACTATTCTATTTCTCTTTATCTCTCACTCCCTTTCTTTCTTTCTTTCTTTCTCTCTCTCTCTTCCTCTCTTTTTCCTCTCATTTTCTCTCTCTTCCCTGCCCCAATGGTGCCCGGGTGGAGGCGAAGGCAGGAGAGGAGGTGGAGGGGTAAAGCGGGTCCAAAGGCTCAGCAGGTGCTTCCCTTCTCCCGCAGAGTCTCTGCCCAGCGGACCCGGACAGCCCCCTGACCTGCCCTCCAAGTTACTCCGCTGCTCTTTCACACACCCTACCTAGCTCAAGACTGACATAGAAGGCCAGCTGCAGGGGGGAATGGAAGGCTGACCCCCCCCCCCGTTTCACTGCCCTGTTACTCACCCACGCAGCTGGCCTTCCTCTCTGGAGCGGGGGGCTGGGAAGGAAGAGCAGCCAGCAGAGCCCCGGACGGCCCTTAAGCTCCTCCCGGGTTGCAGGGCTGCAGCACCGAGACACAACTGGGCCCGTCCAGGGGTGGGGCGGGGGAAACGGGCAAGCAAAGACCCTGCACAACTGGCCGGAAGTAAGTGCAAAGACCTACGGCCAAGCTGGGGAGGGCAAAGCAGCAGCGGAGAGCCCAGAATCTCCTCCTTCCAGCCTCTTTCCATGGGGGCTGTGGTTGGGAGGAAAAAAAGCAGGACATATTTCAAAGGGCGCAGGACGCAGGACAAATGATGAAAAGGCGTCACTTTATATTAAGGAGATATAATAGAAATAAGGAAAAATAAAGGGGGAGGAATTAACGAACTGAAAGCAACATGCCTCAGAATTCCACAATGATGATCTGATTAGAAACATGAATGCTATCAACTTTAGTAAGAATAATGACCCATAAGTGTGGAAGAATTTTTGACAATGGTTCACATCCAGATGATCACCACCAAAAAACCCCCTTTTGATATTTAACTTTCTTGCTTTGTATTTTATTTTAATGAAGGTATAAAATTTTGGACTAGTGTCAGTGTTCCAAGTAATAAATCCATAGAAAGCAAGACTCCGAGGCATATAGATTCCTCAAATAACACCTTTACAGTATTTGGAATTATCATATTGGCACATATTTGTTGAAAACTGACTCTAGGGGTCTCCCGCATTTTTCACCTAATTAAAAACAAAAGTTTTCCCACTTTCTCAAAACAATCAATCACATGGTCCAATCACAAAATGGGTTGGCAGCCCCCTTCTTCCAACAGGTGTGAGAATGTCCTTAATTCCCAAGGGAAAAAAATGTTTTGGGTATATGTTCCCCTGAATCTCAATTCCCCTCCCTATTCCTCAGCTCCAGTGTGGGGACACTGAAGCAGTCAAAACGGCTTCAATCAGGTCAGCTTCAGGGTTGACAACTAGATTTGATAGCCAAACCAAAATACTTCGCTAGCAAAATATTTTCCATGTTCTTCCTCCTGTAGATACTATCAAGGCAATTATCAGCTATCCCATTATCAAGGAAACAGAACAAATAGTCTTAAGAAGAGTCAGCTTCAACTAGGTTCAGGAAAGCAAAATTGGAAATAGCTACAAAAGACTGAATATTTCACTTCTTAAACAAAGACAGGTTGCTAATACAAGTAGTCCTCGATTTACAACAGTTCATTTAGTGACCATTCAAAGTTATAACAGCAGTGAAAAAAGAGACTTATGGTCACTTCTCACGCTTATGACATTGCAGCATCCCATGATCATGTGATCAAAATTCAGCTGATTGGCAACTCACGCATACTTATGACCGTTGCTGGGTCCCAAAATCACATAATCACCTTTTGCAATCTTTTGACAAGCAAAATCAATGGGGAAGCCAGATTCACTTAACAACCTAACTCAACTGCAGTGATTCACTTAACAACTGTGACAAGAAAGGACAAAATGGGGCAAAACTCATTTAACAAGTGTCTCACTAAACAATAGAAACGTTGGGCTCAATTTATTTATTTATTAGATTTGTATGCCGCCCCTCTCCTTAGACTCGGATTGTGATCGTAAGTCTAGGACTTCCTGTATTTTTTCTGCTTTAGATTTCTGCTCAGTAATGGAATGATAAGCAACAAGCAGAAGCAGTGCTGGCCACATTTCAATTTCCTATTTCTTTTCCTAAGGGAGAGCAAGAATATGTATGAATTTTAGTTATTATTTTGGAATGAAATAGACAGCATTGTTCCCATTTGCTAAGAAATTCTGCCACCTATTCTTGTCCCACAACAGAAACGGATGCTGCTGTGTTGCCAGGCAATCCCAGAACTTCGTATTAATCTTGAAGCCGAGAAGGAGTCAGGTATCACCCTACAGCTAGTAGGATAAATCCTCTGCCCACCATTGCAGTTTCAAAATTGAGAGGAAGGATTGTTACTTATGCTTCAAAGGAAAAATGCAATTATTTGCAGTCGAACTGATTTTAATACACATACTATTTTCTCAACGAGAAGCATTCTTCAAATCACAACAATTATATTCAATTTGCTGTTTAATGCAAATATAAGTGGTGTAAATTCCAGAAGCATAAAACAAAGGAGGGCAAAAATCTATCTTTGTTATACAAGGGTTGCCCAGAAAGCAATGCTCCACATTTTTTTTCAACAATTATTTATTGAAGACAATGAAACTTACACATAAGAAAGAATGATGTTTCTTCTACACTTCCTATTTTTCCACATAATCTCCATCCCGTTCTATGGCCTTCCTCTAGCGAGACACAAGGGTGTATATGTCCTGTCGGTACCACTCCTTGTTCTGGTCACAAAGCCCTTTCTGCACTGTGCGAATCACTTCTTCGTCTTCTAATGGCCTCACCCTCTGTGCCCAGTGACTAACCGTACTTCTGTAGACTGCAGATTCTCCATAAACTGTACACATACGTTTGTGAATGTTCCCTACAGTTTCTTTCTCTGCAGTGAGAAATTCAATGATGACACGCTGCTTCTAACATACATCACTTACAGATGCCCTTTTGAAACACTCTGCAGCTACAATATCTGTTTGAAGAAATACAAAATTTACACACGCACTCCTGACAATTCAAATAATGCATATCTAAAGTTTCGCATTCATACCATTACTGTAGGTTGGGGAAAAAATATGGTGCATTACTTTCTGGGCGACCCTGGTATCATTAGATGAAGTATAGTGGAATCATCTCTCCCTAAAAGCAGGTGGGGCCCAAATGCTAGGCCCTGATAATACCAAGCTAAAATGCTTAGTTGCCAGTATAATTAATAAGATGAAATCTGAGCCTGCTGGTCGTGTTATATGGTTTATTTATGTTTTTTAGCAATGTGTTATTGATGATCATTCCAAATGCCGATATCTGACTTGTAAATGATAGTTAAGTTTTCATAGGTTTCAACAATTTGTCCAGTAAAGTTCTCATTACTGTTTTGTTAAATGTTAATTATTATAATCACTACCTTCCATTACCAGATAAATGACAGGTAAGTTTATTTTGATGTCATTATTGGTAGGAGGTATTGGTAGGAGGTACTATTGGAAGAGATAGGGTCATTATGTATGTTGCCCTGAGTTGTATAAAATAATGGTGAAAAAATAACATAGAAACATAGAAGACTGACGGCAGAAAAAGACCTCATGGTCCATCTAGTCTGCCCTTATACTATTTCCTGTATTTTATCTTAGGATGGATATATGTTTATCCCAGGCATGTTTAAATTCAGTTACTATGGATTTACCAACCACGTCTGCTGGAAGTTTGCTCCAAGGATCTACTACTCTTTCAGTAAAATAATATTTTCTCATGTTGCCTTTGATCATTCCCCCAACTAACTTCAGATTGTGTCCCCTTGTTCTTGTGTTCACTTTCCTATTAAAACCACTTCCCTACTGAACCTTATTTAACCCTTTAACATATTTAAATGTTTCGATCATGTCCCCCCTTTTCCTTCTGTCCTCCAGACTATACAGATTGAGTTCATTAAGTCTTTCCTGATACGTTTTATGCTTAAGACCTTCCACCATTCTTGTAGCCCATCTTTGGACCCGTTCAATTTTGTCAATATCTTTTTGTAGGTGAGGTCTCCAGAACTGAACACAGTACTCCAAATGTGGTCTCACCAGCGCTCTATATAAGGGGATCACAATCTCCCTCTTCCTGCTTGTTATACCTCTGGCTATGCAGCCAAGCATCCTACTTGCTTTTCCTACCGCCCGACCACACTGCTCACCCATTTTGAGACTATCAGAAATCACTACCCCTAAATCCTTCTCTTCTGAAGTTTTGAAGTGACATGCATTATGATCCCACCTCCTACTTTCCCTACAACAGCCCTGAAAGTGAGTTAGGTTGAGTGGGGATGGATTAGCTTCACCCATCCTGCCTAAGGGGGGACCAGTATTCACATACTAGGACCCAGTTCTAATCTAGCTCCTTAATCATTACTCCAAACTGATTTTAATATTTAAAATATATTCAGGGTTTTCACTATTATTTACAGTGTGAACCAGGGAATTTAAAAACAAAAATGTGTTTTAAGCACAAGTAGAAATTGGAAGGAATCTCGGGACATAGCTAAATCACTAGAACAAAATCAGTAAATTTTGACCATCACACAAGCAAAGATAAAGGAAAAGGTTTTCCCTTTTCAAGTCATGTCTGACATTAAAGCACAGTGTTATTCTTAAAAATAATTCACTGAAACAGTTTAGAGTTGATGTGGTAAAACCTAGGACTTCACACTATCTTTGTGTTGGAATTCTTTTATAGTTATTTAAAGACAAGGTATCAAAAATGAAGTATTTCTGCCAAGTAATCTTCTGAAATTCAATATAATCTTGCTGTGGTGATATGCCCTCCAGATTGGTAATATACTTTCCAGATTATTGTTTTTTCTTAACTTAGGTAAGGCTAAGATTTATAGAGGAGAATGAGCAGAATGCTTAGAAAATCTTAAGATGTCTGACTAGATGTAGACAAGGGTAGGCATGTATTGTTTATTCACATTAAATTCTAGCACGAAGGATAAAAATAGGTTTTCTTATAGATATCCAAGCTGGTTCAATAATTCAAATTCCTACAATTCGTACAAAATAAATTCCAGAGTCCGTATATAAAAGCAGACCGTGGTTCAGTAAATATGAAATAAATACCAGATGTTTTGACTCCATAAAAAGTATGTGGACTCCAAATCCATTCACCATTATCTAAACCTAGCATGCTCAGGTTTTTTCAAGCAAGGTACATACTTTTATTTAGATTTGTATGCCGCCCCGAGTCTTCGGAGAGGGGCGGCATACAAATCTAAATAATAAATACTTGGACTTTGTGCAGCTTGTCAAAAACCATATGCCAAAAAACTGGTATGCTCAGAAGGAAAGTACTTGATTGAAACGTCAAAATTTAAACTTAAAGTTAGATTTAAGTTTAAATATAAATAATATTAATTTTAAATTTGTTCAACACCACTTTTCAAGCATTTAATATTTTTCGTAGAAAATATGAGGAATGATGTTTTTGTATCAGAAATACATGATACTTTGAAAAAAGTTACATCCCTTTGATTTCTAAGTATTAATGCCTTAATGTTACATTAATACACAGCATTTGGTCTGAAACTCGTTCTCCTGTTCATAGCTTTTTTTCCCCCATAGCAAAGATTTTATTCCTCAATATCATAGGTAATGGCAAATAGGAGTCTTAACTGCTGTGAAACAGATTTCTTTTTACTGTTTAACTCATTAAATCGACTGATTAACTCTTGGCTAACTTGTTCAAATACGGAGTATTCTACATTGTACAATGATTTATTATACAGATGTTGTTGAGGGTTCAGTTTTCTGTCACAACAGTTCCTATGGTCGTTGGAATTGACAGTTAAGCTTATAAATGTAAATTGAAGAACAATTTCTAAAAGAGGTCTTCTGGAGGATGTGAATTTTGCAGTACTCTGTCCCAAATAACAAGGGAATTGTGGAGGGTGGGGAGAAATCCCACTATTTAATACATTTTAATTTATCCAAGTTTTTAAAATTATTTTTAACAATAGAAACCCACGTTTCAACCCTTGAAGCCCTATTCTAAATGCTCTCAAAATCTGGTTAACAGATCTGCGGATCCCAAGGTTTAACTGTCTCCATTGTTGAGGTAACCATTCTTATTCTCCCTTCATCCACTGTTTGCGCATCTGTTTTTTATAATATTTATCCCCAGTGTCAGCCTTGGTGATATGGGTAGCTGTATAAACTTGATTAATAAGTAAAATAAATTAACATGCAAAATCTAGAAAACATTTGCAGTAAAATATGTATTCCATTTCAGATTTTGATGCACACTGGATTTTACCATAATATTTTATAAAGCGGAGGTGTGGGCCCAGAATCCTGCATGTGAATATGTTGCGTGCTATCTTCTCTCCTTCATCCAATTAGTACAGTATATCTTATACCTACCGCTGCTTGTGGCATTTTCATAATGGGCATGAGGGAAGAAAGATCAAATTTCTTAAAACCTAACTATCAAGAGTGAACTGATTGTTGATGGCATATATGTAAGCAGTGGAGTACATACATGAAAGTGATTTTTAGGAATGTAAAAAGACAGGACTGTAAATACAGGAGAGTCTAGACAGATGCAATCGTGAATAAATCTATGCCTCTACAGGTGGTCAACTTGCCATCACAATTGAGACTGGAATCTCCCCAGCTGAACAAAACAGTCATTAAACAAGATGCCCATGTAAGCACTTTGTTCAACAACTGCAATCCTGGTTCTCACAGTTGAGGATGTTAAGTGGACAAAGTGAAATGGGCACACAGACTACAGAAACGAAGCTCAGATCTTAAGGATCCAAATTTCATTTCTGCAGTCCACTGACAGAATTCAGTTGTCATCTGTACATCTGTGATGGGCTGCAGAAATGAAGCTCTGATCTTCAGTAAACAAGCTTTATTATTGCTGCCCATATGGCAGAGGGGCATGTTTTAGGGCAGCCAACTAGGTGCGTTAAACAACCTCATAAGTCAAGGACTACCTGTATTTTTATGGAATGTTTGTACCTACAGACAGATGTGTGTTGTCTGAAGTGCATTGGAATGTAAGGAAAAATGGAATAAGTAAAGTGTCATTCAAATTAAACTCAAACTCCTAGTGATTACATGGATTTTTTTTTCAAAAACATGGAAGGCTTTGCTGTTATGTGCTTCCAATGCCTTTGTTTTGTTTTGAGTTGTTTTGATAGTTTATAGCCCTGGGATTTTCTAGTGGTTTTGCGCCTTTTTCAGCAAAAAACAGCACAACAGCAAACTGGAAATGTGTTTTTCCAAACTTTCGGTTTGTCTGTTGGGTGATTTTTTTCACCTACCAAGCTTCAGAAAGGCCTGTGTACATATACATGGGGCAGTGGGGGGGGGGGGGCGATGAGCATGTGTGGGGGGAGGGAAGGGGTGTTGGCATGTAGACACATGCTAACACTCCCGCGCACACCCCTTTTGGCACGTGAACCAAAAAAGATTTGCCATCACTGGTTTAAAGTATTCTTGCCTCTAGTGGGACAATTAAC
This sequence comes from Erythrolamprus reginae, assembly GCF_031021105.1. Lineage (NCBI taxonomy): Eukaryota > Metazoa > Chordata > Lepidosauria > Squamata > Dipsadidae > Erythrolamprus > Erythrolamprus reginae. The sequence continues at coordinate 239,073,645 of NC_091950.1, forward strand.
ATGCTGAAAGTATTTTGGTAGCTTTTACCTTAAGTCTGCCTTGTTTAAATATCCCAAAATAATGGCCAATGAATTGGAGAATTTGGCTTCAGCCTCCATAATTTGGTCACCTAGAGTTCGTCATGTCCAAAATATGAGTGCCAGTACTAATATGCAGGTCCTAAAAATTTAGCTGAAGGAATTCAGATTTTTATAAAATTAAAGAATATTTTGATTCAACTTATTCTTAAACTACTTTTCTGAATATAGAATTTATTATCTCTCAAATACTAACTAGACTCTAAACATAATTGACCAAATGGCTTTTTTCAAGAATTTGAAAATATATTTCTTTACTTTAATCTTCCCCCCATTGGAGTTTCATAATATTTAGTCCGTCATCCCCACATGCTGACACCTAGATTTGCACTGGACTGCCTGTCCCTTTTGTTAACTATTGCAGGCCAGGAGAAGTAAAATACAAATTACATAAATAATTCCCTAATACATAATGCCTCAATGCTTCCTCATTCATTCATTCATTCATTCATTCATTCATTCATTCATTCAATCAATCTATCAATCTATCAATCTATCAATCTATCAATCTATCAATCTATCAATCTATCAATCTATCAATCTATCAATCTATCAATCTATCAATCTATCAATCTATTTATATGCCGCCCAACTCCCTAAGGACACTAGGCAGCTCACAGCAAAAATATAAAACATCAATAATAGTACTAAAACCTCTAAAAATAGTTTAAAAACAATTTACAGTACAACAATTAAACCCCTACATACCATTCATGGCCAGATCTTGCTGGTTACCACCATAGGATCAACGGCCCCAGGCCTGTCAGAAAAGCCAGGTCTTTACTGCTTTCTGGAAGGCCAGTAGGGTTAGGGTAGTCCAGATCTCAGGAGGTAACTGATTCCAGAGAGCCGGGGCAGCCACAGAGAAGGCCCTTCCCCACAGACCCACCAGCTGATACTGTTTAGCTGATGGGACCTGGAGGACCAACTCTGTGAGCCCTTACGGTCACTGGGAGCTATGTGATAGAAGACGGTCTCGAGGATAGTCTGGCCCTAAGCCATGTAGAGTTTTAAAGGTAATAACCAACATTTTGAATTTCACCCAGAGACCAATCAGGAGCCAGTGCAGTTTGTGTAGGATTGGTGTAATGTGAGGGTACCTAGGTGCACCTACAACAGATTGTGCAGCTGCGTTCTGGACCAACTGTAGTCTCCGAACACTCTTCAAGGGTAGCCCCATGTAGAGCACGTTGCAATAATCTAACCATGTGACAAGGCCATGGGTGACTGTGAGAAGAGCCTCCTGATCCAAGTAGGGTCGCAATTGGTGCACTAGGCGAACCTGTGCAAAGGTTCCCCAAACTACGGCTGTCAAATGTTGGTCTAATCTTAGCTGAGAGTTTAGGGAAACACCCAAATTGCGAACCCATTCTGAGGGGGGCAATTTCTTCCCCCAGAACCAAGACAGTCGATATAGTCTTTCAGAGGCAATACCCACAGCCATTTGGTCTTGTCAGGTTAATTCTGAGCCTGTTAACTCCCATCCAGGTCCTCGCAGCCTCCAAGCACCAGCACATCATATCCACTGATTAACTGAACTGACACAGGATGGAGATATATAACTGGGTGTCATCAGCATATTGCTGATACCTCACCCTGTGTCATTGGATGATCTCAACCAGTGGTATAATGTAGATATTAAATAGGAGAGGAGAGAGGACCGAACCCTCAAAAGAGGGGTCTGAGGGTCAACCTGTCTTCCTACCAACACCGACTGCAACCGACCAGAGAGATAGAAGGAAAACCACCGTATCACAGTGCCTTCCACTCCCAATTTCCTTAGTCGTTACAAAAGGATACCATGGACAATGGTATTGAAAGCAGCTGACAGGTCAAGTAACACCGAGATAGAGGAATGACCTGGATCCCGGACTCACCAGGGATCATCCATTAGAGTGACCAAAGTAGTTTCTGTGCTGTAGCCCGCTCTGAAGCCCAATGACCGTAGGAGCTGGAGTACCACCACTTTCTCTACAACCTTTCCCACAACTGGTAGGTTGGAGACTGAATAAAAGTTCTTTAATTCTGCTGGATCCAGGGAAGGCTCCTTGAGGAAGGACCTCACAACATCTTCCTTTAATGGTTGTGGGAAGGACCTCTCCCTCAAGGAAGTGTTAACGAAAGCTTGGAGCCAGCTTCGTGTCACCTCCCTGCTGGCCAAAACCAACCAGGAGGTGCAAACACGTGGAAGAACTCGTCACTCCCACAGCCTTGTCCACATCCTTAGAATGTTAAATTTCACTTAACAGAGCCTCAACTTTCCCAGTATTGTGATGTATGTTCTACCTTTATATATATACAATCAACATATATTAAAGAATCTAAATAATAAAAGCAGAAATAAAGATAAATCTCAATACTATTTTTCTTAAAATTAAAAAAAATGTTTTCGTATTCTACAGCAGCTGTGACCTGGTAAAATCTAATTATTTCTCTAGGACCCATTGGAATTGTTCGAGAAGATTTGTTTCATTTCTAACTGATGCATTAAGCACTTGGCTAAGCTTCACTGACTAAGATAGCTGAGTGTGCATTCTGCATATCTTTTTATGAACTTTCCAGTGATACATGTAGAGAAATTACATAACATGCACGATAACCTGTTGAATGATTTCAATAAATTAATGAAGATTCTATAACAGACAAAAAATTATTTGCAGAATAGAAATTCCCCAAGGCAAACTGTTGAACAATATTCTGCAGTGTACATACTAAGCAAAAAACTGTTTTCTTCACTGATGAAAATACATGCAATGCTCTAAAGCAGAGGTCCCCAACCTTTTTTGCACCAGGGACCGGCTTTAAGCTAGACCAGTTTTCCATGGCCCGGTGGGGGGGGGGGAGCTAGCTGTCAGCGGCGCCGTAAAAGGGGCGATCAAGAGAGGAATGGGTGAATGAATGGACGGAGGGTGGGAAGGAAGGAAGGAAAGAGGGAAGGGACAGGAACAAAAGAAGGGTGCAAAGGAAGCAAGGAAAGGTGTGAAAGGGGAGAGTAAGAGAGAAAGGAGTGAAAGAAGGGAATGAGGGAGGAAAGAAGGGAGGAAGGAAAAGGAAAGCAAGAAATGGAGGGAGGAAAGGAAGGAAAGGAAGGAAAGAAAGAAAGAAAGAAAGAAAGGGGGAAGGGACAGGAACAGAGGAAGGAAGCAAGGAAACTTATGAAAGGGGAGAGTAAGGGAAGAAGGTAGGAAGGAGAAAGAAAAGAAGAAATAGAGGAAGGGAAGGTAAAAGAGAGAAAGAAAAAGAGCAAGAAAGAAAGCAAGAAAGAGAAAGAAAGAAAGGCAACTTCAAAGAAAGGCTCACTGAGCATCTCTCACTCTCTCTCTCTTTCTATCCCTCTTTCTTTCTTTCTCTTCCTTTCTCTCTCCTCTTCCTTTATCTCCTCTCTCTCTCCCTCTCTCTTTCTCTCCCCCCTCTCTCCCCCTTTCCCTCTCTCCCTCTCTTGCTATCTCTCCCCCCTCTCCCTCTCTCTTTCTCCCTCTCCCTCTCTTTCTCTCTCTCCCCCCTCTCTCTTTCTCTCTCTCTCCCCCTCTTTCTCTCTCTTCTTCTCACTTTCTCTCTCTTGTTTTCTTTCTGTCTCTTTTGCTTTCTCTCTCTCTCACTCTTTCTTGTTTTCTTTCTCACGCTCTTTCTCTCTCTTGTTCTCTCTCTTGCTATCTCTTTCTCTCCCCCCCTTTCTCACTCTCTCTTTCTCACTTTCTCTCTATCTTGCTGTCTGTTGCTCTCACTCACTCTCGTTCTCTCTCCGTTCTTCTCAGCGATGACGTGCGCACGCCCTGCCCGCCTCACCTTTGCGAGAGCACTTTCGCCCCGGGCTCTCAGCAAGGGGGTTTGCAGGAGAGGCGGGGCCGGCGAAGGTGATATTGAATGTCGGGGGAGAACGGGCGGTTGCACGCGCTCCCTATCCCCCTGCTAGCCCACTCGGAATATTCAAAATAAGAAAAGCCTTCGCCGGCAAAGGTTTTTCTTATTTTGAATATTCCGAGTGGGCTAGCAGGGAGATAGGGAGCACGTGCAACCGCCCGTTCTCCCCCGACATTCAATATCACCTTCGCCGGCCTCCGCTGAGGAAAGCCTTTGCCGGCATTTCCTCTCGGCGTCAAGGAGGCGCAGCGGCGGGCGGAGAGAGGGAAGGGGGGGCAGCGGCGTCCCTCCTGGCCTTGGCGGGCCGCCCAACCCTCCCCACCTCCTGCAAACGCGGCGGGCGGCGGGGGGAGAGCGAGGAGCCGGTTCCGGCGGGCGCGGGGCTTGGCTGGCTGGCGGGGGGAGCGCCGCTGGTGGTGCGGAAAGGCCGAGGGGGCCCTGGCGCCGTGGACCGGCTGAAAAGCCCCAACGGCCCGGTCCCGGTCCGCGGACCGGCGGTTGGGGACCTCTGCTCTAAAGAATGCAAAGTTAAATGTTTTCCTTTTTCTTTCATCTCCCAAATATTTTAGGTCTGCAATTGTTTTCACAGCTATTTATTTTTTTAAATGATCAGATCTGCCCACAAGAACTGCCCTCATCAGTTTAATATCAGATTAATGCAGGACACTTATAAAATTTGAACATACTTAATACACCCAAGTACTTGAAGGCTGCTTACAAGTGACCAGATTTAGGATCAATACGTTGGAAAGACATGTGGATGCTGGGAAAGCAATTACAATTTAGTTAATAAATTACTAGTGAAAGATAACTAGATTGTAATAGAAAACATAAGATGTATTCAAACAGTCTTATCATAGAGATAAGGCATGGTTGTCTACAGTGCTTTATCTGCTCTAACAAGAATTTCCGACTACACAGTCTGAAATCAGCAGTCTGAACTGAGCATGAACAAAACATGGATAGCTGAAAGTGTTTCCGATTTTCAAGCATTTCACTAAGTCATGAAAGCTCTTCCATAATATTTATTTTCATTTTCAAGGTTGGTCACGTGACAATTTCTTTCCAAAAATGCCTCTGGTGAAGTTTCAACCTCCATGTGTGATATAAATCAAACACACAGTAAAAAAAAAAAAAAAGTCCACTTAATATTTTTAGCGAATCTTTAAAGAGATTCATCTGCTTTTATTCCTTCATGGTAAATATTAAAACTGACTAAAGTACCAAATATCTCCTCAAATGAATTCTAAATACTAACCTTTTTCTATCTCTCTTTTTTTTTTAAAAAAAAAAGCATACTACCTGAGAAGCTATTAAGAAAAGCCGCTGATAAATTCTGCACCAATTTAAAATTATATAATCTTCACACAAGATCTTAAAGCCTATGGTGGAATGACAGATATATGCAACCAATTAATAAATGCAATATGCGTCTCAAATTGTGCCCAGTCTAAATATCCCCAACTACTGCATGTCAAAACAACCCCCCCATCTGCATATCTATGTTGCCAAATGGACTCGTTTGAAGAGGGCTTAAATGTTTGAGGCATAGCTAACCCTGGTGAACAGTTAATTCTGTTCATTTACTTTTTTTGGCACAGAAATCTTGATTTGCCTTCTCTGACGCCCTCTGGTGTCTGTAGCCCACTCTGGATTGCCTGCTTATTCGGATGCCTTCTGAAGCAGAGCCAAAGCCATACCCACTGATGACATCACCTCTTTACTCAGCCACTGTTAGGTGAAAGCCTTAACTTCAGACTTTGGAGGTGGGCTGCACGCACGTAACTGGAATGCTCTCCCCCCCTTGCTCTTTCTTAGTGAGGGAGAAGGAAACTGACACAGTGAAAGCGCCTACAACAGCTTGCTGATGCTGCTTTTTGTCTGTGGTTTCTGAAACGGAGAGGCTTTATATACCCATGCTGGAATTACTAGGGTCCTGCGTTTCTAAATGGAATTTCTAGATTTGTTGGTGTTTTCTTTTTTTCCCCCTATTGCAGCCTGCTGGTAAGTATTTTCACTGCTTTTTTTTTAAAAAAAAATCATTTGTATTCAAGTTTGATTCAGAGATTATTATCTTTTAACTACATTGCATGAGGAACGAAAAATAAGGAGCGCGCAGAGACGGTTTCAAAACAACAATGAAATGCAAAAAGAGCATTTACAACTATGAGTTTTTCTTTTTAAAAATGAAAAATAAAAGCCGATGGTTTAAAAACTGTGTTCAAACTGGAGCTCTGCGGTTTGAAACAAACGTTCTTAAATAATCAAATGGCAGACTTTGCTGTTGTGTTCAACAAAACGCTAAAGAATATAGAGATCACACAAAAATTAAGTGTGTAAATTTTCTTGCTATCTCTAACGCTGTATATGAAGCATGTTTGTTCCCTTAATACTTATTTTTACAGCTAAACAAGGTGATCAATAGTCCTTTAAAAAATGAGTGCTCCGTTCAAGAGCCAACATCTTAGTCTTCTTGGAAGTTTTATTATTCTTGGAAAAGGATAGACAAACAGCTACACCTAGACTTTAAAACTTGCATTACTACTGAAATCCCATATTGGATGCAATCTAACACCTAAGGCAGATTTTAACATACATACATACATACATACATACATACATACATGCATGCATGCATGCATGCATACATGCATACATGCATATGAACACCATATGCACAAACACACAAATATGCACATAGAATAATCTTTCTTCAGTGAAATGCCAAAGATGCATAAAGTATTTGACCTGCATTACAAGCCAATAAATCTAGCTACATAAATTAAGCCAATAACTGATGATACTTTAAAGTGAAATAAAGATTGCTACATGATTTTTAAAAAACCTAAACAGTAGTCTAGGAATTTGCATAAAAAGCTTTGGCCATGGTTTATTTTCTGGGAACCCAGTGTCTTCAATGTTGTAAGAACAGATTGTGATTATAATTCTAAAATTATACAGTATTTATATTTAAGTTAAAATGTCAGATCATATATGCAAAAAATAGATGGATTTTTAAATGGCCTACCATTCCAACAGATTCATTTAAGATATTTTTAAAAGGCTTAGTTGCTACTGGTTTTACAGAAAACTGTCTAATTGTAATAGCTTTGTCCTTCATTAATTGAATATATTGAAATTGATAATATATTACTTTTAATCCTGATTACACTATACAGTATTCTTTTATTTAGCAGTAAACCACACAGAGCCGTAATCTCGGCAGACAGACATAGTCCTGGGCTTCGCTTATTATTCCCTATGAAAAAAGTATAAATGGCTTTCTAAACTATTATAAATTCACACTGAATAGCTTCATGTAGATGTAAATCACTAAGGAACAATCTAGCTACACACACATATATACATACCCATACAGAGCTTAAATCTGTGCAAGAGCTGTGTGTATAGTTGTGAGCTTGGAAAATAGTGTACTGAAAACACTTTGCTTAAAAAACAGTCCCATGTTTTGTAAATCCCTGAACCTAAAAATCGGTAAGAAATTTAAGATTTTAGGTAAAAGGTTTATTCCAACTGTTACTTTGGAAGGATCACTCAAATTTGATTTAATTGCAGTAAATGAGAATCATTTGGTAAGCACTGAACTTACAACCAGCATTATCTATGACTAATTACTTAATTTATCAGAGTGAAAAGCCTGTTTCATTGATTGTTTTAAATATTCATATAAATCATCTAAAAGTTAAATGCTTTGCATTAACTATTATTAAAATGCCAAAATCAATAGATAATTAAAAACTGCCATAGTAAAGTTTTAAAAGGTGGTAGAAAGAAAATGGTTTTCTTATTTTTTTAAAAAGCAATTATTCTTTAATATAATTTGAGAAGCTAAATTATAATTTGGAATCCAACACAGACTTGATTATTTAAATCTATCTCTACAATCCTAGCTTTATAAGACACCCTAGTTCCAAAGTAATATAAATTACAAGTCCTTGATAAAAGACTAGCTGTTATATTTCAAAGTTTTAGTATGTGCTATGAAAGCAAGATTGCTGGTATATTTCTAGATATAGTTAATGTTGGGCTGAATAAATAAACATACCTATTTTAGCTTCTGAATATTTTAGCTTCCAACATTCCAGATATCAAACTTTAGAATAGTGGATTCATATTCATAAGTTATTATATTGGAAAATAATTTCCTCAATTTATTTCCCTTCACAGCTTTTCTCCTACCGGTAGTTCTCTCTTATTATCTTTTCCATTAAGGAACACTGGCCATCTGCTGATATCAAACCTTATTTTTATTATTGAGATCTTCAAACTGCATTTTTAGAGTGCAATCTCCCTCTAAAATTAGTGTAACAGAATAGCCACCATGAGAAATAAATGCTTTTTGCCATATGTACTAGTTCCTCTGGAATCTTCCACACTCTGCCTACTAGAAGCCTTTGTGATTAAAGCAGTGAAACGAGACAGTTGCATTAAAAAAGAGAAGAGAGCTTTGCAGTTGCTGTGTAGAGTTTTCTTGCAGTATGTGCTACCCCCCAGCGGGCAGAATTTTTGTGTTCAAGTTATAGCAACAGTTTTAGGTTATAGGAATATAAAGTACTGTGCATTAACTTAAACAACTAATCTATTAGGTAATTGGTTTTGTTTTTCTCCTAAAATTTAAATAAACTATAGAGAAAGAACCTATAATTTCTACACACTAAATAATGGGATTTGTTGAACAGCAGTGCTTCTTTTTGTGCATCAGAAGTTGAACTCCAACTTAATTTAACTGCATCAGGTTCTGATTATTTCTCAGATCTTAATCACATGGACCTCCCGTGATTTCAAACAATTTTACTTCTACAAAAGTGTTCTTGCAATCACTATCTAAGCAATTAGACTATTAGAAGACATAAATATAAAATTAAAACCTAAAACCAACAAAATGTGTTCCAATATGTACAAGAAACCTGGTGGTGTTACATTAGAAGTTAATTTTTGGGAAATAAACTTAACTAAAATATATATAATAATGTAGGAATACGGTAAATGTTATTTAAAGTTTGAAGAACTAGAAAAAAATATTTAAGGTTGGCAAGTCAGTGTCAAGTGTTGAAGGTTTGTTCTAGGTATATATTAACCAATATATAAAAAATTAAACACATTTAAGAATAACCAATCATGGCAATTGTTCTCTAACATTTGGATAAATTAAAGTCAGCAACTTTTGAAAGATAATCAAACTTGGGAAAAGTTGAAATTCTAAACAGAATCATTTTTATTTGCACCAGACAATTTTTAATATAAGAAATTGTTTTTCTATCATTTTTAGAATGACATGCTGAGATAGAAGATATCTCTACTCACATTGTTTTATTATTTATATAAGTCTAAAATTCTGGGAAAGCCATTGGCATCAGAATTTATTATTAAAACAATTGAATGAAAACTGAGCAAATCCTTGTATCTTAGGGAGAAACAATAGCTCTATGTGCTGCTTATTTGCATAAACCAAAAGAAACATCACTGGAATAAGAGAAAGATAGAGGATTACTTCTCAAGAAAGCTTTACAATCTTTTGCCCCAAGCAGAATATTTTAACCTCCTTGTCCAATATATATGAACTAGCTCCCTGAAATACTATGTATAAATCTCGCAGGCAGTATAATTAGAGAATGTGTTGTTATTAACAACTGCATAAGAATTTAAGAAAGCAAAATTTGATGCATTTTATTTTTAATTCTGCTAAGTCATGTTTAACTAAAATATCCTGGTAAGACTGTTTTATAACCAGAAAAGTTTACTATTGACTGTAGAATGATTAATCAAAATCCAGATAGGAATTAATATACCTGAAGACAAAATAGGAGGAGACATTTTCCTTAATCTACAAGCACTAAACCATAAATCAAATAGATACACAAAACAAGTAGTTTTGTACGGCTAGGTAGTTAATTCTACTTATTATCATGTTGACAGTCAAAAGATACATGTTTTTCCAAAACATTGCTGTGGATTTCAGCTAGAATGAATTCGGTCTACCATATCAGAATATCAATAATGAGCACACGTATAAAGTTATATGTTATCTAGAATATACATAGATATTCAATTTCCTAATTACTGCCTCATAGGTCTAGCTAGAATTATATGGCAGTAAGAACTATTAATCTGAATACTTAGAAGAAGAAAACATCTTTTTTGCAATGCAGTTAAAAACATAAAAAGGGTTGTTGTGGACTAGTGCACCCAGGATTTCATTTTCCTCCTGTTTTGTTCAAAGTTAATGTTCCCTTTCAAATTTGTAGGCCTCAGTTTGATGTTAGGAAAAAAACCTGGCCACAGTGTCTGCTAACAGTGGGAGACATTTCTCTTTTCATCTTGCAAACTCAGCTATAAATGACCTGATGTCAAAGAATATGTAAGGACACCACTAGGGAAAAAAAGGCAGCACTGAACAAGGGAGCAAACTTCTATTCTGTTGGACAGGTCACTTGTCTTTATTATGCAAACATTGTTCTCAGCATTAACTTGAAACATAAAGGATCTCTTGGAATTCCAGGATAATAGATTAAGGGAAAAGTAAAGAAAACTGTACCTCTTTCTAATTAAGAGAAATGTGAGAATCTACTTTTTTGAAACAATCCTTTTTTTCCTTTAGGCAGATTTACTTTGGTTTATCTTCTTGTTTTCAGATAATTTTGAGAAAAAGATTTATAAATACAAGAACTATATTGTATTGCCTTCATTTTAATCCAACACTACGATTAATATAATAGTGGCAGTACATCAGAGATTGACTATTAAGCAGTACCCTGGAAGAAAAATTAAAAGCATATGAAAATAGACATGTTCATAAAATCAAGCTTTGTTTTCTTCAGCTTCAGTATATTTTGATACTTTTCTCTTGTTTTCCTTAAAAGACACCTCATTAAATCTGTCTTCCTTGTTAATTATATCAAAACTTTAATTTTCCTATAAATGTAGTCCTTATTTTTGTGTGTGTGTGTGTGTGTGTGTGTGTACACATGCAATTACCCTCCACGCACATCTTATTTGGAACTATTTTTCAAAAATATTATAAAACATTGAAAGAAAAGAGTCCATTAACAAACAAAAATGGATTACAGATTTAAAAACTGATTATAAATTGAGTAAATTATAACATCAAAACAATTTGCTAGTGCAGTGAGCAATGTTTTCTACTTTTATAATTGCTAATCTAAATCTTTTTTTACTATTTTTTCCAAAATATTTTGTACTGATATTTTATTTAATGTACTGAATGACAATGAATCTGCATATCTTAAGAAGTTGTGTTCATTGTTAAAATAATCAAATAGGTTAATACATGCATAATTATATTTTCAAAGTTATAACCTAAGCAATTTTGATACATTTTGCAGAAATATTTTTAAAAGCTATAAAAGCTTGACTAGTCTTTTAACCATGCAGATATTTATACTGTGCATAAAATGGCTAATAGTAAAAATATTAGTCAGCATAATCACCTAGCATTTTAGGATTAGAAGTTTGAAACTGTAATGGGAGAACTCAGTATGCATTATTATTTTTAAAATGTCCTATTAAATTGACTTGAGTTTATTTCATAGTGTGCAGTCTTAATTTCAGATTGTAGTCTTAATCATATAGACTTACGACCTGCAGATGAAAAAGTAACTACCCACATGCATACATAAAAACTTTATTTAAATAACTCTTCTCAGAATGGCAATCCTTTTTCCTAAGCATCACAATCTAGCTTGTTACAAATCAGATAGTAAGAAATGTAAATGAAATTTTTTTCACTTAAAAAAAAGTAATAAAGTGGTATAAAATACTGATAATAAATCTAAAATATCACCAAGATATAGAAAATGTAGTGTGTTTTTCAACCTAACTGTACCCTTTAGAAATATTCTACCTTACCGGATGTTTCTTCCAGCAAAAGAAGAACTTTCCAAAGAATTTAGAATGAATTCAACAAGATAAAATATTAAGCCCAGCACAATATTGCAAAAAGCTACTGAATTTTTTAAAAAATGCTTTTGAATCATTTAAACTACAGGTGTTTGTCTTTTCCTTGAAATAGAAGCATACAGGTCATTCAAGAACCTTGGCCTTAATCTGCATCTTTAGAGTCACGTGTCATGTTCGGCAGATTCCTTGTGCTCTCAAGCTCATAGTCATGTTTTGGTTGGATTCTTCATGCAATATATCTTAATTGATCTTTGTTTTAAATCAATGTTCAAAGACCCTTAATAGTTTCTATCTGATGGTAACTAATTTATTTTTGTTTTTTCTTTAGGGAAGAATTGAGTGAAGTATCTGAGAAAATTCTTTGTTACTTGCATTAAGTTTTATTTCTTCAAGAAGAAAAGCCTCTGAATTAAAATCAAATTGCTGCCAAAAGGAGTGAGCACCTGGAAATACCGACAGAATGGAGAAATACTTTAAACTGGAAATCCTGACCATGTTCTAAATAAAACAGAGCCCAGCAAGCATGGATTTATCAGAAAATACTTGCTTCTTAAGGTTTACAGCAGAATGATTCTGGACCAAAAACAGATCCTCGATTTAATGAAGAAGCCATCATAATTTAAGCCTTATACCACAAATGATTCTACTGATATGGAACTGACCTCTAGCTATACAATGCAGAAAAGCTTCTGAGAATTACAAAGAATGCCATTTTTATTAAGGATGTTACAGCAAAATAAAAACATTATTCACGTGCAGACTTAAAAGAAAGAAAATCCTCTCCCTCTTCTTAGTTCCAGCAGAGAAACAGGACTGTAAAACTTTTCTCTTAGAAACTGGATGTTTTTAGATTCCATGTTCAAGCTTCATAGAAAAAACTTACTGAATATAATGGAGCTCACCTGGAAACATACTCTTACCCAGAAGAATCATTTAATGTATTGATGTAAAAGAAGTACAGTTATGAGAACTAAACAATTTGTTTCTCCCACGTCAACCTTTTTTCTGGAAAACTGGATGTCCGTTGGATTAGTAAGCACAAACTATTCCCTCATATATTTAAATAAGGTAAGAACAGTAATAATAAATTATTTTGGCAATTAGTACAAACTCCACTGTCATGGTGGAAAATAATATCAAGAAAAAGATTAAAGATTTACCATGTAAAATTAAAGAATATTTCCTTCTATACAAAACCTAGATGCAAGAAGCATTAAAGTAACTGGGTTTCTATAAGAGTTGTACACCAATGCTGTTTGCTAAAATAGCTAGCTTAGCAGCTATGTAATATATAGGAAACTTTGGTTTGGAACATTATTGCGTTAATATTGTGTCTGGAAAAAACATGTCAATAAATTTCATTCACTTCTTAATTTTATACAACAGTATAACAAAATAACGCATTAATTTATAACAAATGAGCTGCTAATTATAATGCATTATATATGGCCATTATTTACTTGTATTAGTAAAAGTCATAAGTATGCTGATCATCCACAAAATGGGTGTTTAATACATGTTCATATCTCTGTTATAAATAAAAGCTGCATTGCTGTTGCTAAAGTTGAACTATTCCTGGTTGGTATGCAGCATATGGCCAAGGCCAAAGTAGAAGGCAATATGGATTTGGTTTGCAGAGATGTTTCAGCCAAACAAATGGGACAGTTGCACACATTTCATGATGGCTCATGAAAGTTTATTCAGCTGTATATTGATTATTGTGTCACCTTCAATGATAATGATCACATAGAACTTCTATGATCGCTTGTATGTACACTCCTGAAAGTTATAAATTTTAATCCATGTGATAAGTGACAAATTTACTATCCTAAAGCCCACATCTCAGATATGTGAAACTAATACTCTATTCCAAAGAATTGTGAGTTGATCTCTAAAATTTCTGGGGTGGGCGAGATGATTATTCTGACTTTTGCCAAAATGACAGGATAAATTCTGAAAACATAAAATTCTAAAGCACAGCAGAATAAAATAACAAGGAACAGAATAAAATTTGTTAATTATGGCCTTGCTTTGTTATTTGGTATAAGGAAACCCATTCTTACATTACTATAATTCAAGAAGTCCTATGTGTGTATATGTGTGTGTGTGTGTGTGTTTATACATACATGCATACATATTACAGAATACAATAGCACCTTTTCTTGAAAAAATATGCATCCTATATTTTTTAGATAATTTCTGTCTTATTTCAAAGTAGTATTTACTCTCTATTCTGCTATTAATCTGATTTTCTTTCCTAGGTCACTGAAAATTAAGCACCTGTTTGAGTGTAAATCTCACTGCAACTTGACCATGATCAGTGTAACCTGGAGCTTCATCCTTATTTGGACAAAGATAGGGCTGTTGCTGAAAATGGCACCTCATTTTGCCAGTGCCAAACCATGCCCTTCTGTGTGCCGCTGTGATGCAGGATTCATTTACTGCAATGATCGTGACTTGACTTCTATTCCAACTGGGATTCCAGGGGATGCTACAACTCTTTACCTTCAGAACAATCAAATTAACAATGCTGGAATTCCTTCTGAGTTAAAAACCTTAATAAAAGTAGAGAGAATTTATTTATATCACAACAGCTTGGATGAATTCCCTATCAATCTTCCAAAATACGTCAAAGAATTGCATTTGCAAGAAAACAACATAAGGACAATTACTTATGATTCACTGTCACAAATTCCTTATCTAGAAGAATTGCATTTGGATGATAATTCTGTTTCTGCTGTTAGTATTGAAGATGGAGCCTTCCGGGATAATATTTATCTCAGACTACTTTTTCTTTCTCGAAATCACCTTAGCACCATTCCCTGGGGCTTGCCTAAAACAATAGAAGAGCTGCGTTTGGATGATAATCGTATTTCCACAATTTCAGAGCTGTCCCTTCAAGATCTTACAAATTTAAAACGTCTAGTTTTAGATGGAAATCTCTTAAGCAATCACGGATTAGGAGAGAAGGTCTTCACAAATCTAGTCAATTTAACTGAACTCTCACTAGTTCGTAATTCTCTTACATCAGCTCCAATAAATTTGCCGGGCTCAAATCTGAGAAAGCTTTATCTACAAGAAAACCATATTAATCGTGTACCACCTAATGCTTTTGCCTATCTACGACAATTATATCGATTGGATATGTCAAACAACAATCTCAGTAATTTACCTCAGGGTGTCTTTGATGACCTAGATAATATAACCCAATTATTTCTTCGCAACAACCCTTGGCGCTGTGGGTGCAAAATGAAATGGGTTCGTGATTGGCTACAGACTCTGCCGCTCAAAGTTAATGTACGTGGACTGATGTGTCAATCACCAGAAAAAGTGCGGGGCATGGCTATCAAAGATCTCAACAAAGACCTATTTGATTGCAAAGATGAAGATGTTGTAAGCACGATCCAAATTACTGCTTCAATACCAAACACGTTATATCCTGTGCAGGGACACTGGCCTATTTCTGTGACCAAATCTCCTGAAATAAGGACTGTTAATCCACATAAAAATTACAGAACAGCTTCCCCAGCACAGGAAATCATTACCATTGTTGTAAAATCTGTAAGCACGGAGACTATTCACATTTCTTGGAAAGTTGCACTACCCATGACTGCTCTGAGACTTAGTTGGCTCAAAATGGGTCACAGCCCAGCGTTTGGATCTATAACTGAAACCATTGTTACAGGGGACCGAAATGACTACCTGCTCACTGCACTTGAACCAGATTCCCCATACCGTGTATGCATGGTTCCCATGGAAACCAGTAACATCTATCTATATGATGAAACTCCTGTCTGTATAGAGACTGAAACTGCTCCTCTTAGAATGTACAATCCTACAACAACCCTAAACCATGAACAAGAGAAAGAACCATACAAAAACTCAAACTTGCCCTTAGCTGCCATCATAGGAGGTGCAGTGGCTCTGGTAGCTATAGCATTGCTTGCTTTAGTCTGCTGGTATGTCCACAGAAATGGTTCCTTGTTCTCAAGAAATTGTACATATAGTAAAGGACGGCGAAGAAAGGATGACTATGCTGAGGCTGGAACTAAGAAGGACAATTCCATCCTAGAAATCAGGGAGACTTCTTTTCAGATGATCTCTCTGAACAATGAACAAGTGTCTAAAGAGGAATTTGTAATACATACCATATTTCCACCTAATGGCATGAATCTATATAAAAACAACCACAGTGAAAGCAGTAGTAACAGAAGCTACAGAGACAGTGGTATACCTGATTCAGATCACTCACATTCATGATAGTAAGAAAATGGAAGACTTGGGGTAATTACTTTTTCTCACAAAGGAAGGCAACTTTACTGGTTGCTGGAATACTACAGAACACTGGATTAAAAGACTGTATAAGCAATGTATTGTACATTTGCCATATAATTTATATTTAAGAACTTTTTATTAAAAGTTTCAAATTTCAGGTGACTGCTGCGATTAATGTAGCAAGGATGCCTGAAAACAATTCTATATTTTAGTATTTTTTAGTAATTTGTACTGTATTTTCCTTCCTACTATTGAAATTACAAACCATTTAACTTTTGTGTTCAACTGAGTAAGATGACTTGTTGACTGTGAAAGTGAATTTTCTTGCTGTGTTGAACAATCAGGACCGCTGCATTTGAGATCCTTGTAAGTATAAGCACAGGCCATATTCACTTTGGTATCCGTTAAAGGTGTTTTTAAAAATGGCTACAAAATTGATAAAAATAGAATCTTGGGTATATTAAACCAATGAACATTTAGTAAATCAAATAGCAAAGTAGAGGGCAATACTGGTTATATAATTATAAACAATAAAATAGCTGTTGAAAACTACAAGGCAGATGTATTCAAGCACATTTCATTGATGCAAATAGAGATGTGTCTGAAAAACGTTTTTTTTTTAAAAAAAAAATAGCAAAACCACTGTGTTACAAGAGGGTTGGGTAGGTAGGATGTTCTGCTAAACCATTCAAAGCCAGACAGAATTAAATAGGATCGAAACTTAGAACACTTCAATTGTTCTGTTTCAGACAAATCTGGACAGGGAGAGTGAATCAAGGCTGGGGAACATCACTCCCTCTTCTCATTGTTCCCTTTCCAGTACTGGCCTGCCCACCTTCCTGATTTTCCAATATCTCCCTTCTCTTCCTTTAGCAGCTGCTGCCAATATCTCAATGAGATTCCACAATGAGATCAACCTTCTCAGTCTTTCCCTCTTTTCCCTTTGGTCAATTCTTTATGGACTTGGTTTCCTCACCACCCCTTAAATTACTTCTTAGATAAAACTGTACCAATTCATTCTATGCACGGACCAATATGCATGTTTCAGTTTGGATATGGAGCATCTGAAACCATCTATTTCATGCATAGAATGTTTTGCACACGTTTAGTCCCAATCTTGTCATCATTCAACAAAAACATACTACTTGCATCTAATTGTTAAAATAATGATTGTATCTGTGGAAACCACAAAGCAAAATGTCTTAAAATTGAAAAGAAATTTTTAAAAACCCATGTACCTTCTAGAACCTATATAATAGAGATAATTCTTTTAATCTCACTAAAGCATAAATTTAACTAAATATCCTGTTAAATATATACAACACAGATGCATACATATTTCAACTGTCATCAAAAATATTGACCGTTATTGTCATAGTTGGAAATTTCTTAATAGACATAAAAGTGAAGACATGTTCACTTACTTAGCTATATTTTAATACCCAAGACATTTTGTTGCTGTAATTGTTTTCCCCCAATGAAAACCAAAGTGCATTTTACACCCTTTGGCCAATCTTGTATGTGCCTTTATCAAAGTCAGATGTATTCCATTTTTAATTGGAAACTAAGTTTTCACAAATATAAAGTTAAGTATAGAAAGATATTGGTCTTAAAGCTTAATAAACTATAGAATGAAGTACAGAAAATATAAGTGCTCTTCTTATCCTCTGTACAGGACACATGCATACATACATGTGAATGTGTGGGTGTGTTTTTAAAAAGTGCTACATGATGGAATTCTTTCAAATTTTCCATTCTGCACTGAACCAAGAAAATTACGGGAACAAATCTGAGTGATTATCTGTATCTACAGAAAAGCATAGTATTTAACAAGCATTCTTTGAACATTTTATTACAAAATGAAAGAATCAGGATATATAGAAAGAAATAAGTTGAGTGGGACAGGTTCATATCTGTCCTTCTGTTATTACAATTTCTGAGCTTTTTGGCTAGTCATTATCTTTAATACCATCTACTTCACTAGTAGGGCTATTATTGTAGAGCAAGAGAGAAAATTATTTTACAGAGTGGGCTGCATTTACCTTTGGGGGGGGTATAAGAGGGGTAGGGGATTGTCCTTTTTTTTCTTAAGGGGTAGTAAGGCGTTTTCCACAGATATTTTTTTCCTTGCTGGAAACTGAACCTGCAATATACAGTGATTTGCCACTAAATTTTTGTGTTGCAACCCAGGGGGCCTCTTGGGACCCAATGTGGTCCACTCTTGTCCTCGAAGAAAGTTTGGATACAAATGTATTAAAAATAAATTGTATTGATCTGAGCATTAACCTGAGTCTATCTGTTGCTTCCTATGCTATTGAATTCTTATATGAACCAGAGGTGAACCCAAAAACCTTGAACATGAGAATTTGTGTATACTATTCTCAAGGGGAATCAACTGTCCCTGTATTGATAGGAAAAAGTATCTGTTCATCTCTTTATGAAACAGTAAGTAGAACATTACTGTTAAGTAAGTAAGTAGCCGCTCTGAGTCCGTTTTGGAATGAATGGCATACAAATACAATAAATAAAACATGTGGCATTACAAATTTGGTGGGACAATCAATGATCTTACATCTTCAGCCTCTTTTTAAACTGTCCTAACAGTGTTAAAGGTTTCTAATATACAGGCTATTATTACTCTTATGATTCATTATTTTCCATTTCTCTTTCTGGATAGGCAGCTCTGGATGGAATATTCTGCAGTAACTTCAGTCCTTTCTGGGAAGAAGGTCTAGGAAGATACTGCTGAAAATTTCAATGTCGTATACATTGGCCAGAAAAGATTCACAGTGTTCTATACTGTTCCCCTGCACTTGCACATCTACATGTAACTTTTTCAGGGTGATTTGGTGTTTTGAAAAACTTAATGTCACTATGACATTCTCACTTTTCCATATTATTCCAATGAGGATGCTGAGATCCTGAACTACTGCCTAAATATGACAATGAATGTGGGTCAACACCCTGCAGCAAAGTAGAAATGCTCTTAATAAATAAACCTGATCCAGAACTGGGATCCACTCTCTGTTTCTTCTTGAAAGCATATATTTAGGGACTGAAATGGTAACAAATATTATACATTATAATGAGTAGGAAATAATATTTTTTAAATAAAATGCCACATAGGACAGAACAATTTTGCTTCTCTGAGAAATTTGGTCATAGACCAGCAAAAAATTAATAATCTAAAAATTACTCCAAAAGAGAAACAAAAACAAAGCCATATTGATGGAATAAAAATAAGGTAAAGATAAAACTATTATTGGTAAAAAAAATAAGAATATAGGAATTAAAATGCAAAAGAATCTCCTAAAATTACAATGAATTTTACAATGAATAATTCAAATGCTATAAGTAACTTGGATAGATAACTATAAATAGACAAATAATTTTAGAATTTATAAAATGCTACAAGAAAGTAAAGCTATGTTAACTTATATTAAGTCTAGTAATTGCTAAAGCCCTTAAGATTAAAACAATTGTGCAGCTAATTATAAAACAGCAAAATAAAACAGAAAATGGTCTGTGTATATTTAAAAGGAGAAGGTGGGGGGAAAGGGAGGGTGTCTGGAAGAAAGGATGTTAGAGAAGCCTAGTAAAGGCTCAGTATCACCTCACTTGAAGAAGTAGTTTATTGGTATCCTTTCCCCCCAAATTAGATATCCCCTAATAATAAGGCCAATCGGACTTTTGAGTGCATGGCAATAAGGCCAAGCACTTATTTCAAGGTTTTTTAAAAAAAAGACAGGATCTTATTTTAGGGGGAATAATGCAGCTCTGACCCAGAATCGGGATACATCGTTTGAAATCCCTGCCACCTGGTCATCTAGTAAAAGACTAAGAAAAGCAGCCTCAGGCCTGGCCAGATACATTTCTATTAAAAAGGCTAAGCAAATTACCCAGTTTCAATTTCCTCACCGCAAGCTATTTGAAGCCTGAATTTCTTCAATGTCATTGCCATTTATTGGTTATCTATTGTCCAGAAGGCTTTTTTTGAAAAGACCATAGATTTAGTTTTCATTATTAATAATTAAATCATGGTCAATGCAGCAGAACGCAATTGACTATAGAGCTGCCTTCAAACTTATAGGAACAGCAGAAACACTAGCTACATCATCTGCCAGCTAGGTTTAGTAAATAATGGTCTAATTTTCAAGTCTTGCTACCATATCATTAATATAGAAAATAATAAGAGGTCTAGAATACAACCTTGCTTTATCTCTTATAAGAAGTACCGGTAGGTACCAGCCCAGGTCAGGAAGACTTATTTGGATGTCATTCTTAGCCAGAAATTTAGTGAATGCTAACAAGCATGCATCAAAAGATCTCTTGGGTTTCAACTGTAGCTGTTCTCTAGAAAACTATGGAAGCCTGTTCTAAAATCAATAAAATCCCATATGAATATTCTTATAGTGATAGTGCGGAACATACACTACTCAATGAGAGGTTCTGGATCAAGCACTGGTCCACAGTTGATTTTCTTATCCCGATCTTTTCTTCTAACCAGTCCACTAATTTCCAGCAAATATGTATATGTATAGAGTTTATAAAGATGTAAAGCTTACAGATAATATTTAATAGTCTAATTGGGCATAATTGGATCATTCCCTTTTTATAATAATAAAGTTGTTCTATTTAGGGAGCATTTTAAATGTACAGTTTATAGCTGTAAATAGGGCTGTTAGTATTCATATCCACCAGTCACTGCTTAATTTAATCTTAACCCTAACTTTCCACATGGAAGTCATAATTGGAACCTGTAACTTAGTTTCTCTCCTATGGTCAACGACAATATACTAAAATGATAATATACGGTATAATATCTTTGATTTTGGAGGATTTTTTTCCCCAGAGAGCATTTCTCTCTTTTCAGTAGTTTTATACTCCCCCTTTTGCTTCTGAAGAACTTTATTTCATCTTTATTTATTTGTCTTTATTCTTACGTAATTTAAAACGTTCAATTAGGGAATATTCAGCTTTTATATTGTCCTCATCAAACCAGGGTTGGGGAATTTTTTTTTACATATTCCTCATTTAGTTTTACTAGCTCGTACACCTTGGAATAAAGTGATTAGACTAAGATACAAATTACAGATCTTTTCTAGGGAAGTTTAATCAATTAAGAAAATATATAAACCATGGACTTTATAAGTTTTATTGTTTCTTTCCTTCTCCTTTGTCCATTTTACATGAATATAATTTGCTGGGAGTTCTGGTTAGCAACATTTTTTATATTTGTTATCTTCCTTTTAAAACTAGACACAAGTTTAGAGGAAAATTATCACCACTTGGGGTTATCTTCCCATTAAAATTAGAGATCATATCTGTCATCCCACCAGAGAATATGAAGTACTGTAATCAATTAGTCTTGTTCCAAGGGGGCACAATAAGTGAAATCTCCAAATGTATTGCTCTTCCAACTATAATTTAAGTTTAGTAGGTGTAATTATGAACCAGCTGCCTTAGACATCATCCTGTGATTTACTCCTATCTCTAAAGTTGCCTTAGACATCATCCTGTAATTTACTCCTAACTCTAAAGTTGCCCATTAATGAATAGCTATCTCTGGCTTTCTGGGAAGTAAATACATTTTTGTTACATATATCTGAAGGGTATGATCTCTATGTGTCTAAGTTTATTATAGGAATCATACTGAAACACTGAAGCAAAGACTAGGCTACAATTTCTGAAAAAAGTAAGAACATTAAATTTTGTCCCTATAAATCAATTTAATGTGGATGATATCTCCTGCTTTTATAAATCCTATATTAAATTCTCATTTCCAGACAAAACAAATCAACTTCAATGAATAATTACATTTTATAAGAATGTACTGCACTTTCACGCTTTGGAAAAGTGTATTGACCATACTCACTGGCCCATTAAAATTATGACCTGTTATAAAGCTGTTTTTAACCTAACCCATTCACCATTAATTAGTAAAACTAACTATACAGAATTATCATGCTAATGTTACTTTTATTACACCTCTTAACAGTCCCTAATAAGCATGCTCAGTGATGTATCAGAATTAAGAAGAACAATTCACATATC
This sequence comes from Erythrolamprus reginae, assembly GCF_031021105.1. Taxonomy (NCBI): domain Eukaryota; kingdom Metazoa; phylum Chordata; class Lepidosauria; order Squamata; family Dipsadidae; genus Erythrolamprus; species Erythrolamprus reginae. The sequence goes on from NC_091950.1 coordinate 239,095,851, forward strand.
ACGGGAATGCTTTTTGATAACATCAACTGCCTTCTCTTAACTAATTCAGGAATTCTATGAATGAATTTTATGCATAACAATGTCATGTTCCTCATAATTATTCCATTGTCTTGAACAAAAAATTGTATAGCCAACATTAATTCCTTTTTCTGCTTAATTCTGGCAACAGTGTTCCAGGCAATTTTTAGACATTTCAGTGGTATTCAGGTATTGTTTTTTATGCATTTGGATAGGAGTCAGTCACTCAGATATTTTCTCCAAATCATTCCCACTTTTTGTTATTTAAAAAAGTGTTGTGCTATGCTATGCTGAAATTATGACCCTTGAAATGATTTTGGGTCCTTATACAGCTCTTTGTTTATGGTCCCACACTCTGTACAACAACTCCTCATTCAAATGCTTTACCCAGCCTAAATACTTAGTATTCATGTACAAAACTGCCTCACCTGTCCTTTACTGCAAATATAAAAGCTTAGTTTCCAATTTGTCTCCTATCATGAGTAAAGCATACAAATCAGTTGCATGAAACATTTCAGTCTGTATAACGATAAATCCAATAGAAGTCAAGAGATTTCTTCCAAATTCAATTAATATAGAGATGCTTGTTTTCCAATGAACCTGTGAAAATACTCATCCTCACTAAATCAACACTGGTTTGCTAGTATACATAACAATTTGGAGCAAAACTCAAACTAATGGTAGGAGGGAAATTATCTAGGCCTTGGCTTTCACTTTCCAGAATGCCACAGGTCTTAACTCTCTTAACATTTACGTGAAGTCACTAGACAAAGCTACTTGCCAGCATTTAATTTGCGCATGCGCCGGAATAGATAGGCGCATCTACAGAGAGCTCCCTAATGTGAATTAGGAAAAGTGAAAGTTAACCCCTGACAACCCTCTCTAGCTTGGTGAAAAGCGGATTGAGGGGGAGCGGATTGAATGGAGTTTTTGAAAACTTTACAAATAAGAAGCAAAGAAGGAGTAAGCTGCAGTTCTAAACGTGAGTAGGGGAAAAAGTGAGAACAAAGGAAAGATGGCGACTACTACGGATCTGGAGGGAAAAATGGATTCACTGTTAACGGCATTTGCTAATATGGGGCAGCTACTCAAAGAGATGCAGAAGGAAATAGCTGCCGTTGGTGCTGGCGTAACAGATTTAAAAGAGCAGTCGAAAACACAAGATCAGAGAATTGTGAAACTGGAGGAGGGGAAAAGTCGCCAGGAACTACGCATAAATAATTTGGAAGACAGACAAAGAAGAGCTAATCTGCGCTTGAGAGGATTTAAACAAGATTTTTCTGAGGGTAAACGTCTTATCCAAGCAATTCATCAATGGTTTGGTGAAAATAACATTAAATGTGATCCAGGTGAATATGAAAGAGCACATTGGGCATTTGGTTCTCAGAGTCAAGGAGATCAAAAGGATGTTATCGTAAGATTTACTTCGGAAAGGAGAGCAGCAGAAATCTTCAGAGAACTAAAGCAGATTCCAAACTTACATTATAAAGCCACTCCAATACACGTTTTAAAAGACTTGTCTGCAGAAACACTCAAGATGAGAAACCAAATGAAAGGCATCACGTCCTAGCTATATGAAGGAGGAATCCGTTTCACATGGCGTTATCCTGCTACAATAATTGTCTTTAAAGATTCCAAAGTTTTCCAGGCAAGATCCCTGGATGAGGGGGAGAAACTGCTCCAACAGCTGGGGATCGATTCGAATGTAAATTTCCAGGCATCAACAGCGAAGAGCAAGCCAGCAGTAGGAGATGGAAGAGATGGAAGAGGAGAAGATGATCTGTTTACATTCCAACCAACTCGCGCAGCAGAACAAAGAAAAAATGAAAAAATTGCAGCTCTACAAAAGGAACTTGATTTACTCCAAGAAAAGGAAAAAAAAGAACCAAGAATCACGCGTCAGAAGAAGAAATAATGAACTGAACTGAGCCGATCTGCCAACATGGTATTGTTGTTCTCAACTAATTAACTTCTTCTTTGTGTACTCTATGCTAACTAACAAGGGATAAAGAGGGAAGGAGGGGGGGTCTTTCTTTACTGCATTAAAAGGGGAGAGATGGGGGAGGTCTCTGGTGGAACGCAAATTCAGGAGTGCCTCTTGGATAACGAAAATTCTTTTCGTTGCCTCCCCTTGGGGGGGTGCAAGGGAAGGGGCACTAGGGTGGGGGTTCAAGACAATTAACAAATATTTTTCCAACAGGCTCTGTTTTGCAGGAGGGGGAAACACACTTAAAACTATGTAAAATGGGTGAAACAGTGATATTGTCGTTAAATGTAAATGGTCTTTCATCACAGAAAAAACGTTATAGAATTATGAAGCTGGCTAGGGTTAGTAGAGCTGATATCTTATTTTTATCAGAAACTCATAAAGGGAGGAAAAGATCAGATAAGTTACCAATAGCGAGTGGCAACGGGTCTACGAGTCGAGAGGGACAGCAAAAAGCAGAGGAGTCGCCATCTTGATTAACCAAAGAGTATTATTTCAGTTAATTAATATTAAAAGAGACAAAGATGGCAGAATGCTATTTATTAAGGGGAAAATAAATAATAAGGCAGTAACTTTAGCAGTAATCTATGCCCCCAATGCAAATGCAAAACAATTTATAATGAATGTAAAGCGTAAATTAGACAATTTTGCGGAAGGCACAGTGATTTTAGCAGGCGATTTCAACTTGGAATTAACAGTAGGGAGGGGAGAAAAGAAAAAGTTACATTTAAAGCTACTTGTCAGCATGGGTAAAATACAATCAATATGTTGATAATAGAGATGGCTCTTGGTTAACAACAATTAGATGTGATCATAAAGCACATGGAATGGGTGAAGAGATGCTTAGAGCAATGTTAAAAGAAAATAAGAAGCAAATAGAAACTATCATCAATACAAGTTCAGGTTCATTATGGATAATAAAAAATTACATCCTTATTCCATCTGCAGAATGTCCTTATTCCATCTGTAGGTAACTGCCCCAAGGTTTAAAATCTCTTTCTCCCATTCTCCCATTGCAACATCTTTCTGGAGGTTTTTTCCAGCCTCAATTGTAATAAACATCTACAAAACATTTTGCTCATAATTTTGTGGAGTATCAGGATGCTTATTCCTGACCTTATTAATTTCAGTCTTTCCTGCACTTGGATATATCTGTTCCCTGACTGGCCAATCATCAAAAAGCTATAAGCCATGGAATAAATCAACCTTTATTATTTCTATCATTTTGTGGAGTACAGTAAAACTTTCATCCCCTAAAACAAATATATGATTACAAAGTTCTTCATTTTTTATAATGTTATTTTTTTAAAAAAATATTTACCCATGCAGCCTACGGAGAGGGGCGGCATACAAATCTAATAGATAGATAGATAGATAGATAGATAGATAGATAGATAGATAGATAGATAGATAGATAGATAGATAGATAGATAGATAGATAGATAAATGTTCTGAGTATTTTTCTAGCTGTCACTGAAAGAAAGTCTTTCCTCCACCACTACATGCTTTTTCAGTTTTCCTAGTTTTTAAAGTTCCTAACTCTTATTTTCCATCTTTACAAGTAGAATTCTGTTTCCCAATTCTTTAATTTAATATGCAACACTAATAAAAAAATAGCCCACCTAGGTTCTTAAAGACCTGCTGCAAATCAGTAATATTATACAGACGGTATCATTTAGCAACATCAGTTGTTCAGTTTCATTATATTTCTGCTCTGATTTAAAAAAAATGTTTATATACATTTTTATTTGGAATGTGTTACATTTACAGCAAAACAAGCCCTATAATTTGGTCACAGAGTTCTGTGCCATGCTGTTATAAGGTCTATGAACAAACATATATTTCAGTCAAGGTTCCTTAAGTCAACTAAATGTCAATAATAAAAAAACCCATGAAAACAAAAACTAGGGCTTCTAAGCTTTGTAAATTCTCTTTTGATGCTCTCTAACTAAGCTTGCTTTATATTATCTGAGCAGTTTTGGCAATGCAGATAATTATGTCTTGCAGTGACAGCCAATTATATGATACAACAGAAAGGGAATTGTAGGTATTATTTTTCATTAACCTTTTTTTAAAAAAAAACCTGAGTCCCAGTGAGCATTTCACTTCAGAGCTTTCATCCTATGGCTAGATTCAGATGATTCAGTTCAAAGCATATTATCTCCTGTTTAAGGCTTATGGGCTTCATCATGCCCTGAGACTGGGAACCATATAGGAATTAATACAGCATATTACTCAGAGCCAAACACAGTAAATGTAGTGCTCAATTTACAACAGTTTGTTTAGTAACTATTCAAAGTTATAATTTATGACTTGTGACCATTTTTCATACTTATGACTGTAGTGGCATCTCCATGGTCATGTGATCAAAATTCAGATGCCTGGCAACTGATTCCTATTTATTATGGTTACAGTGTCACAGGATCATGTGATCAACTTTTGCAACCTTCCGTCAAGTGATGTTTGTCCGTCATGTTTGAGGAGGACATTGACATCAAATGGGTTGTGGGCTATGTGTCCACAGGTGGCTGGTAAGGACTATAAGGGCACAAAATGTTCTGCCACATGTTGGGCAGACATCTGTGGGCACCATTGTCACAGCATCTGGCTTTGCAGCCCTGGCTTTGCGGAGAGCTCGCTTCTCTACTGCTCTTCTGTCCTCAGATGTCTGGCAGCCTTGGTGGATCAGCACGCACCATGTTGGCCGATCTTGTGCCAGAGTTTTCCAGGAGGTAGTGTCGACATCGAGGAACTTGAAGGAGGCTTTCGATATTGTCTTTGTAATGCTTCCTTTGTCCCCCATGTGATAACTTTCCTTTAGACAGCTCACCATAGAGGAGCTGTTTAGGAATGCGATGCTCTGGCATCCTAGCAACATGGCCTGCCCGGAATGTCTGAGCTTGCATCAGCAGGGTGGGAATTGATGACAGGCCTGCTCTGAAGAGGACCTCAGTATCAGGCACCTTATCCTACCACCAGATCCTCAGAATTCTACAGAGGCAGGTCATGTGGTTCAATTGCCTAGCACAGTGATGGCGAACCTTTTTTCCCTCAGGTGCTGAAAGAGCATGGGCGCGTGCTATAGCACATGCCCGAGTGCCCATACCCATAATTCAATGCTTGGGCAGCCTCCCCCACCCCCCAGATGCTCTCTGGAGGCTGGAAATAGCCTGTTTCCCAACTTCTGATGGGCCCAGTAGGCATGTGTTTCGCCCTCCCTAGGCTCCAAAGGCTTCCTTGGAGCTGTGGGGGGTAAAAACGCCCTCCCTCATTTTCCTGAAGGTTCTCTGGATGCCAAAAATGCCCTCCCAGAGCCTCTATGCGAGCCAAAAATCAGATGGCTGGCACACACATGCATGTTGGAGCTGAGCTAGGGCAACGGCTCACGTGCCAGCAGATATGGTTCCGTGTGCCAACTGTGGCACCCATGCCATAGGTTCGCCATCACTGGCCTAGCATGTCTCCTGTATAGAATCCAAGTCTCACTGGCATACAACAGGATAGTTAGTACTATTGCTCAGTAGACTTTGAGCTTTGTAGCAAAGTTTAATCCATGTTGGTTCCACATATTGGTCATTAGTCTGCCAAATGCTGAGCTTGCCTTGGCGATTCTGCAGTTGACCTCAATGTCAATTGTTACTGCACGGGAGAGGGTACTGCCAAGATATGTAAATTGGTCCACTGCTTATAGCTTTTGTCCCTTTACTGGATGGTGGGCTCTTGGTATTTGGCTTTCGGAACAGGCTGATGCATCACTTCAGTCTTCTTTATATTGATAAGGAGACCAAAGTTGTCGCATCCTGCTGCAAAATTATCCACACTGGTTTGCATTTCCTGTTCTGATCCAGCATACAGGGCACAGTTGTCAGCAAAGAGGAGGTCACATAGCACAGTCTCCTTTATCTTGGTGACAGCCTTGAACCTTCGCAGGTTGAACAGTTTCCCATTGGTCCTGTATCTCAGGCTAACAACCAGGGATCTGTTCTGGAAGGCATCTGACAGCATGGCTGAACAAGGTCGGTGCCAACACGCACTCTTGCTTGATGCCGTTTGTTTTCTTCCATCAAGTAAAGTCAATGGGAAGGCCAGATTCACTTAACAACTGTGTTACTAACTTAACAACTGCAGTGATCGCTTAACAACTGTGGCAAGAAAGGTAATAAAATAGGGCAAAACTCGCTTAACAAATTTCACAACAAACATTTTGGGCTCAACTATAGTCACAAGTCAAGGGCTACCTGTATATTACGTATAAGAAAAGAAGAAATAGGCATAGGTCATAACATGATCGCAAGAAGGGAAACTAGTTCAAGATAGATCAAATATATGTTCCTTCAAACACTATGTAAGACTATCTATACCAGTGATGGCGAACCTTTTTTGGTCCACATGCCAAAGGGGGGGAATGCAGAGGGAGAATGTGCACATGCCCACATACATAATTCCATGAGGCCCCCCAGTGCCTGCACATGTGATCCCATGCCCCACTCCCAGCACGTGATGGCATGCCCAGGCTTCAGAGGCTTTCTAGGAGCCCAAGGAAGGCAAAAACAGCCTTCCCCAACCCCAGGAGGCTCTCTGGAGGCCAGAAACATGCTGTATGCTAACACTATGGAGGGTGAAAACAGCCTTACCCACAAATTGGGAAATGGACCATTTCTTGCCTCCGGAGGGCCTCTGAGAGGGGCAGTTTTTGCCCTCCCCATGCTCCTATAAAGCTTCTGAAACCTGGGGAAAGCAAATAAACTTGCCTTTGGATCTAACCAGAAGTTGGCAAATGAGACATTTCAGGCCTCTGAGGACCTCTGGGGATGGGGGTGTGTGGAGAAGGCCATTTTTGCCCTCCCCAGGCACCTAGAAATATTCTAGAGCTTGGGAAGAGCAAAAAATGGGCCTTCCCCATCCACTCCAGAGGCTGAAAATAGCCTTTTCCCCAACTCCCAGTGGGTTCAGAAGACCCAAAAATCAGCTGGCTAGAGTGTATATGCCTGAGCTTGCATGCCCACTGTTATGGCTCTGCAAGCCACTGTGGCAGGCGTGCTATAGGTTCGCCATCATGGATATATATTAACTACGGTCCATTTTGAATATATAGCAGAAAGGAGAAATTTGAGAGTTTACAAGGTTTTTTGTTTTCTAACTTATAATTGTAAACTACCAGAAGTCACTGGGAATCATGCAACCAATAAATTGTATAAATAATCAATCAAAGGAAGAAAAATGAAGTATTATTTAGTGTATCCTTTAACTGAACCTTAATCCTAATAAATTAAATTTCAAAATGAAATTTGGAATAAATTGGTAGTGAAATTCCAAAATGACAGCCTTCAGTTTGAAATTGAAATGTCTTAAAAATGTACCACATACTTACAAATTTATCAGGATCATATTTACAAAACTGAAGTATAAAATCATTTGCTGAAGAGAGAAGTCTTATATTAAGCAGACATTGCACAAATTCATTTTAATCATAAATTTCTAAAGTTGCACGGACACTTAGTCCTCCTACATACTTGTCAAAACCACAAAATGGGAAAAGGTAAAAGAAACAGGTTAAATTGCTATATACTACTTATATAAGATACAACTGTTTATTACAGTTGTATAGCAAGAACCAGCATGTGTAATCCACTATACTAGGAGCAGAGAGAGCCAGATTCCAATCCTCCATAGCCAGTTGAGTGACATGGAGATGTCACTTCCTCTGGGCCCAAATAATGTCAGTTTGAGACAGGCTGGCTAATATTTATTACACAAAAGGCGTAATGCTTTGGTAGCTTAACTATAAGAAGTAGGCAGAATGCAAAAAACAAGTAAGCTCTGAAGCGATGTGGGGCAATGCTAAGAAAAGCAATAGTTATATAATGTTGGTAGGGTTGGGTCTCTTCATTCTAAAGATTTTTAAGTGCAATAAGCTTGCTGCAATTATTAAGTTATTCAACTGATTTCTTTGTCATTAATTTTAAAAAGTGTAAGCATATGTGTATTTAATAGGCATTTTGTTTAATTAACTTTAATAGAGGTTTCTATAATAAATGTTAATCTATTCAATTAACTAACTTTAATCGGTTTAATTAATTAGATTTTATGTACCTAACTTCATTCTGCCTCTTTACTGAGGTTTCCATAAGGAGTTTGAAGAATAATTTAATTCTCTAGAGTATGTGTAATTAGAATTAGGAATTCCAGTACTGTTGTTTCTTTCTTCCCTTTTCATTCATTCATTCACAGTCACATCCCTTCTTTTCTCTGAGAGAACAGAGCAGAAGTTCTCAATTTTATTCTGTCAAAAAACAATCCTGTATGAAGTACTAGCAGTTTAACTAGAAAATTTATTGCAAATTACAATATATTCATTTCTGGAAACTATATTTCACAATGCTCTATTATTATTATTTTTTTTGAAGTTATCTTTAACTTTCAATCATTATTTCTTAAATCTTTAGCTATTATAAATTAGAAGATTCTTCTTAGAAATTTTTGTTATGTGGCTTTGTGTATGCGTGCATATGTTTTAAATTAATATATTAAAAACTATCCCAATGTAAATAGAACCAAGGTATAAAATATATTTAAAAATATATAATTATATATGAAGATTATTTCCTACTCATTATAATAAACACACCCAGGCACACACACATACACTCATATATACACACATGAAAAAGATAACATACAGAAATAAACAAGAGAAAAAGAATAATGTTGAAATAAATTTATATAAAACAAAAAATTGATTTTAACCATTTCATATGAGAGATAATTCAATCTTCACACTGGAATAAAACCACTATGGCTGCATCTAATACATCGTATGTTTGACATTTTTCTTATTTTAGCAATTTCCAAATTTTTTGAATATAATTTAACAACACATTAAACATCTCCCCTACCTCCCATGCCCTATTAACAATCAGGTGTTGAATCAAAAGAATACTTCAACAGAACAAAGCCCATAAATGAGTCATTTTCCCCACCAACTATATTTCTAACACAACAGAGGTTCTAATCCAAACTTTCCTAAACTTTTTTTCACATGTCAAAACCACAAAGGAAATATTTTAGCACATTAAATGCATCTTAAAAGAATATTAACATTATTTAAAACTCTTGCCTATTGGATCATTCCAAATTAGTTAACTATAGGGCTGGGGATCTCCCAAACTGTTTTCACTTAAATGTATACTTAAGGACCTCTGGATGTTGCAATTTGGATTTTGAGGATTTTTGACACAAATTGCTTACATTTCAGAAAACTACAGTAGTCAAAATACCAGTCAAATAACAAAGCTGAAATTTGAGAAAGTTGAAGCCCAGCACCTCAATCTCATGTGAAAATCCTAATTTGAATACAGACATCTAGGAGCTTGAACATCTCATAAGGACTTAATTAATGTCTTATAATTCCAGTAAAAATATTTTTACATGTGTTTGTGTGTGCATGTGTGTGTGGTGTCCAGTCATTGCTGACTCTTGGTGATTGCCTAGATAAGTTCTTTGAGTTTTCTTACCAAGATTTTTCAAAGGGGTTTGCTATTAGCATTTCCCTATATGGGAGGGAGTGACTAAAATAGAACTAGTCTCCTAATTTCTAGCTTGGTGCCTTAATCATTTTACCACACTGACAATTTAAAACATTTAGTAGCTTTAAATATCAACATTTTTCTAACATTATATCTCATGAGGATTTTAAGACACTTATTTATATCAAATTTAACTTGAGTCTTCGGAGAGGGGCGGCATACAAATCCAAATAATAAATAAATAAATAAATAAACCTTTAAACAAATTATTGCCTGGAAACTTTAGAAACCTAAGCTAGGTTGTATGACTTTGTAATAAAATAGTTTAAATACAGGTGGTCCTAGGCTTGTGTGCATTTGTTCAGTGACCATTTAAAGTTATAGCAATGGCGAAAAAGCAGATACACAACTGGTCCTTGAAGTTCCAGCCATCATTGCCCTTTGGTGTCTGGCTCATGATTACAAAGCTGCAAAAAGTCAGAAATATATGACTGCCATCTGCAACCTTTCTTGCTGGCTTTCCTCAAGCAAAGTCAATGGGGAAGCTGGTAGGAATGGTCACAAGTCATTCTAGGTTTCTACCCCATGGTTTTCTGTACTCATGCTGTGCCATGCTGTCCAATTTGGGCTTTTCTGCCCTTCACCTCACAGCTCTCCTGCACTCACACACTACTGTGGCATTTGTCTCATCCACCTCCAACTCACACACAGTCTGCCCTGGGTCTCACCCACCCTCCTCAGCACCCCTCCATACTTTGGCCCTCGCTTCATTTTCCACTTAGTGACCTGTCTTTCACAAGGGCAACTGGGACTCCTGGGATTATTGTCACTAAGTGTTGCAGTCATGTGATTTTGTATTTTATAACCATATGCCTTAGTGATGGCAATCCTGGTTCCAATTACCACTGTAAGCCAAGGACCACCTGTATTGTCATTTACTAGCAACTATTCTTTAATACAAAAATGCAAAGCAGCCTCTGTTGTATCATGAAGCAATAACTATCATATTATCTTGAAAACAGCCACAAATCAGTAATTTAGAATAAGCAAACAACATTTACATTTTTTTAAAAAACAGCTAGTACAATTAAGAACACCTGTTAGACATTAATGAGATTTTGTAAAACTGATAGATTCTATTTTCTGTTATTCAAAAAACCTATATAAAATTTTTCCCCATGAATGCCAAAAAAGGCATTTGCAGCTGCTTTCCCCCCCAAAAGCCAAAGCATCAAGGCTGTATTAACAGCACTATAGAAACATAGAAAATTGACAGCAGAAAAAGACCTCATGGTCTATCTAGTCTGCCCTTATACTATTCTCTGTATTTTATCTTAGGATGGATATATGTTTATCCCAGGCATGTTGAAATTCAGTTACTGTGGATTTACCAACCATGTCTGCTGGAAGTTTGTTCCAAGGGTCTACTACTCTTTCAGTAAAATAATATTTTCTCACGTTGCTTCTGATCTTTCCCCCAACTAACCTCAGATTGTGCCCCCTTGTTCTTGTGTTCACTTTCCTATTAAAAACACTTCCCAACTGAACCTTATTTAACCCTTACATATTTAAATGTTTTGATCATGTCCCCCCTTACCCTTCTGTCCTCCAGACTATACAGATTGAGTTCATTAAGTCTTTCCTGATAAGTTTTATGCTTAGGATCTTCCACCGTTTTGTAGCCCGTCTTTGGACCCATTCAATTTTATCTATATCTTTTTGTAGGTGAAGTCTCCAGAACTGAAACACAGGATTCCAAATGTGGTCTCACTAGCTCTCTTTACAGCAGGATCACAGTCTCCCTCTTCCTGCTTGTTATACCTCTAGCTATGCAGTCAAGCATTCTATTTGCTTTCCCTACCACCTGACTGCACTGTTCACCCATTTTGAGACTGTCAGAAATCACTACCCCTAAATCCTTCTCTTCTGAATTTTTTGCTAACACAGAACTGCCAATACAATACTCAGACTGAGGATTCCTTTTCCCCAAGTGCATTATTTTACATTTGGAAACATTAATCTTCAGTTTCCATTGTTTTGACCACTTATCCAGTAAAGCTAAATAATTTGCCATATTACAGGCGCCTCCAAGAATATCAACCCTATTGCACACTTTAAAGTCATCAGCAAATAGGCAGACCTTCCCTACCAAACCTTCCCCTATGTCACGCAAAAACATATTAAAAAGAATCAAGATCATGTGAGGTGTTAATACCACTTTATAAGGTAAGGCCACACTTGGAATACTGCATCCAGTTTTGGTTGCCACAATGTAAAAAAGATGTTGGGACTCTAGAAAGAGTGCAGAGAATAGCAACAAAGATTATTAGAGGATTGGAGGCTAAAACATATGAAGAATGGTTGCAAGAATTGGGTATGCCTAGTTTAATGAAAAGAAGGACTAGAACTATTATAGCAATATTCCAATATCTCAGGGGTTGCCATGGGAGGGAGTCAAACTATTCTCCAAAGCACCTGAGAGTGGAACAAGAAGCAATGGATGGAAACTAATCAAGAAGAGAAGCAACTTAGAACTAAGGAGGAATTACCTGACAGTTAGAACAATTAACCAGTGGAACAACTTACCTCTAGAAGTTGTGCATGCTCCAACACTGGAAGTTTTTAAGAAGAGACTGGACAACCATGTACCTGGAAATGTATAGGGTTTCCTGCCTTAACAGGGATTTACACTAGAAGACTTTCAAGGATCCTTTCAACTCTGTTATTCTGTTATTATGAATGAATCTCTCAGAAAGAAATATATTATTTTTGAAGAAATAAGCTGAAATACTTATTCTTTTTATTTACTGCCCTAAAATGTTTAGAGTTTTACAGTATATAAATAAACTTATAAAAATAAACTCTCAATTTTACAGACTAATAGGGAAAGTTATATCAGGATTTAGCACCTGTTAAACAGAACATTGGATGTAGGCATGTGGAAAATATACATACAATATACACACTGATTCACCAAACATCAAGCTTGAAATTTTTCTGTCATATCCCAAATCTACTGAGTTAGATAAACAAAACTAACATTGTACAGATATTGCTATCCTAGACAATATGATATTTCTGCAAATTCTTAGACTCATCTGACTCCTAAAAGTGAATTCAGAAATAATTTTAAGAAAATTAGTCTTTACTACTAAGAGAAGGGTCTGGTTCAATAAATACTTTTTACGAAAAAATCTATCATATTTTGTCCTAAATTTTTTTAAAAGATAATATGTAATTTCATCATGTATAATATGCACAATTGTATATTATACAATTGTGCTCATAAGTTTACATATCCTGGCAAAATTTATGATTGTTTGGGCATTTTTCCGAGAATATGAATGATAACACGAAAACCTTTCTGTCACTCATGATTAGTGTTTGGCTGAAGCCATTTATTATCAATGAACTGTGTTTACTCTTGTTCAATCATAATGACAACAGAAACTACTCAAATGACTCGGATCAAAAGTTTAAATACTCTGATGATTTTGTCCTGATAACATGCACACAGGTTGACACAAAGGGGTGTAAATGGCTATTAAAGGTAACCATCCTCACTTGTAATCTGTTTGCATGTAATCAGTAAAAAGTCAATGAGTTTCTGGCCTCCTAACAGACCCTTGCATCCTGCACTGTCATGTCTGGCTTCTGAGTCATGGAGATAGCAAAAGAATTGTCAAATAATCAGTGGGGAAAAGTAGTTGAACTGTATAAAACAGGAAAGGTATATATAAAGATATCCAAGGAATTCAGAGCCAATAACAATATTCAAACTCTAATCAAGAAGTGAAAAATGAGGGGTTCTGTTGAAACCAAACTACAGTCAAGATAGGTCAACGAAACTTTCAGCCACAACTGACAGGAAAATTGTTCAGGATGCAAAGAAAAATCCACAAATAATTTCAGGTGAAATACAGGACACTCTGAAAACATGTGGTGTGGCTGTTGCAAAATGCACAATAAGGAAGCACTTGAAGAAAGATTGGCTGCATGGTCGAGTCGCCAGAAGAAAACCATTATTAAGCAAATGCCACAACATATCCAACTTACAAGATGCTAGACAGCACAGAGACAAACCTCTTCTGGCACAAAGTCATTTGGAGCGAGGAAAATTGAGCTATTTGGCCACAACCATAAGCACTATATTTGGAGAGGAATCAACAAGGCCTATGATGAAAAGTACACCATTCCTACTGTGAAACACTGAGGTGGACCGCTGATGTTTTGGGGATGTGTGAGCTACAAAGGCACAGGACATTTGGTCAGAATTGATTGCATGATGAATTAACAAAAGATACTGGAGGACAATTTACATTCATCAGCCCGGAAGCTGCGCATGATACTTGGGCATTCTAACATGACAATAATCCTAAACACAAGACAAGATTGATCTGTCATTGGCTACAACCGAATAAAGTGAAGGTTCTGGAGTGGCCAACTCAGTCTCCTGAGCTTATATCATTGGACCACTCTGGAGAGATCTCAAACATGCAGTTCATACAAGATAGTCCAAGAATTTACAGGACCTGGAGGCTTTTTGCCAGGAAGAATGGGCAGCTTTACCATCTGAGAGGATAAAGAGCCTCATCCATACACACCACAAAGGAATTCAAACTATCATTGGTGTTAAAGGGGCAACACAGCGTTATTAAGATCTGGGGTATGTAAACTTGTGGAAAGTATCATTTGGGTAGTTTCTGTTGACATTACGATTGAAAACGAACAAATACAGGTGACTGATAATAAATTGATTCAGTCAAACACTAACCATGAATGAAAGGAAGGTTTTTGTTTTAACATTCATATTCTCTGAAACATGGCCAGGAAATCATAAATTCTGCCAGGGTATGTAAACCTATGAGCACAACTATAATCCATAGAAACACAAACCTGTAGCACCAATATATAACAGTAACTATCACTCAAAATTGTAACATAATTTGGTAAGTAAATACAGCAAAGAGAAAATAAGTTCAGTCAAATAACACAATATGACACAATATGGCTTCAAACATGGGTAAAATGTTAGATGATATTGCATATAATGTGCTACTCATAAAAATAAATACTGTTTATTTAATTTAAAGTCTGTGTAAAGCTGTTTATCTTACAGCAATAAAATTACAAAAACAATTTAAAAAAAAGAAAAACAAAGACCACAACTTTGTGTCTCAATCATCCAATCTGCAGGCTCCCATGTCATTCTACCTTAATGCCTGGAGAAAGAGCCAGCTCCTTATGGACTTCCAGACGGCTAAAAGTGGAGCCTGTTGGAATCCCCCCAAAAGGTGCACCCCCGTTGGGTTGGGGTCACCATGAAAAAGTCTTATTTAATTTAGTTTAAAACAGAAGACTGCTTTTTCTATTAAACTTTAGTATTCTCTTTCTGAAAGAAAAGTTCCCTCAATTCTCATCCTCAGCACATTTGCAGGATATGTTGGCCAGCGTATCATGAATGAAGCGAGATAGTCTTTGTCTGCTGGAAGATGGATTGCACTGAATGTATCTCCATGTCCATATTATTTTTCATCCTTGTGTCTCTTGATATCAATCCTAAAAATCTAGAACAAAACACACTGAAAATGTCATGGCTTGGAAATTTAAATCTAATAACTCATTTGTATTACATATTGGAGTTGATAACAAAGAAAACTGCATAGGAATAAGATCTGACAAAACATAAATCGCTTTAAGTCACCCTATCAAGGTAAGAAAATTTACCTGAACAAAATGGTCAGTACTGAATGGAAAATCCTTTAAGATTGGGTAAAGATTAGACTGCATTTTGCATTTATCTCTCAACCCTGTATATCATATCTAATCCCATTCAGAGGGAGGGAGGGAGGGAGGGCAGAAGGAAGGAAGGAAGGAAGGAAGGAAGGAAGGAAGGAAGGAAGGAAGGAAGGAAGGAAGGAAGGAAGGGGTGGGCTTCCTTCTGCTAGCTCTTATCTCTATGATACTTTCAGTTGCAGGCTAATAGACTTATTTCCATCGGAAAGAGAAAAAATAATTTAAATGCAAATTACTTATTTTTATTTTATCAAACTTCAGCTGAAACATCTGTGTGTGGTTGAATTTATTTTGAACAATATATCATTTTTGACAAAAACTTAAATATATATATAACCATACTCTATTGGAAAATAATTTCTATAGGCACATATAAGCTAGTAATGCTGCTTACAGCACAGAAAAAGTAGGACTACTGTTATGTTTCTTGCTGAGATGTGACTCTGTGCAATTACATAAGCTTATTAAGATTCAGAACTTTAAGCACAACATTTATTGTAAAACTGAAAATAAATATGTGTCCTGATTACTTGGTTAGGTATGACATGATGTAATTAGCTTAGCTCATTAAACTTTAAAAGCATGAGATTTATTGATAATTAGGGCATCTGTTTGTGCATAAAGTAAATTTTGGAAGCTTTTACTTGGGATTAAAAGAATACTGTATGAAAGCAAAACCATGCGGAACTCAACATTTTTAAAAGGATATACAGTGGTGTTTAAAGGTTTGTGAATCTTTCTGAATTTTCAACATTTCTGAATAAATCAGACCTAAAAGGAAATCTGTACTGTGATGATCAGATTTTGATAAATATCTAGCATTCTGCTGCTTAAATAAGGCAGACCTCCTATACAGTGGTACCTCGAGATACGAGTTTAATTCGTTCCGGACCTGGGCTCTTAAGTCGAGCATCTCTTATCTCGAACGACTTTTCCCCATAGGAATTAATGTAAATAATTTTAATTGGTTCCAGCCCTCAAAAAACTCACAAAGTTAGTCTAAATTATGCAGAAAGACATGTTTTTAATGAAGAAATGTACATGTACATATAAATGAATAATGAAGTTTCTTTCACTTAACTTGTAAACTTTCTTAAACTTTTAAATTTACATATGTTCAACTTCTCTGCCACCCAATCCTGTAGGACAGAGGTCCCCAACCCTTTTTGCACCAGGGACCGGCTTTAAGCGATCAAGAGAGGAATGGGTGAATGAATGGACGGAGGGTGGGAAGGAAGGAAGGAAAGAGGGAAGGGACAGGAACAGAGGAAGGAAGCAAGGAAACTTATGAAAGGGGAGAGTAAGAGAGGAATGAGTGAAGGGAGGGAGGGAGGGAAGAAGGTGGGAAAGAGAAAGAAAAGAAGAAATAGAGGAAGGGAAGGTAAAAGAGAGAAAGAAAAAGAGCAAGAAAGAAAGAAAGAAAGAAAGAAAGAAAGAAAGAAAGAAAGAAAGGGGGAAGGGACAGGAACAGAGGAAGGAAGCAAGGAAACTTATGAAAGGGGAGAGTAAGAGAGGAATGAGTGAAGGGAGGGAGGGAGGGAAGAAGGTGGGAAGGAGAAAGAAAAGAAGAAATAGAGGAAGGGAAGGTAAAAGAGAGAAAGAAAAAGAGCAAGAAAGAAAGAAAGAAAGAAAGAAAGGGGGAAGGGACAGGAACAGAGGAAGAAAACAAGGAAACTTATGAAAGGGGAGAGTAAGAGAGGAATGATTGAAGGGAGGGAGGGAGGGAAGAAGGTGGGAAGGAGAAAGAAAAGAAGAAATAGAGGAAGGGAAGGTAAAAGAGAGAAAGAAAAAGTGTAAGAAAGAAAGAAAGAAAGAAAGAAAGAAAGAAAGAAAGAAAGAAAGAAAGAAAGAAAGGGGGAAGGGACAGGAACAGAGGAAGGAAGGAAGGAAACTTATGAAAGGGGAGAGTAAGAGAGGAATGAGTGGAGGGAGGGAGGGAGGGAGGGAAGAAGGTGGGAAGGAGAAAGAAAAGAAGAAATAGAGGAAGGGAAGGTAAAAGAGAGAAAGAAAAAGAGCAAGAAAGAAAGAAAGAAAGAAAGGCAACTTCAAAGAAAGGCTCACTGAGCATCTCTCACTCTCTCTCTCTTTCTATCCCTATCTTTCTCTCTCTCCCCCCTCTCTCTTTCTCTTTCTCTCCCCCTCCTGGACTCCCGGATCGCTCGCTTCTCCGGCCAGCAAGCCGGCTGCCCGGAAAAGCATCGCGCCTTTTCACTGCCCTTCCCTGTGCTTCGGAAGCCGCCGAACGCCGTCAGAGGGGCGCGTCAGCGGCTTCCGAAGCACAGGGAAGGGCTTAAGCCGCCGCCTTTTCCCTTCCCCGTGGGCGCAAACATGCTTTGCACCTTCCTAACTCCCTCCCCCCCAGCCAAACTCCCAAAGCATGTTTGCTGCCACACGATTTAGCCAGGACAGGAGCGAAGTAACGTGGACGATTGGGGAGCTGAAACCGGGCGGTTTCAGCTTTCCAATCCTTCACGTTACTTCGCCGCTAACTCCTGAGGCGCGGAAGTTCGCCTTTGGCGTTTGGCTTCAGAAGTGGCGCGGCTGTTTTAAAACGTCGCTGCCGGCCTGGGGGGCTTTGCAGAACCCCCCCAACCCCCAACCCTGGTTCGGTGGGGGGCTAGGAGGCCCCCCAGGCCGGCAGCGACGTTTTAAAACAGCCGCGCTGCTTCTGAAACCAAACACCAAAGGCGAACTTCCGCGCCTCAGGAGTTAGCTCACAAACGGCGCGGCTGTTTTAAAACATCGCTGCCGGCCTGGGGGGCCTCCTAGCCCCCCACCGAACCCGGGTTGGGGGTTGGGGGGGTTCTACAAAGCCCCACAGGCCGTCAGCGACGTTTTAAAACAGCCGCGCTGTTTGCGAGCTAACTCCTGAGGCGCGGAAGTTCGCCTTTGGCGTTTGGCTTCAGAAGCGGCGCGGCTGTTTTAAAAGGACGCCGCCGGCCTGGGGGGCTTGCCAGCACCCCCCCGAACCCCCAACCCGGGTTTGGGGGGCTGCAAGGAAGCCCCCCATGCCGGCGGCGACCTTTTAAAACAGCCGCGCGGCTTCCCAGCTGAGTCCTGAAGCCAAACGCCAAAGGCGAACTTCCGCGTTTGGCTTCAGGACTCAGTTGGGAAGCCGCGCGGCTGTTTTAAAAGGTCGCCGCCGGCCTGGGGGGCTTGCCAGCACCCCCCCGAACCCCCAACCCGGGTTTGGGGGGGGTGCTAGGAAGCCCCCCATGCCGGCGGCGACCTTTTAAAACAGCCGCGTGGCTTCCCAGCTGAGTCCTGAAGCCAAATGCCAAAGGCGAACTTCCGGAAAGTAAGAAAGGAAAGTAAGCCAGCCCGGCTCTTCTCGGCTCGTATCGCGGATTTGAGCTCGGGAGACGAAGAAAAATGTCTCTTCCCTCCCAGCTCTTATCTCGAGTAGCTCGTAAGTAGAGCAGCTCGTATGTCGGGGTTCCACTGTACTCACATCTGATTTTTATTTCATCTATTATCAAGCTACCCAAGAAAAAACATAAAACCATCCAAAATGTATTTATTTAGAATAGCAACTGGTTATCCTAAATCACTTCTTCCCATGATCCAGTTCTGAGTGGTGCTGTCTCTTGGTCTCACCACTACTCTTGGAAGGCTCCCTCCTTCCTAAGAAACTAATGCATTACTATAAGTCCATCACACCACCTTCTCCTTCACAGACACACACAATCACTCCTATTGATTGCAACACCTGATTCCCATTTCCCCTTCAAATAAATTAATAATCTGAAGAAATTAACATACTTTTGCCACAAGCCAATATACAGCTTTAGATCATTTCCCACAATAAATCAACGAACAAGTATAATGTTTTTACTCATTTGTTAACTGGATTCTCTTTATCTATTTTTAAGACATGTATGGATAACATATCATGCTTTAGGTCATCTTTGTGCAGAAATACTGAACATTCAAAGGATTGACAAACTTTTAAACAACCAGTCTCATGAGTTTAGTACTTAAAATGTCACTTTTTTTCTCCTCTCCAAACTGTCCCTTTTTTTGGGGGGGGGGGGGAATGATTTTAACATTACTTCTGGAGAAAGTGTGAACAATTATTTTTTTACTGGCATCTTTTTGAAAATAAGAGTGGTATTTACCCAACTTTGGTGATGTAGTCATTCACAAATTGCTCAAAGACTACATGAAGGTTCAGCCAAATTCTCAGTGAGTCTCACTGGCATTTGACTTTCACTCAGATCAGAAGATCAAAACTTATTTTAAATAAGTAGTGTTTTCTGACTTTGACTCTACTTGCCTCAAACCTCAACCCTGTCCCTCTATCTTGCTCTTCAAATAGCACACACATCTTTTTATTAGAGAAGCTTGAGCCAAAGTGGAAAGGGTGTTGTTTCACCTTTTCTTTCTTAGCCACTGCCATCTATTTTGAGCAACTATTTATTCTTCTGAATCATTTATTTTCTTTTCATTTTGAATCTATCATACGTTTTAGTGTGCCTGATGTCTTGTCTATAATTCTGTACTGTCTCAGCAAACTCTTCCTTGTTCATCTGTTGTTCTTTTCAGCTCCTGAATTTTTATTTTCACTAAACTTCATGCAGGTATAATGCCTTCTTCTGCTTTTACCTCACTGAAATTCGCCCCCCCCCCCCGCACCTTCCCATAAGCTTTTTTTTCTGTAAGCCTCTCTTGCCATGAAATCTTAGCATATTTAGTTTATTAAAATACTTTTATTAAAATGTCCAAGATAATGCTTTCAACTAGATTGTTTGATTTTCCCTGAAATCAAGAACTCTTACCTTTGCATGATCACTATCCCCAAATGCTCTTGCTACATTTACTTCATAGACTAAGTCTTCCCTTAGTGTAGGATAGCTGATCCTCTTGTGTCTTCCTTCAATCTCTGAAGGAGAAAATTGTTAACAAGAAAGGTCAGGAATTCCTGGAAGGATCACACTTGGCAGAGCTTCTCTCCCAAGATATAATCCCCCAATAACTATAACTTTATACAACATGGAAAAATCTGTAGTTTGTTTTTGGGAAATATAATTTATTTCTCCTTGTTTCCATAAGCTCACAGTAGACATAATCAACAGTGTTACTTCTATTTATTCTTCCATCTACAGTATCAACATATTCATTCTATTTGATTTATGAATGAATACTTTTAATGCACGGTGGAACTTCTATTTCCTTTCCATTGTTTTTATTTCTTTGGGAGGGATTTATTTTTTCAATTAGGCTACTCAGCTAAATTATAGAAAAACTTCTCCCTACAACACATACATCTTTATTTCAGGAGATTAATTCACAAATAAATCTGTTCCTCATAATAAGAAATCATCAACTCTCCTCTTTGCCATTTTGCAGATAATAGTGCACCCCTCTCTTCTTTGGAGATTTGTTCCCGGTCTCCTATTCCATAGCCTCTCTTTATCATATTTTGTTTACATTTCATCAATTTCATATGACAAATTTGTAGAACTGATACATGTATTTGTATTACCACATTCATGTTCCTGAAATTATATGTACAGTATATATTTATATATATGTTTTCGTAGATTTTCACGGGTATATGTAAGTAGATTGTTCTGAGTTCTATATTTACAGCAGCACAAAGCTTACAACTTCAGCCTGATGATGGTGAATGTGCTGTAAATATAGTTTGTTTGCAACATATATGTGTTGTTTTGTTTTTTGCTGAATTTGAAAATTAAGAGAGACTAGGATAGATCTATTTCAGCCTTATTTTGGCCTCATCAGCTAGCCATATATAATGCAATATAATGTTCAGAGCAAAACATATGTCTTACAGTTCTTGCTAAATAAAACAACTCCTGTGGTTTTGTAACATGTCTTAATTTCAACAAACATTTAATAAACCACTTAAACTGTGTTTTGATTTCTACGTGTTGGTTATGACCTATAAAGCCCTACATGGCATCGGACCAGAATATCTCCGGGACCGCCTTCTGCCGCACGAATCCCAGCGAATCCCAGCGACCGGTTAGGTCCCACAGAGTGGGCCTTCTTCCGGGTCCCGTCGACTAAACAATGTCGTCTGGCGGGACCCAGGGGAAGAGCCAGCTCCCCCCAGAGATTAGGATTGCCCCCACCCTCCTTGCCTTTTGGAAACTCCTTAAAACACACCTCTGCCGTCAGACATGGGGGAATTGAAACATCTCCCCCATGCCCATGTAGTTCCTGTGTATGATTCTACTGTGTGCTTGTTTTTTATATATTGGGGTTTCTTTTGGATTTTTTTAACCTAAAACTGTAATTTAGATTGCTAAATATTAGATTTGTTACTATGTATTGTTTTTTACCATTGTTGTGAGCCGCCCCGAGTCTACGGAGAGGGGCGGCATATAAATCCAATAAATCTAATCTAATCTAATCTAATCTAGATATAGGCTGGCTAGAATGTCTATTACAGTAGGTGGATCTCAAAAGTACAATGCTACCCCTTTCAGTCCTGGACCTAGAAGTTTTCTAGCTTTTTAAAATGACTTTAATGTAGCAATTCAAGAAACTGTTTAATCAAAGTTGCTAAAGATAAAATGCGGTGAATTAGATAATATTTAGACCTCAGAAAGTTTAAAATATTCGCAATACGTTGACCATAAGAAAAGGATAGTTAGAAAAGAAAATTATGGGTTTTTTTCATTTTAGGAAAAAAAAGAATGTTCATGAATAGAACAGGTCTGGCTTAGCAATATCATACATGGAAAGGATCTTGGATTTCTAGTTGCTGGTTGATTTTATATTAACCACCAGTATGATGTGGCAGTTAAAAACTATATATAATTTTGGGATATATTAATACAAGCATAGTTTCCAAATCACGATAACTGTGGTCAGTTCTAAATATCATTCTTAAAGAAGATTTAGAAACATGGAAAAGGTAAAAAGAAAGGCAGTGTAAATAGCACAGAATTGTAAAACAAGTATCATAAAAAAATTAATTTATTTATTTATTTATTTATTTATTTATTATTTAGATTTGTATGCCGCCCCTCTCCGCGGACTATTTAATGCAATAGCCCTCAATTTAACAAACTCTCTGGTCATTTACCAACCATTCGAAATTACAACAGTCTTTCTCAAAGCTACTTACAACCAGGTTTAAAAATTATGAGCCAGCTATTTACAATGTTTCATGATCATGACTATGATTTACAACATTTCCCCCCCAGAAACTAGTACAGTATTTATTTCAATTTCCAGCAAAAAAAAAAAAAATGCCCAGGGAACTACAAAATGTTCATAGAACCAGGCACAATCGAATAGTGGCCTATTTGACGACCAGCACAATTTATGATTGTAATGCCAGGCTCAATTATGATTGTAACTCAAAAAGTAGGCAAGTATGTATATGTTGTTTGGGGGAAAGCAGCATTATCCAAGGATGTGAATGGCTAAAAATTAAAATAAATGCCAGTTTCTGGCAAAAAAAATTCACATGAAAGAACAGAATACATTTGCTATTTGTTCCAGAACACAAGGCATTAATTACTATAAATGGATATAGGATGTAAAATACCTGTAACAGATTCCGATGGAATATTAGGCAATGAGATCTACAAACAAAAGCAATTAAGCTGGAAGTAATTACTTTAAGAATTGGTAGTCTTTCAATGATTGGACAAGTCAAGGAGTCTTATACAGTCTTTTTTTTAATGTACTAGAATAGCAGGAGATTTGCCTAAACGGCTCTATAATTCTATTTCAGCATACCATCTTCTAGTAAAATTCTTACTTTTCAATAACCAATCAGGAAGAGATGTTTCTATTTCTAAAGTGAGGGAACAGGATCACTGAGAGAAAAAGAAATCTATTTTTTTTTGCTCAGGATACAACATTATGTACATTAGTTAAGCTTAAATGTAATTGTGCAAGTGTGCAATTGAGAGTACAGTACAGTGAACCCTCGATCATCGTGAGGGTTCCGTTCCAGGACCCCAAGCGATGATCGATTTTTCGCGAAGTAGCGGTGCGGAAGTAAAAACACCATCTGCGCGTGCGCAGATGGTGTTTTTACTTCCACTGCCGCCCGCCCTTTGCCCGCCCACCCCGCAGCTGGGAAGCGGAGCTAGGCTGCCCAAAGCTCGCGCGCGCCGCCCCGCCCGCCCACGCTGTTGCCGGCTCCGCTTCCCAGCTGGGAAGCGGAGCTAGGCTGCCCAAAGCTCGCGCGCGCCGCCCGCCCGCCCACGCTGTTGCCGGCTCCGCTTCCCAGCTGGGAAGCGGAGCTAGGCTGCCCAAAGCTCGCGCGCGCCGCCCGCCCGCCCACGCTGTTGCCGGCTCCGCTTCTCAGCTGGGAAGCGGAGCTAGGCTGCCCAAAGCTCGCGCGCGCCGCCCGCCCACCCACGCTGTTGCCGGCTCTGCTTCCCAGCTGGGAAGCGGAGCTAGGCTGCCCCAAGCTCGCGCGCGCCGCCCGCCCGCCCACACTGTTGCCGGCTCCGCTTCCCAGCTGGGAAGCGGAGCTAGGCTGCCCCAAGCTCGCGCGCACCGCGCGCCCCGCCCACCGCCGCTGGGGTCTTACCGGGGCAAGAGGGGGAAGACCCAGGGAAGCCTCTGCCCGGCGGGGAAACTCCACCATCTACGCATGCGTGGAAGGGCACGCATGCGCAGATGGTGGAGTTTACTTCCGGGTTGAAAACTAGCGAAATAGCCCTTTCGCGATGCTCGAGGACGCGAAACTCGAGGGTTCACTGTACTTTAAACAAAACTGCACCAGAACTATTATATTTAATTAATTCATGCTAAGAACAGGAGATCCTTAACTAGAAATTTGAGAAATTTAAAGTTAATAATTTTATACAATTCCATTCCAAATTTGTTTATGTTTGATTATTTAGAAATCTGAATACTTCCTGACCCTTAAAAAAAGCCTTAAAACCTGAATTATTAAGAATAGCATTTAAGAACTGCCACTAACATGTCCATTATTATTATTTGGTTATAATAATTTACAAAAGATTTGATATTTTTAAGTAGTTTATTTCATTTTTACTCTATCTTTCTGTTATGATTTTGGTAGTTTTTATTATACCATAGAATATTACAGTATATAAATATAATAAAACACTGCACAATAATAGACATATTTGAAAGGAAATATATAATAGAAAGAGATATCAACTTTCGTGTGTGTGTGTGTGTGTGTGTATGCATGATGGTGTCATTTTTATTTATGTCATAATTTTATATTTTTATTATGTGCCATAAAGTTGTTTTTGACCTCCAGGGACCACATTATTATTGCTACCAATT
This sequence comes from Erythrolamprus reginae, assembly GCF_031021105.1. Taxonomy (NCBI): domain Eukaryota; kingdom Metazoa; phylum Chordata; class Lepidosauria; order Squamata; family Dipsadidae; genus Erythrolamprus; species Erythrolamprus reginae. The sequence continues at coordinate 239,120,433 of NC_091950.1, forward strand.
ATATATAAATAATCTGAATTAAAGCAGTTACTTCTATGGTCAGAACAAAAGATAGGGCAAGATATTAAACTATAGCTTCAATATTGTTTAATATAGAAATGGCAATCTTTCAGCAATTGGAAGCTCCATTTTTTAAAATACAGTATTTGGAAGCAGCTACGTAACTCCAGTGTTAGGTAGCTGCTTAATACAGCAGCTTGTTCTAAAGCTTCCACCCATAACTGCAGAAACTATAAACTTATTGTCTTAGTTATGGCTTCTGAAAATTGAGATGCAAAGTAAGTATATGTGACCTAAAGGCCAGTACATATTTTATCAATATACTAAGATAAAATCTTATGAAACTAAACTAAACCACTGGAAAGCATAAAAAGGATCAGCAGTATATTAACTGATATATAATTTTAATTGTTGAAAACAAAAATAATAATTCATTAAAACAAAACAAAAAAAGTAGTAATTAAGTTAAATTATCTCATTCTATGAAAAATTTATTAGGGGCAGTTCTAATCTCCGGGGGGAGTTGGTTCCAGAGGGCCGGGGCCACCACAGAGAAGGCTCTTCCCCTGGGGCCCGCCAACCGACATTGTTTAGTTGACGGGACCCGGAAAAGGCCCACTCTGTGGGACCTAATCGGTCGCTGGGATTCGTGCGGCAGCAGGCGGTCTCGGAGATATTCTAGTTCAGTGCCATGAAGGGCTTTAAAGGTCATAACCAACACTTTGAATTGTGACCGGAAATTGATCGGCAACCAATGCAGACTGCGGAGTGTTGGTGAACATGGGCATACCTAGGTAAGCCCATGACTGCTCTCGCAGCTGCATTCTGCACGATCTGGAGTTTCCGAACACTTTTCAAAGGTAGCCCCATGTAGAGAGCATTACAGTAGTCGAACCTCGAGGTGATGAGGGCATGAGTGACTGTGAGCAGTGAGTCCCGGTCCAAATAGGGCCGCAACTGGTGCACCAGGCGAACCTGGGCAAACGCCCCCCTCGCCACAGCTGAAAGATGGTTCTCTAATGTGAGCTGTGGATCGAGGAGGACGCCCAAGTTGCGGACCCTCTCTGAGGGGGTCAATAATTCCCCCCCCCCAGGGTAATGGAAGGACAGATGGGATTGTCCTTGGGAGGCAAAACCCACAGCCACTCCGTCTTATCCGGGTTGAGTTTGAGTCTGTTGACACCCATCCAGGCCCCAACAGCCTCCAGACACCGGCACATCACTTCCACTGCTTCGTTGACTGGACATGGGGTGGAGATGTAAAGCTGGGTATCATCAGCGTACTGATGATACCTTACCCCATGCCCTTGAATGATCTCACCCAGCGGTTTCATGTAGATATTAAAAATGTCTTCTAAAAACAATTTTAGTTCACTATATCAGTATCTCATCAACTTTTTAGTTTTTTGCACATATATCTTTTTATTTGACAAGCCAAAACATTGAAAACTAAACACTGCTAACAAACATAGCAAACAGCAGTCCTTACAATATCTATTTAATTGGGTAATGATCACACAATTGTCTGAATGCTATAAACAATTTGAAGCAGATTGCTTCCAGCTGAACTAAATCAATCACTATAAGAAAATATCTACTTTCATTTAGATAATTAAATACCTAAGAGGTATTCATTAAACCAAATAACATTATAGGTAGTCCTTGTTTACTGACCATTAGTTAAGCAACCAGCGCTGAAAACCTAATTTCACAAGCAGATTACATTTATGAACTTTGCAGATCCTACATTTACATAATAGCTATTACAGTCAGTGTATGTTGTCTTATCATTGCTTCACTTAGCAGCAAAGTAGGTGGTCCCAATTAAGATTGTTAAATAAGGGGTATTTGGATACTGTAAATATTTTAATAAAAATGAACATGTTTCAATGTGGCTGTTAATCTTAATGAATAAATGCAAGGATCTCTACTAAAATGCACATCTCTAGACACTGTATTATATACATTAAATGTTTTAACTGGTTATCATGTTCTTCTAAACACTTTTTAGTCATTTTACACACAACCTTTGAATGTTGCAAAATACAGCAACAATTTCTCTAAAAGAATAACATTAATAAAACATAGTTGGAGGGGTGCAATTTTTAAATGCACGGCAGTGTGCATACACACAAAATTGTATTTTTGCAAACCCTGAGGTTTGCAAAATGTGCGTACTCTTGTTACTAAATAACCCTGTTTAGGTTCCAATTAACTTTTAACAAAGACTGATGTAACACAGTTAGGAGATTTTCTTTTAGGTTAACACCTGAATAAGAAAAAATGATAAATCTCAGTGGTTCATATAATAATTCACCCCGGCTGGATCAACTCGGCTTCAGCCAAACTGAGGAGGCACCACAGTGTAGGAAAGGCTCTGGCTATAAAGCGAGTGAGCGAGAGGAGAGGGGAGCCCTTCAGCATGGGAAGGAAGAGGAAGCAGGTAGCAGCAGTAGCAGCAACTGCCTTTCAGTCAAAGGAACAGGAGGTTGCCCCTCTTGTCCGCCAGGGTTTCTCTCTCTGGCGAAGTGTATGGAAGGCAGCTTTGCGCTGGGTGTATGGGAGGCGCGTGCTTCTCCTAGCCGCCTCAGAGTCCCTCTTCTTTTTAAGCCTTAAGGTTTTGGATTTTTTTTATTTCTCTCACCTCACCTTCTTCCTTCAGCAGCGACAGTCCTCCTCCTCTTCTTCCTCCTCCTCCTCCCACCCAAATTCTAAGCTTTTATTTCTTTCCTAATGGGTTTGCACACATTATTTGTTTTTACATTGATTCCCATGGGAAAAATAGCTTCTGCTTACAAACTTTTCTACTTAAGAACCTGGTCACGGAATGAATTAAGTTCTTAAGTAGAGATACCACTATAACTGGATCAATATATACAGAGCAATAACTATGAATTTATTGTCAAGGTACTTGTTCGTAAGACTGTAAGAAAATCACTAAAACACAGACAACTTAAAATCTGATATAGTTTCTGATTAGTGGCATGGAAACTCTAAGAATACAACTATAATTGGGAGCAATTTTGCAAATCAAAACATTCATGATTAGTTCTCCATTACTTGCCCCTCTGTTCCTCTAACTTTACCAATTGCATCAATAAATTTTGTTCTGAGGTATTATCTCTGGAATAAGTCAATTATCATATTCCATAACAAAGCCTGTTCAAGAAGCTTACTCCTTTTATTTTTGCGTAAGAGCTAAGCAAGAACAGTTTAGTACTCATATGAGAACTCAGTAGAATTCCTCTCATTAAAATAGAACAATAGAACAAACATGATTATGCCTGAAGGCAGCATGTTAGCAATCAGAAAAATACACTGGTGACAACACTCACAATATTGTAATTTTTACAGCCTTCCTTTTTTATCTTTACATCTGTTTTCTAACAAGGTTGAATTAAGAGAAAATTACTATCATAAAGTCACTGTTTCATACTTGAGCAAGGAACTGAACTCAATATCCTAATAAAAATTCAAGAATTTAGCATGTTACAACTTTGTTGATCTTCATCATTCACTACAGAACAGCAGAACAGTTTATAAACTTTTTCAATTTTAGATAGCTTGTGCCTAAATCAAAAACATCAATATTTGGTCTTGATACAGTGAAGTATGGTTGTTCTCAAAGGATACAAACAAGAAAAAATGAAGGACATTGGCAGAGGCTGACCAGAAATACTGGAAAGACTAAACGATGGGCAGGCTGGTAGAATATTTATTTATTTTATTTTATTTATTTTATTTATTAGATTTGTATGCCGCCCCTCTCCACAGACTCGGGGCGGCTCACAACAATAATAAAACAATGTACAGAGAACAAATCTAATATTTAAAAATCTAAAAATACATTATTTAAAAGAACATACAACACAAGCATACCATACATAAAACTATATAGGCCTGGGGGAGATGTCTCAATTCCCCCATGCCTGACGGCAGAGGTGGGTTTTAAGGAGTTTGCGAAAGACAAGGCGGGTGGAGGCAATCCTAATCTCCGGGAGGAGCTGGTTCCAGAGGGTCGGGGCTGCCACAGAGAAGGCTCTTCCCCTGGGTCCCACCAGACGACATTGTTTAGTCGACGGGACCCGGAGAAGGCCAACTCTGTGGGACCTAACCGGTTGCTGGGATTCGTGCGGCAGAAGGCGGTCTCGCAGATACCCTGGTCCGATGCCATGTAGGGAGGCCCTGTTTCCTCCCAGGAGATTCCTAGAGGGGCCCCATGGAGGCTCCTCCTTGCCTTTTCTGGCCATGTTTCCTCCCAGGAGATTCCTAGAGAGGCCCCATGGAGGCTTCTCCCCGCCTTTTCCGGTTACAGTTTTGGAGGCTCGAGTTTTAAGTGGAAAATTGTTCTCGAGAAGAGGCAAAAAAATCTTGAACACCTGGTTCTTATGTAGAAAAGTTTTTTAAGTAGAGGCGTTCTTAGGTAGAGGAACTACTGTACTATATTACCCAAGTGTGAATGAATACACAAGGAATATGGCTCCAGTGCATACACTGTCCGTGTACATACAAACAACAAAGTCATATATTATATGTCGCCCCGGAGAGAGGCGGCATACAAATCCAATTAATAAATAAATAAAATAAATATAAGGTACCAATAGGAGAAAGGAATGGAAAAGATGAGAAAGGTAATAGTAAATATCCTTAGAAATAAGAAAGTTATGTGACAGAGTAAAAAGAATAAAGAGTATAGAAAGAGACCCCCTTCAATAGTTATGGAAGAAACTTTTAACTAAATCATGAACAAAAGAGTTTTAAACCCAATCCACCATAATATCTTCTACTCAAAGAGCAATTTTGAGGCAAGCTAACTGTTGACATTATTACATAGCTGTGAGAAAAATATCTTATTCTCTATTTCCTCATAATACCTCTCCATATTACTGCAGAACAATTTTTCTTTATATACAGTATAATACTTTACATTTTAGTAATAAATTGCATTTCTTCATTGATCTTTTCATCCCTTACCTAGCCTTGTATTCATTGATCCTGCTGTTTTATTTGTTCTTTTGAATACCATCTACAGCTGAGAGTAAGGCTAATGACATTTATTATTATTAGTTCCAAATACACTATTGTATCCAATCACAACTATAAATGCAGTAGATGAAATAAAGCTTGTTCTGCATGGGCCCATTGAGCAAAAAGTAAATAAGGTCTTAAATTTTTTGTCTGCAACTATGACCTCAGTTAAATAAAACTTAACACGTTCAATGTTTTGATAAACTTGATAACTGTAATTCAGTAGAGATTTTCCCCGGTTACTGGAAACTTAATGTAGTCTAAATATTTAATTTATCAGGTTCAACCAGTCTAAACTTCCATTTAATGCAAAAGAAGCTGCTGAGAGGATCATTTTGAAAACTCTTGTTACTTTTTACATATGTATGTCAGTCATTAAGTCACTATTCTTAATGAAGCATCCTAAAACACTCATTCTTTCACAATTGTCAAAAACAGAAGCCAAATGTTAAAGGAAGTCCATAAACTTTGCTTTCTTTCACACTTTTATTTGAACTTATATATACCTATACTTTTAGTTTTCCAGTGATAGATTTACAACTTTACAAAGTTGTAATTCAATCCTGAGAAGCAGAAACAAAGGAACTTTATATACTCAAATGGAACTTTAAAGTAGCATATTACATTCCCATTTTTCTTCTAACTTTTCCTAAAGAATCTATTTTATTTATTTATTTTATTTATTTATTTATTTTGTCCAATACACAATGAGGGTTTTAGTGGGTATATACTGTATCTATATGCACATAATAAAATACATGATGAAGGTTATAGAGGAGATACTCATAGTAAAATATATCTAAGAAATAATAGAAAAGAAGATATAGTAATAGAACATATCAATGAAAGAATAGAACCCTAACCCTAGACATATACAACTTTAATTTAAAAATAATAAACATTATCTATACTAATTTCATTTATTCCTCATATCTTTGAACAGAATCCTAAAAATATACTTACAATGCAGGAGAATATGAAAACACTGATAATAAAAAATAAGTGTTGCATTTGGTTATCACCAATCACAGGTTTATTGTTTCTCTCCTATATCTTCTGGTTTTGTAACATCAAAGGATTCTATCCAAACACAAACACTGACAGATCTGGAGAATTGGGAGGAACTTACTTGGCTCTGTCAGCTGGCTTGAGGCCTCAATGGTGGAGTATCACACTGGAGAGGAATTAAGAGAAAATCCTACCCATTCATGTACTCTTCCCCTATCTCATCTTTAAAGTGTAACTTTACATTGGATTGTAATTCTATTTTTATTATTTATAGAAATATTTATCTTTTATGATTTTATTGATTTTCATGTTGTAGGCCACTCAAGAGTTGCTTTGGAGTGAAATGGTTAGTGAACAAATTTAATAAATAAACAATAATTTTGAAAAACATATTTTGGTTTGTTTCAAACTAGTCAAATACTTAAAGAAACAGTTGCAAAATATGAATCAATTTTCCATTTTGGGGCATTTAAAATGTATATAAATATACATACTCTAATCAATTATCATGAACGAACAGTTGGTCAGCAAAGTATTTCAGAAAATGTAATTTTCTTGTGCCAATCCAACATAAAATTCTACAGTAAAGTAAAGCTGCTTGGCAGAAAGCATGATAAGTGAGATATCCATCTATTAATCACTACAGAATTCACAAGAATGCAGAATCTTTAACATTGTATAATATACAAGTATGAACTAAATCAAGTATAAAATAGTAGAGATTAGAAAACGTTAATGCTGATTTAAAAATAAGTATTATTTTTAAAAAGATATCTCTAAGATACATTCTGAATAGATCTTAAATTTCACAATTATTTTTTCCACATTAAAAGCCAAAGCACCAAGGGTATTCTATTTATGGCATGAAGGAATGTATTCAGTATCCTATATCTATTGACTGAAGTGTTGCGGCCACCTTTTTACCATCTTGGGCAACGTCACGATGCATCCCGGTCGTGACGGTAAGTGGAATCCACCCCTAAAACAAGCCCTTTAGATATTTGGAGCTAAAACTTCTCAGTATACTCTAGTGTTTATTTTTTATGCAGTAGTTACATAATTCATCATCATGGGTGGAATTAGAGGACTGCTTTTCAGACACAATTAGGAACATAGAAGATTGACGGTCGAAAAAGACCTCATGGTCCATCTAGTCTGCCCTTATACTATTTCCTGTATTTTATCTTAGGATGGATATATGTTTATCCCAGGCATGTTTAAATTCAGTTACTGTGGATTTATCAACCATGTCTGCTGGAAGTTTCTTCCAAGCATCTACTACTCTTTCAGTAAAACAATATTTTCTCACGTTGCTTCTGATTTTCCCCCTTATTTAACCCTCTAACATATTTAAATGTTTTGATCATTTCCCCCCTTTCCCTTCTGTCCTCCAGACTATACAGATTGAGTTAAGTCTTTCCTGATAAATTTTAGGCTTAAGACCTTCCACCATTTTTGTAGCCCGTCTTTGGACCCGTTCAATTTTATCAATAACTTTTTGTAGGTGAGGTCTCCAGAACTGAACACAGTATTCCAAATGTGGTCTCACTAGCGCTCTTTACAGCAGGATCACAATCTCCCTCTTCCTGCTTGTTATACCTCTAGCTATGCAGTCAAGCATCCTACTTGCTTTCCCTACCGCCTGACTGCACTGTTCACCCATTTTGAGACTGTCAGAAATCACTACCCCAAATCCTTCTCTTCTGAAGTTTTTGCTAACGCAGACCTGCCAATACAATACTCAGATTGAGGATTCCTTTCCCCAAGTGCATTATTTTACATTTGGAAACATTAAACTGTAGGTTCCATTGCTTTGACCACTTATCTAGTAAAGCTAAATCATTTGCCATATTACAGATGCCTCCAGGAATATCAACCCTATTGCACACTTTAGAGTCATCGGCAAATAGGCAAATCTTCCCTTACTAGTAACAGCTAGTATCATCAATAAAGCAGGTGACCAGTAGTAAAGCTGACTATTTTTCTTCTACACATTGCTTTAAAAATATCTGCCATTGCATAATGTGTGAGGAAAGCTAAAAACTTTCTAATACCATCCCTGAGGTAGTCTCTGTTATTTTGAGAAGTAAAGATGATTGTGCCATTAGAACAGTATTCTCCTTTGAAGCTTTAAATAACTCTGTTAGTAGCCAAAGACTTTCAATTATTTACATGAGTAAAAGAAAGCATATTGTAACACAAACACACACAGTCACAGGAACCGAGTGTATATAAAATCTATGGTTGCCACATATTACCAAAGTTAGGGATCTATTTTCAACTAGTCTTAATAGGAAAAGGAAAGGCATTCATGGAAACACAGCACACCCTAGTGACAAAAACATACTGCTTTGAACAATATACAAAATGGAAATATAATTCTAGGAAACAGAGTAACTCAAATGATTTGTCTGCTTTCTGCATTTGTGCTTCATATTAGACTAATTATTAATATTACAGAAGTCAAAAATAATTAATTTATTTTTCATAACACATATTCAAATGCAATTCAAAGTTTTGTTCCACCCATCATTCAATCCTAATCAAAAAATGTTATATGGTTTTGAAATAAAGCAAATGCAAAAGTAAATGTTGTAATACCATACAGATCTGATTATATTTCTAAACCTGGCAATATATATATACAGAAGGCTACAAGTTCAAATCCCAGTAAGGGTATGTCTAGCTGACCAGAGCATAACAAGCTCAAAATAGATCTATACCCCCACTGCTTAGTCCAACCCCAGGGTCATTTGTGCCACCTCCCATACTAACTCTACCCATGTGGTTATTAATCAAGAGTTTTTTAAAATTACAATTTTTTCTTGTGGTTTTGACTGCTGGTAAAATCTAAAATATTCAATTTTCTGCCATTCTTCTGAGTTTAGTTTAGTTTAGTTTAGTTTAATCAGATTTGTATGCCGCCCCTCTCCGCAGACTCGGGGCGGCTCACAGCAACAGCAATACAAGACAAATCCAATATTAAATTAATTTTAAGAACACCACAAGTTAAAAACCAATCATACACACTAGCATACCATACACAAATTTTATAAGCCTAGGGGGAAGGAACATGTCAATTCCCCCATGCCTGACGACAGAGGTGGGTTTTAAGGAGCTTACGAAAGGCTAGGAGGGTGGGGGCAACTCTGATATCTGGGGGGAGTTGATTCCAAAGGGTCGGGGCCGCCACAGAGAAGGCTCTTCCCCTGGGTCCCGCCAAACGACATTGTTTAGTTGACGGGACCCGGAGAAGGCCAACTCTGTGGGACCTAACTGGTCGCTGGGATTCGTGCGGCAGAAGGCGGTCCCGGAGATATTCTGGTCCGGTGCCATGAAGGGCTACTTGAAGAGTCCTACTGTTGAGATGTCTCTTGGCCTGAATTAAAGCAACGGTGCTCTAGGACAGCACATGATAGGGGATGTGCAGCTGCCGGGCTGGATCGCCCTCCCTCCCAGTCCCAGAACACTTTCTTCTTATCCTGCTGCCGAGAAGAAAGAGAAAGAAAGAAAGAAAGAAAGAAAGAAAGAAAGACTTATGACCACAATTGAACCCAAAATTTTGGTTTCTAAGCAAGAGAACTCTTAAGTTAATTTCACCACATTTCACAACTTGGCCATGCCCAGCCGGTTACCTGACCAACAAGACATGCCTATCTGAAGCCACACCTACCTGGCCTCCAAGCCTTGCCCATAAGATAAGCCACAGCCACAGAACCAGTAGTTTAAAAAATTTGGAACTCACCCCTGCTCTGAGCCACAGCACAGCAAGCAGCTTCACAACATAGTTCTGAGGCTGTTTGTGGCCTCACAAGGCAGGGAGCAGGCAGGGCAATCAATAGGGCAGAAAACTGGATGACGATAGGCTGTGAGACTCGGGGGTGGGAGGCACAAACCTGGAATGACTTGGATTGGGGTGGGCCTAAGTTAATATCTGGTTAACTTTGTTTACTAATTGCCAGCATTTCCGTCACTATATCAGGCGGTTACATAACATCTTACTTTACAACTGCATTACAGTGATCCCTCGAGTTTCACGATCTCGATCTTCGTGAAACGCTATATCACGATTTTTCCACCCGATGACGTCACTCTCTTCCTTCCTTTCTCATCTTTCTTTCTCTCTCTCTTTCTCTATCTTGCTTCTTCCTCTCTCACACTCTCTTCCTCCCTCTCTCATCTCTTTCTTTCCTTCTCTCTCTTTCTCTATCTCTCCCCCTCTTGCTGGCGGGCGGCGGGCGGGCAAGCGGGGGCATCAGCGAGGAGCCGGGGTTTCCCCTTTGCATGGGCGGCTGGGAAACCCCGATCTTCGTCTGCTCACTGCTGCTGCGCCGAGCAGATCAGCTGCTGGGCGGCCGAAGGAACCTTCCCTGGGTCTTCCCCCTCTTGCTGGCGGGTGGGCGAGCGGCGGGCATCAGCGAGGAGCCGGGGTTTCCCCTTTGCGTGGGCGGCCGGGAAGACCCAGGGAAGGTTCCTTCGGCCACCCAGCAGCTGATCTGCTCGGTAGCGCAGCAGCAGCGAGGAGCCGAATCGGGGTTTCCCCTATGCGTGGGTGGCGGGGAAAGCAAACTCCACCATCTACGCATGCGCGGCCATAGAAAAAAAGGGCGCGCATGCGCAGATGGTGTTTTTACTTCCGCAACACTACATCGCAAAAAATCGATTATCGCGAGGGACTTGGAACGGAACCCTCGTGATAATAGAGGGATCACTGTATTTAGCAGTAGAAATTCTGCTCTTAATTATGGTTGTTCATTGGATTCTGCTTGTAGAACGTTTAAAAATCTACAGCCAAGACAATAACCCTAACATCTTTCTAAATTTACTGCAACTCTGGAAAAAGGAAATAAATTGAATCAAATTTTATCAGAGCAAAGTGGTAACTTGTATTATTTGGATGACTTTGGGTTTCACTTCATTTTGTTCTCTGTTACCTAAAATTGATATAATTAACATAGCAACTTCAGTATAAGATCATTATCAATCCAGAAATAACTGAAAAGAAGCAAAACATTTTCAAAATAACTATATATAGAAAAACTCTTTTAATCTTGAAATTTTTATATTAAAATAATTCTAATCTGAAACAACTGCCACCACAAAGAATAATTAGACAAAAAGGGAAGCATCACATTTTTTCATAAATTGTAGGAAGGATTAGAAATCCTGCCTTTTGAAGATAATTGAGCTATAGCCAAACTTATTTCATTGGTTTGCTGCTCACACGATGGACCATCCTATTACTTTCCCCATCTTATCCTTTGCGTGCTTCCAAATTTGCACCAGAAAATACATCAATTTTTCAGAGAAGATCTGAAATGTGAGTGAAAAATAATGGCATGGACTAACAATCCATTCTGCCAAATGAACAGCAACCTACTATAGTATATATCACTAGATAAATATGATTTTTTTAAAAAAACGTATACCTACATGTATGCCGACAATGCTATTAAGTTCTCACAGAACATTATTGTATGCAGAAGGTTATAAATATGTCTCCAATGTTTCTACTCTCCAATATGTAAGCACGAAGTCATATAACCACATTATTTATATATATATTCGCACTTCACTTTTACTTTTCTATTTTCTGTGTGACAGAGCCATCAAATAAATAGCTTGTGGGATTGCTAATGTACTCATTATTTATTTCCCACACAAAAAACAAACAAAAAAGTTATCTAGATCTACTGGCAACAACAGCAACAAGCGTATATAAATGGTCTAAACCAGGGGTGTCAAACTTGATTTCATTGTTCAGAGCCAGGGTGGCGCAGCGCTGCAGACTACTTCAGCTAACTGCTAGCTATTGTTCAGCAGTTCAAATCTCACCAGCAACTAAAGGTGGTGACTCAGCCTTCCATCCTTCCGAGGTGAATAAAATGAGGATCCAAATTGTTGGGGGCAATAGGCTGATTCTGTAAACCGCTTAGAGAAGGCTGTAAAAGCACTATGAAGCAGTATATAAATCTAAATGCTATTGCTATTGAGGGACGCATCAGGGTTGTTTTTGATCTTGAGGGGCCAGGTTAGGCGAGGACAGCATGATGTCACTTGTGTCAGAGGGCACCTGTGATGGCCCAAGCACTTTGCAAACAAAAACAGGCTCCCAAGCTCTGTTTTTGCCTAGAACAGCCTTCTGCAGGTGAGCTCTGTTTTTGCTGGCAGATGCACTATGGACCTATCCTTCACTATTTCCAGGACAGGACAGATCTAAGCACCACATGGGCCACATCTGGCCCCGATGCCTTGAGTTTTACACCTCTGGTCTAAACAATGAAAAAGCATAGCACTGTTCTGCCAGTGTGTTTCAACCGCCCGTAATTACAGGGTAATTAGTCCAGGAAGACACACACCACACGATAAAAGGAAAACCCAAAAGTTTTTATAATCAGAAAAATAGAAACAGATCTCTTTTTAAATATCAAAGGGATTTTCTGGTACACACAGGGCACAGATGAAATGCAATCCAATCGCTCACCCAATAACTGGGAAATTGAGTCCAATTCTAAAGTCCAGAGAGTCCACACACACAATCCTGAACAGCAAAAAACCACGATCTTGACGAAACAATGAATCAGATAAACTGCCATGAGGCTAACACACCAAACTGCACTTTTATCTGTAGCACTAATTACAGCAGCCCCATCCAACCACAGGTGGCCTCATTTTCTCTTGTAATAATCCTTCAGTTGTTGTCTCCTGTTCAGAATCCAGGGATGATACAGATGATCGATCTCCTCCTGGGCTGTCTGCCAAACTCCCTTCCTCCCTGTCACTCACGCCTCCTTGGTCAGAGGAGACAGTTTCTACTGGAAGCAAAACAGGCCTGCGGCATGTGGATGTCTCCCCCACCTCCACCTCCACATTGCTTGGGGCAGGAGCTGGGCCAGAGCTAACCACAACAAGCACTTCACAAGTATCTTGGCCAATTTTTATGAACAGAAGGTAACTAGCAGATTCAATAGACTAGCTTCACTAAGTCACAATATTATTTAAACAATAACAATAACAACAACAGAGTTGGAAGGGACCTTGGAGGTCTTCTAGCCCAACCTCCTGCTTAGGCAGGAAACCCTACACTACTTCAGACAGATAGTTATCCAACATCTGCTTAAAAACTTCCAGTGTTGGGGCATTCACAACTTCTGGAAGCAAGCTGTTCCGCTAATTATTCTAACTGTCAGGAAATGTCTCCTTAGTTCTAAGTTGCTTCTCTCCTTATTCAGCTTCCACCCATTGCTTATTGTTCTACCCTCAGGTGCTTTGGAGCAGGGGTCCCCAAACTTTTTACACAAGGGGCCAGTTCACTGTCCCTCGGACTGTTGGAGGGCCGGACTATAAAAAAAAAACTAAGAACAAATCCCTATGCACACTGCACATACCTTGTTTTAAAGTAAAAAACAAAATGGGAATGAACTATTTAGATGTGGGAGAAGGTCTGAAATTCATATATGTTTATGTTTTGTTTTTAATTTTCTTTTGTTGACATCTGATTGCCTATACAAGGTTTTCTTGGCTTATGAAAAATGTATAAAGAAAGAAGGAAGCACTTTGGCATAATGGTTAATAAGTTAGAAATGTAATTGGTGTTGCACTTTTTGAAGGAACATTAAGGAGGGAATTTAATTAAAAGAAAATGAATGTAACTGGACGACAAAATTAGAAAAAAAAACCTTTTGCAACTTTTTTGATGATTGATATTAGTTTACCGCATTTTATTCATGGAAAATTACATGGTACACTGTGTTGTTTGAATGTATGTTGAGAGAAAAATTTAAAAAAATTACCCCCCCAAGAAACAGTCCTTCTTTCCTCTGTCCCTCCATTTCATTCTTCCTTCCTTCCTTGTTCCCTCCATTTCTCCTTCTTTCCTTCCTTCCTTCCTTCCCTTCTTCCTCTCCACTTCTCTTTCCCTCCCTCTCTTTCCCTTTTCTTTCTTTCTCTCTCTCTTTTCCCTGTGCTCTTGTCACTCACTGGCAGGCCGGATAAATGGCCTCAGTGGGCCGCATGTGGCCCGCGGGCCGTAGTTTGGGGACCACTGCTTTGGAGAATAGTTGACTCTTATTTGTGGCAACCCCTGAGATAATTGGAACACTGCTATCATGTGTCCTCTGGTCCTTCTTTTCATTAAATTAGCCATGCCCAGTTCTTGCAACCGTTATTCATACGTTTTAGCCTCTAGTCCCCTAATTATCTTTGTCGCTCTTCTCTGCATTTTTTCTAGAGTCTCATCATCCTTTTTGCATCGTGGCAACCAAAACTGAATGCAGTATTCCAAGTGTGGCCTTTCCAAGGCCTTATAAAGTGGTATTAACACTTCACATGATCTTGATTCTAATTTTTATTTCTTCTTCCAGTTCTAGTTACTTTGTAAACATTATGCAGCCTGGTACAGTATTAGGTTGTACTGAATTAAATGAGTCAGCAATTTTACATGACAAAGTCATCTATTTCTCATAAACCTGCAAGCAATAAAACACATCACAGAAATATTGTACGATTTCATATAATAATTCCAATATCAGATTTTGCATCACAGTATATAGGTCTTCTAATTCTAACAATCCTAGAAAGTATAGTATACTCAATATGTGAGATTTCAAAATGATAGAAAGTCCACATACGTGCTATTTCTAAGCTATTCTGTAACATTTTAAGAATTCATTTACGTTGTTGCTTGCAAATTAGATATATATTTATTGTTATTTCTACTAACAAAAATGATAACAGATCTCCAGTTTCCAAATATAGGGATACTCCCAAGCTCCACTTTATTGTCAAACGTTTAGACTTTCTAAAGGTAAATACAAATTCCCTTAGGTAACTATAAGTGACACACCAAGCTGCCAGGTGCAATATTTTACCTTTTAAAGAAGAGATGAAAGTAATGGATCTTTCAAAGCTAACTAAAATAAGAAATTCCAATGTTATCATAATCCCATGCTCCCCATACTAACTGTTATGTTTAGCCTCAGAAACTCTCTGACTCTTGATTACTGTTGGATCATATATATATGTAGAGATTAACAACACAACTGTAGCATAGAAAATTAATCTAGAACTATTAACTCCAGTATGGGCAAAAATACTTTATGCACAAGATCAGCAGACACAACTGTTTCTCTTTTATGTGAAAATTGTTTCTGGCAGCCTGACAGACAAAACTACATTAACTCTCTTTCCAAGACAACAGTCCTTCTAATATAATGGGCAATTGACCCAATACACAACCCCTTCACGGAACATCCAGATTCATTTTCATTAACGTTATCTTCCAGAGATTCAGTATGCAGCAATCCATTCAAATGATAGAATAATCTCTCTATTTATGTATTTATTGGATTCATAAGCCTCTCAATTCCATTATGACTCTTGGAGACACACAATACAGCACCAAAACAATATAAACATTATAAAAACATCATCCAGGGAAATTTAAAAAGTAGATGTCTGGAAAAATGACACCACTTCCACTAAGCGATTAACTCCCACTGGGCTTTTGTCACCCATTGCAATGATATATGGGAATGGTTTGGGCAGGTGAGGGTGGGACAGAGGGATGTTGCCTAGGGAATAATCAGATAACAATGGGCATAGCCTTCAGTTGAATAACAAGCAGAGAAGGAAACTCAAAAGGGAATCTTCCTAACTTATCAGGCTGAGTAAGGTGGTGGAGGGAGAGATTTGTATTATCTGACTTTCAAGACTGATGACAGCCTTCCCAGGTAGACCAGACAGGAAAAAAGAACAAATTAACTGATTTTATTGTAAGGCTATATTAATAGCCATATGTGTTCATTCCTACCAGTCTTTTTTCTCAATCGATGTCCCTAAAAGATATTCCTCTCTGGCCATCAGTCTCTCATTTGGAAACTAATTAATCAGTTAACAATGGGATAACTCCCAGCAGTGACCCAATGACTGCCAAACTATTAGAAACCAATTCCCCCTTTGGCTTCTTTAATCATACATAATAACAGCTTCTAAATACCTAAAGATTGGGATCATGTTATTTCTGTCCCACTTTCAAGAAAAGTAACAGCATTATTTTTTTCAATTATCATCCAAGTAGCCTCCTACTACGTATTACTGAGCATAGGGACCTTTCTTTCTAGAACAGGGGGGTCAAACTCCCATCCCGGTGGCAAGATGCTCCACACGCTGCCCACACCCTGCCCACACCCTGACACGCCTGTTCTAGAAGATCAGTAAACAAGTGGACATCAAGTCCAATAGGCAACCAATATGCCTTTCTGCAGTTTCTAGTAAAGAAATATCCACATGTTTACTCCTACTTCTCATCTATTGTCTTCACTGATTTAAATCCACCCTTTGTTTCCATCCCTAGAGAAACATTCTGGTATAAGCTGTTTCATTCCTCTATAAAATGTAGGTTTCTTATCTAATTAGGATGTTGGATGAAAACACCATGACACAAATTAGATGCGATAGTAGCAGTCACCTCTATGAAGATATCTCAATTCGGAAATGAATAAAATGGGATTGTATTTCAATATTGTGTACATTCAATAGCTAGCGTTCTAAGCAAGGCAAAATTCTACCACCACTATCACCACAATTTAATAAAAGATTGCTGGTTGCACTTCTCTGTGCCTATGTTATGGCTGTCCTTTCTCTAACTCAAGTTAGCCTCAAAGGAATGTATGGATCCTAGCAGATAACTGTGTAGAAGAAAGGCACACAATAAACTATTCTTGTCTTGAAGGAAATGATACGCTGTAATGCCAACAGCACATCAAAGGAAAGAATAATCTCATTGGCTTCATTTTTCAAATATCTTGGTATTTTATTTCAATACTCAAGAAACTACTGCAAGCAAATTAAATCATTTCTGATTAGGCTAACAATAGCACTAAGTCATTCTGGTCTTTTTTATACTAGAGGAGACAAGAACATGCCTGTGGCTATAAAATTGCTTAAAACTAAACGTATTCCCCAGATGTTATATAGTTGCCATACAGTAACTTAAGGTTCTTAGATATTATTCAGTCCAGATTCCTATCAGTGCCTTTCTGGGTATCTTGCTGAATCAAGCATGTACAACAGTCTATTTGGAAATCAGGATGATATCTCTGGAAACTAGAACCTACATAGACTGGCCTTATTTTTTACCCAAACTCCATTTTCCTAGTGATTTATTGGTTTCTATGATCCTTCTTAATAATTTTCTCTTTCCCTAGATAGAATAATATATATCAGTGTGGCTCCCCAAGGCAAGTCTTCCTGGTCACAGTGAGTACAAGAAATAGAGGAGCAATACAGCAGTAGCTATTTGACACATCTTTCAGGTAGAAGAGGACAAATTAGGATGGTAGCATTGGCAATAAATAAAGAAAGAACTTTAACCAATTACCGATTCAGTATCACCTGCCTAATGGACTGCAGGACTTTTTTCCCCTAGTGTCCTTTAATGTTATGCCTTCTGCAATTTTGGAGGAAATGTATAATAATATATCTTTTGCAGAGCGAACCTGGAGGAATCTGAAAGCCTTGCCCATCCATTTCTAACATCTGCTTTTATAGTAATTTGCACTCTTTCGTTATAACTCCAATTACTAATAGTAGTTTCACTCCTTCTGGGGATGACTTCTTTTGCTTCCTACTGGTAGACAGCATTATTGGGAATGTAGAAAAAATGTTTTCAACCCCTCAATACTCCTATTATTTCAACCCAGAAAATTCTACAAAACCTCTAATCCTTTTCAGTATAAATGTGTTATTTATCATATGTGAATAATGTGTTGAACAAATATTTAGGACCACACATAGTTGGTTTTCTGCCTGTGCCAATTTAAAATTAAGAATGATGACTTTTCAAAGACATCATCGGAATATAGCATTTCATTCTTTGGCACTGCTGCAATATTTAAATAGATTGGTTTAAGCTAATATTATTGGGCGTGCTACTGAATTAATTTCCTTCTGGTAAGCTACAAGTAGACAATTTTAACTATATGATAAATTATGTTGCCAAATGAAATGGATTAGTAATCAGAGATAGGCTGTCAGATCAATTTCAGATTTAAATTCCTCTTTTCCCTTCACCTGTTCATTAAGTTTCAGATGCATAGCAATCTCAGTAACTGATTATGCATTAACAAGCTGCTCTTACAGGGAGGTGTAACTTAGTTAACAGACATATTCATTTAAACATAATTCAGAGTTAATATATTCAGTTCACAAGTCAATATATAAACACCCCTTTCTCCCCTGAAGTTTAATTTCTAGCTTGACAGAGAAGTGATAGTTCATGCAATTATGATGCAACACACCAGAAACTTTCTGAAGGTCAAAGGAAAACAAGGAAAAAGTCAAATAATAAAATGTTTTGCTCTATGCAATTTAAAAGAACAACCTATATTTCAACGGGTGGGGTTTTTATATTGTCTTATACTATATTATCTTATATTATATTATTTAAGTTCAGTTTTTTTAAAAAAATACTGAAACATTGAAAATGCAGAAAAGAGCAATTGAGATTATCAAACTGCTGGAGCAAGTACCTTTTGAAGAATGAAATAGGAAGAGAAAAGTGCAGGTTTTTAAAAATAGAAATATAAATTATTCAAGTTGTGGCGGGAAATTGGTAGGAAAAGGCTTTCTCTGAATTTATTAGAACCTAAGATCATACAATGCAACAGAGTTGTGGAAAACATAAGGTGGATACCTCTTCACATAATGTGCAATAGACAGGACAAGTGGCTATCATAATATGTAGAGATGGCCACTAAACTTCAGTTTTAAAAGAGCAGTCATAGATATTAAGAATATAATGTACAACCTCCAGTAACTGAAATAGTCTTAACAGCAGGTGGCAGCACCTAACCAGCTTTAACTGATCTTGAAAAAAACTAGGCAGAGTTAGATGTGGTTAGCAGTTACATAAAACAACTTTATTTTAGAAGTGAACCACGGTGAATCATGCCATAAAAACTGGGAAACCTCCAATTTTTTTTCTTTTTCTAGATCCGGACTATGTTAATCTAGTCATTCTGAGCAGCAGTCCAGGCATTTTCTAGAACTGAGTCGTTCATAAGAAGTAGTTTCTAGTGTTCTAATTAGATACCATACAGATTTAATAAAAATATAACTGGTCACACAGTCAACCCGATACTTAAGACTGGATCTGACATTTTTATCCATCTATCAAAATCTTCCCAAGGACCCGGGATATCACTGTAGGGTAAAAAATATTCCAAGAAAATATGCCTTTTGCAATTGATGGTAATTTAGTCTTTGCTGATGGTGTTCAAATAGTGCTCAAGTTGTTTTTGGATTGCACTCAAAAAACCTATAACTATGGGTACTATCTTTGCTTACTTTGCCTATTGTTCTACTTCTGTTTGCAGGTCTTTGGTTTTTTGTGTGATTTTCCTCAAATTCTTTATCTTGTAGTCTCCTACCTCCAAGGACTCCCACGTCCACTAACCAGACTGCAAATATACCTAGACAGAGTACCTAAAATGTCAAATTATGATTTCATATTGAATCTAACATAACATTAACTACCTTTCCGCATCATTACTTTAATATTGGTACATCACTGCAGTGATAATAACAGAACCAAAGCTTAAGATAAAACAGAAGAATATTCCACAGTGCAAGACACATATTCAAGGCATTTCTTGTATATACAGTACTTTCAGAATATGAGCAAATTATTTACAAAACCTTTTAAAAATAAGAAATTTAAGAAACTGTAAAATCATCTGCAAACAAAATTTAAGCCACAATTTCAGGAAAGAATAAGAACAAAATTATTACATACACACTACACAATACACACACACAAATATAATTATATGTGTGTCTGTGGGTGTGTACTTTTTCTGTTGAATAATTATTTTCGTTATCAGCAAAAATATGTTACACACACACACGCACACACATACACAAAGATAATGAAGGCTCTCTACTTTGTACAAATCATTTCCATATTTTAAAAATAGCTTATTTATTCCATTCATAATGTATCTCAACCATACAAAAATCTACTTGCATTTCTTCCCAAAGTACTCATTCTGACAGCTCCTGGCAGAAAACTCAGTAAGATTTGAAGAGAGGGATGCATTTCATTGTAATGCATTTGTTCATTACTCAACTGACCAGCAGAAATTGAATTAAGCATTCAGCAAAACAATAGACATTCACCTATTTTACGAGGCCAGAAATATGAATTTCCTTGGAACATATCTGACAATGGAGAATGTTAATATTATTAGAATCAACTAAGGCCAAAGTTTTCCCCACCCACAATATTCTGGAGATTTCCAGAAGATTCTTAGAACATTCAACAACTAAGAAAATAAATAAAACATAGAAAGTATTATAAAACCTACCAGCATTAACTATGGCATCAATCTCAAGTACTGTGATATCACCTCTGTATAGGGAGACTTTTTCACTAAGACTTTTCTGCAGCAAGAAAGCTTCATTGGTGTTGTCTTCTGTAAAGAAATAGAAAAGAGTTTAAGGAATGGTAGCCATCGCCTTATACTGGATTTTTTTTTTAAAGGCAATTATCCTACTACTATCAGTTTAGTACCACATAATTAAAATAAACATTACAAATTGTATATATTTTAATTTGCATACTCAAATACTTAATATATACAAATACAAATGTAAACTATGCCACGAGTTTCAATGTACAAAGCAGTTCAACTCCAACATTTATTGTTTATACAATAAATGGATAAATAACTAGCAGCTGCTGTGGCCTAGAGGTAGACCTCTTGCCTCATAATCAGGAGGTTGCGAGTTCGATTCTACGTAGAGGCAGATGCAAGGTCTCCTGCTTGGGCAGGGGACTGGACTGCAAGGTCTCTTCCAACTGCTAAATACTCATCTTTTTCTATCTGTTTACCAAACATGAAAGGATACAAGTAGCTCTCAAGTGACTATTGCAATTGAGCTCCAAGTTTTTGTTGTTAACCACAGCAGTTTTTTGAGTTTTACCATATGTTACAACCTTTTGGCCACAGTTGTCAAACCAATTTCTGCAGTTGTTAAGTGAATTAAACAGTCGTTAAACAAATCTCCCTCCATTGATGTTGCTCATCAGAATCCAGCTCCAAAGTTTACAAACTGTGCTCTCAGAACAGTGCAACAGTCATAAATACATGCCAGTTGCCAAGCACCTGAATTTTGATCATGGTCATAAGTCACTTTTTTCAGTGTTATAATTTTGAACAATCTTAAATCAATGCTTGTAAGTTGAGGACTACCCATATAATAAAATTAATCATCGATCCCCCCCCCCACCCTAAAACACATTAACAGCAGCCATCTCAGAAAGAAAACAGCATTAGAACTCCACTTACAATTCCTTGCACCAATTGTGTCTTTTCCTGAAATTATGTGTGGTCAACCATATACCGTAATCCGGAGGGCAGGAAGCGACATACAATAGTTGCTTTAAGGAACTACAAATAGATACCATAATCATATTCTCATAGACACTCCACAATATGGGACCTTTTGGCTTTCAAATTCAAAGAACAAAGTCAAATTCAAAGGATCATAAAAATCAGCTTTTTGTAATTGTGCCTTGTCTGGATTTTGGAAACTTTTCCTTTGGACTTCAATTTCAGAACAGTACTATGTAAGTAGTATATGCAACAAATGTATAGATGTATTTGCATGTTGGTATTATGTCAAGTGTTTTATCAGTCATTAGATTTTTAGTAAAACAATCAAATCAGAAATCAAAAAGACTTTATTTGACTATGAAATCTGTAACTTGTACAGCTTTTTATCTGGCTAACTAAGCAGAAGATAAGCCCCAAAATGATGATATGGTTTGTTTGATTTTATCAAGTGAAAGAATACTGGCTTGGCAGAGTATTTTATTGGTCCATTTCCGCTTTATAGAGCTGCAATTGATTGAGATTGCAGTGTGAATTAGATGTGGTCTGTTCCACAAATGATGTATTTGCACAGTGCCACGACACATATTTAATTATGTTCTCATGCATTCAAATCATCTTCAAAGTTCCACAGGTGTATTGCTGAATAAGGATGATAGGTCTTTTTTTAATCTGTGGCATACACATTACAGTAGAAACCATTATTGATCCAAACAACTAATGTTTTCTCCAGATTCTTAATTATTCCCCAAGCCTTGTAACTGCTATTTCCAATTGGCCATTTTATTATCTTTGTGATCCTATTGCAAATTTCTGTGGGAGAGCTCACTGAAATTAGCATTAGATAAGAATACAAACTTAACCAGAGATAAAGGAATGCTCCATGAGGCAAATGTAACAAAGCAAGATTGCTGTGTCTTATTCTTCTGTGTCCCCCAAAAGCCTATAATTTTTGAAAAGAGATTGCCTAACACAAGGATGTCAAATTCCCGGCCCACGAGCCAGATGCATAACGCACTGGTCATACCTATGCACAGTTTAGCAAAGAAGAAAAATGTTCCGATACATCACATGATGCCAGTACGATGACTTGAGTTTGACATCCCTGGCCTAACAGGGCATCTTATACCATCACTTACAAAACTAAGCAAACATTAAGTACTTATTTATAAAAGCAATGAAAATGCAATCCTTTTGTATTTATACTTTAATATCATACACTATTGAATTCTCTTGTTGTAGTGGTCCAGGGGATAACTTCTCTGTAGTACACAGAAAAGAACAGTAACCAAACCCAAAACAAGCTATCCAGCTCCCTACAAGGTGGCAATGAGACCAGCATCTACAATGATGCTATTTTGTAAGACTAAACACTAAAGTTTAAGCAAAGATTAAACACTAAACACTAAAGTTTAAGCAAAGATTAGCCATTTCATTGGAAAAGTTACAAGCAAAGTTCAATGCACAGTTCTGAAGCAAATAAATGTGCAGGTCATGTGATGTGCAAGACTAGCTTTGTATTTGAAAAACATTTACTCCTACCATCTAACAAGTTGATGTTAGCACATCCAATTGGTAACTCAAGCTACAATATACAATATCATAACTGATTGGTAGCAGTACAAATACCACAGCTCCCCAGGAAATTACTGACAGAGTTATTACATTAGCATTTGTTTATAGAGTTATTTTTGTGCTTTTGATTTTCTATGAGAAAACAGTACTAAATCATACAACAGTGGGCCAGTAATATAAGACATTTTCCATCTATTTTATTATAAAATATGGAAAGTTAATTATGATCACAGACACAATTGTAACATAAAGAGATGCATCAAGTTTATTAATAATAACCCCTTTCAGGACCAAAACGGATATGCTATAGAATCCAAAGTGTACCACCAGAGGGTGTATTAATCAAGACAATAAATATTTGTGCTCAAAAATTAGTACATTTTAAATCTTATTGATTCATAAAACAGCATAAATATAATCAAAAAAACAAACTAAAATACAGCTTTGCGTTTCAGCAAAATAAACTAGCTGCCCAAGTATGGAAACACACTTTGGAACTCCTAATATTCTCAACTTACTAAAACTATGTCCATCTGTCACAACAACTTCTAGTGGAATACTTCATTTTCTACAAGTTTAATAAATAAAAGTCTCCTCCTGCTCAATGGTGTGTACATCCTTACAACTCTGGATGAAATAATATGTATACAGTGGTACCTCTACTTACGAACTTAATTCGTTCCGTGACCAGGTTCTTAAGTAGAAAGGTTTGTAAGAAGAAGCAATTTTTCTCATAGCAATCAATGTAAAAGCAAATACAGTGGTACCTCAAGATACGAACCCCTCGTCTTACGAACAACTTGTGATACGAACCCGGGGTTCAGAAAAATTTTGCCTCTTCTTACGAACTTTTTTCGAGTTACGAACCGGCGTTCGGAGACTGCTGGGAAGCCGCGCAGCTGTTTTAAAAGGTGACAGCCAGGCGGCGGGGCTTCCCAGCAGCCTCCCGAACGCCAGTTCGTAACTCGAAAAAAGTTCGTAAGAAGAGGCAAAATTTTTCTGAACCCCGGGTTCGGTTCGGGAGGTTGCTGGGAAGCCCCCCAGCCCGGCTGTGACCTTTTAAAACAGCGGCGCAGCTTCCCATCTGTCTCCGAACGCCGAACGCGGAAGTTCGGGTTTGGCGTTCGGCTTCGGGAGACAGCTGGGAAGCCGCGCGGCTGTTTTAAAAGGTCACAGCCGGGCTGGGGGGCTTCCCAGCACCCCCCCAAACCCCGAACTTTTGCCGAACTTCCGGGTTTGGGGTTCGGGAGGTTGCTGGGAAGCCCCCCAGGCCAGCTGTCACCTTTTAAAATAGCCGTGCGGCTTCCCAGCAGTCGCCGAACGCCGAACGCGGAAGTTCGGGTTTGGCGTTCGGCTTCGGGAAGCTGCTGGGAAGCCGTGCGGCTGTTTTAAAAGGTGACAGCCGGCCTGGGGGGCTTCCCAGCAACCTCCCGAACCCCAAACTTTTGCCGAACTTCCGGGTTCAGGAGGTTGCTGGGAAGCCCCCCAGGCCGGCTGTCACCTTTTAAAACAGCCACGCGGCTTCCCAGCAGTCGCCAAACGCCGAACACGGAAGTTCGGGTTTGGCGTTCGGCTTCGGGAAGCTGCTGGGAAGCCGCGCGGCTGTTTTAAAAGGTGACAGCTGGCCTCAGGGGCTTCCCAGCAACCTCCCGAACCCCGAACTTTTGCCGAACTTCCGGGTTTGGGGTTCGGCAGGTTGCTGGGAAGCCCCCCAGGCCGACTGTCACCTTTTAAAATAGCCGCACGGCTTCCCAGCAGTCGCCGAACACCGTTTTTTTTGCGGGGGGGGGGGTTTGGTTGCACGGATTAATTGACTTTACATTGTTTCCTATGGGAAACAATGTTTCGTCTTACGAACCTTTCGTCTTACGAACCTCCCCCTGGAACCAATTAGGTTCATAAGACGAGTTATGACTGTAATGTGTGGGATTGGGGAAACCACAGGGAGGGTAGAGGCCCTGTTTCCTCCCAGAAGATTTCTAGAGAGGCCCCTCGGGGGCTTTTCCCTTCCTTTTCCGGTTACAGTTTCTGAGGCTCGGGTTTGTAAGTGGAAAATGGTTCTTGAGAAGAGGCAAAAAAATCTTGAACATCCGGTTCTTATCTATAAAAGTTCATAAGTAGAGGCGTTCTTAGGTAGAGGTACTACTGTACTTTGGTCTAATGGTTAAAGCACCGAATTAGAAACCAGGAGACTGCGTGTTTTAGTCCCCTGCTTAGCCAAAAAAGCCAGCTGGGTGACCTTGGGCCAGTCACTCTCTCTAAGCCCATGGTCAGGCTCAGGTGGCAAGCCAGACAAATCAATTCCTAATTCAACTAAATCAATAAACACTGAGTTAATGGGAGGAGGGAGGAAACTGGTCCCTGCAGGGAAATGCTAAGAAAAATATTTCTTGAAAAATATTCCCTTCTCACCTGTATGGATGGCCTGCGTTTTCCTAAATCTCGGGTCCTCTACCATAGGACCTTGGAGTTTGAGGGATCTGTGCAGTATCTTAGCTATTCCTAGCATTGCACTCTTCCAGACAAAGAGTTCTGATGCTGTTCTTGGGATCTGTTAGAGCCACTTTCCCAATTTAGGAGTCACAGCCCCAAATTCTCCTACCCTTGGGCTGGGCTGCCAGCATGATTAAAGAGCGAACTAGCTTATTCTCATAAAATCACTTTGTCTCCTGTCTCTGTGCTCTGTATCGGTGACGGTGAGGGCTGGAGATAAAAAAGCACAGGGCAGACAGGAACAACATGTACTGACTGTAATGGTGATCATTTGACTGTGGGATGCTGCAGAGGTAATAAATGGTCATAAATTGACTGTAACGTTATTTTTCCAGCACCATCATAACTTCAAACAGTTGCTGAAAGAGTAAAGCAAAGATTACCTATATTATATTCCCCAAAGCTGGAAAAAGATCTTCAACCTTGGGACAAGCTTTTAACGCGACCAAATCTATGGTGCAAAACATAGCCAAGAATGCTAATAACATTTATGGTAATACATATTTTCTTTGCCGACTATGATAACTATGCATATGAGAAATCCAGCTGTAAAAAAATTGAAGGAAAATGATTTCACTAAACAACAGACAAGGAAGGAAATGTGTTTGAGCAACTGATAGTGCTTAAGAATAAATCTTTAAAAACTCAGACCCACGTGTGGCGATGGACCTGGGTTACAGGTTATTTTTTGTATAATTTTTTTAATCTTTTAGCATCTCTTGTCATGAGTATTTATTTTGAAACATCCATATAATATTCTTAACAATATTTTTGTTTTGAATCCATTATAATTTCCTTTTCATTATATCTCTCACGTTTCTTTTCTTTCTTTCTTTCTTTCTTTCTTTCTTTTTAATTGGATTTATATGCCGCACCTCTCCGAGGACTCAGGGTGGCATATAAATCTTCTTAACATCTGTCTTTAATCATTTTCCCCTTTTATTTTCCCCTATTTTAATTCCAGCAATCAAATCTGTGATCATTTCCCAATCTATATATTTCTATTATTGTTATATTTTACTTCACTTATTTCCTACACATTAATCAAAGATCATCTTATAATTTTTTTATCCTTTTTTCCACATCATTATTTTTGCCATACAAAATATATTTCAAAATTACATCTTATATTATTTTGTACCTTCATTTCCACACATTATTCATACATTTACTTTATCCTTATAACAATAAATAATTTGTTCATACTTATATAGTAAATTAATTAAACAGTTTAACACTAATTTTGTCTCTTATATCCCAACGCATATAATTTCCTTTCTACATGTTTCTTCTACCCCCAAACTTATATTCAAAAATATTACTTTCCTTTTTTCTCATACAGAACATATTTAAAAATTATATATTTTAAATTTCCATATTTTCTATCATCAAACTTATATTCAAAAATATTACTGTTTTTCCTCATATAAAACATGTAAAATTCAATCTTCATATTTTCCATTATCAAACTTATATTCAAATATATTGCTACTAATTAAACATACAATATTTTCATTTTATCCCTTCTCTTTTATCCTGCTTCACAGTTTTAATCATCTTTTCATTTCCCCATATTTCTTTCAACTCTCTCATGTCTATGTTTAACTTCTTTATTTTGCTATAGTCTCTATCTTTCTCTTCTCTTTTTCCAGTTTTGTTTTCTAATATTAATTTCCTTTTTTCTAGTCTTCTTTCCCCTTCTAGCTTTCTTTTCCTTGCTTATCTTTCCCTTACCAGAGATTTTCCCCTTTAGTTTGTTATCTTTTTCTTCTTCTGTATTTCAATAATCCATTTTTTGTATTTGCTTTCTTGTTGTTTGTTTTGTGGTTCCTCTGCTTCTTTCACTCTTCCAAAGTTCTCCATATTTTTCTCATTTGTTTGAACAGCATTTATTATTTTTTACATTACATTTTCCAGTTTTAGTTCATTCCCGCATGCTGTTTATCAAAAGTCTTGATATACTGGGGTGTGCTTTCCATATCTTTATTTCAAGATAGTGTCATTTAGCAACAAAATTTAATCCACGTTATTTGTCCAACAAAGGAAAAAGTTATACCTTCTCCTTTCCCCAAAAAATGGCACTCATGCTTCAAATCAAATATCCCTCTTCATTATGCTCAATTTCAATTTTTTAAGTTTATAAATCCAGTAAATGTAATTTATAGTAAGTCAGAGTCAGCTTCCAGATCAAACATCAAAGTTTTTTCCTCTTTAAAATAGAATATTGTTCTAAAACTACATCTTCTTTTAAATCTTCCAAGAAAAACTTTTCCCTCCTAGCACCCAAACATTTTTCTTCACCATTTTAACATGCTTGACCCATCACTATTCTTTAGCTTCCCTTGTATTTTGGGGGATATTTAAAAAGCAAAAAGTCTTTTTCATCTCAGATTGCAAATACAGTAGTCCCTCACCTATCGCTGGTGTTACGTTCCAGACCTGGCCGCGATAGGTGAAATCCGCGATGGGGAATTTATCGACTGATAGTACTTATTTAAGTATTTATATTGTAATTGTTTGGTAAGTTTTCATTGTTTTAAGTGTTTATAAACCCTTCCCACACAGTATTTCTTTTAGATACAGTATTTAAATACAGTATTTACAATTTTAGATATATATATTTTTTTGAAAAACCTGCCGATCGAGTTCAGCGGGCTGTTTAAATCTGTCGATCGACTTCCTCAGAAACCCACGATGAAGTGAAGCCGCAGTAGGTGAAGCGCGGTATAGCGAGGGACTACTGTAACTCACTTTCTTTCCCTCCTGCTCAAACTTGTTAATTCTGGCTCTCCTTTGGCTTCATAGCAGCCATGTTTTCTGCCAGAGCTCTGCACCATCAGCTAGGGGCTTGCCAGCTCATGGTTGGGAGATCCGGCTCCCCTCTACCCTCCTGGTGATCCTCCTTCGCTTCATCCCTTCTACCGGGGAGGGGGGGGCTTAGTTCCAAATTCGGATCATCAGGCACAGTGTTCGGAGCCAGCCATGGAGGTCATGGTCCCAGCTTCCGATCATGCCGAAGGAAGAACCAGAGGTCCTACCTGGTTACAAAATTTGACACTTTATCCATCAACCCATTTTTTCCCACTTTTTTGCTTTATTTACTTTATGTGATATTTTTAGGAATCTAGCACAGACTATTATTATAACAGCAATCGTGATCAGGTTGTGCTCCAACTGTGTTTAAGTTGTGTCTCCAAAACACCTTTGCAGCTTTTAAGAATTAAGAAGCATTTTAGAGACAAGAAATTATAAATAAACATAAATGGTTAACTTACCATGAGGTAACTAGCACTTTCTCAAGAGGATTGTAAAATAAAATCAAGAGAAGATTCGACAATAGAAGATACTTGTCAAGGGTTTCCTTATTCTGCATTTACTCTAATTTAATTTGCTTGTATGTGGAATGAGCTAATGTTTATCCCTATACACCAGTGTTTCCCAACCTTTTTTGAGCCGCGGCACATTATTCATATTTTCAAAATCCTGGGGAACATTGAAAGGGGGGGGGGCGGGGCGGGGGGCGGGGCGGGGGGGCGGGGGGGGCGGAGCGGGGGGCGGGCTAAAGAAAAGTTGGACAAAAAAACCCTCTCTCTTCCTTTTGCTCTATTTCTCCCTCTTTCTCTCTTTTCCTTCCTTCCCTTCTTTCTCTCTCTCCATCCCTCTTTCTTTCTTTCTCTTTTTTGCTCTCTTTCTCTCTCCCTCCTTCCCTTCCTCTATGTCTTTCTCTCTCCCTTGCTCTCTCTCTCTCTGTCTCTCTTGCTATCTCTTTCTTGCTTTTTTCTCTCTCTCTTGCTCTCTCTCTCTCTTTCACTGTCTTGCTATATGTCTCTTTCTTTCTCTTTGCCTCTCTTGCTATCTCTCTTTCTTTCTCTTTCTCTCTCTCTGTCTCTCTTGCTATGTCTCTCTTTCTTTCTCTTTCTCTCTCTCTCTGCCTCTCTTGCTAAGTCTCTTTTTTTCTCTTGCTATGTCTCTCTTTCTTTTTTCTCTCTCTGCCTCTCTTGCTATGTCTCTCTTTCTCTCTCTCTTTCTCTCTCTCTCTTTCTCTGCTTCTCTTGCTGTCTCTCTTTCTTGCTCTGTCTCTCTTTCTCTGCCTCTCTTATATGTCTCTCTTTCTCTCTCTCTCTCTCAGCTGACTGCAAGCGGGAGCCCTGACGGCGGCAGCTGGACGTGGTGCTGGACACCGTATATGCCAGGCCCGCAGCGCCAGCATGTACGACGTCCAGCAGCACGTCCAATTGCCACCGTCAGGGCTCCCGCTTGCAGTCAGCTGAGAGAGAGAGAGAGAGCGCTCCCTCTCGCCGCCGCCATCTCCCCGCGACTGCCGGCGGCCGCTGAGCCATCCCCCCCCTGCTCCTACCGCCAGTGCCCTCCCGCCGGGCAACAAAGGACACTTGCCACCGACGCCAGAGAAGTTCCAGCTGGGCGGGGCGCTGCCGGTACTTCCGTCCTGGGGCTACCGCTCGCAGCTGTCCCTCGGCTCCTGCTCGATGCCGCGGTTTTCGGCTCTCCTGCTGGGCTCCAAAGAAGGAAGGCGGGAAAAAGGCGCGAAGAATGGAGCTCTCCTTCTTCCTGCCTTCCTTCTTTGGAGCCCAGCAGGAGAGCCGAAAACCGCGGCATCGAGCAGGAGCCGAGGAACAGCTGCGAGCGGGAGTCCCAGGACGGAAGTACCGGCAGCGCCCCGCCCAGCTGGAACTTCACGGCACACCCAGCTCTGTCTCGCGGCACACCAGTGTGCCGCGGCACACCGGTTGGGAAACGCTGCTATACACAAGCTACAATTACAGTACTCCAGTTATGACATATGGTACATAATGGATTGTTACCTTTTTGATATCAGTGAATAAGTTTTGATTCAGTAACTGTATGTCTCTATGCTCAAGGATGAGCAGTACAGTGATCCCTCGATTATCGCGAGGGTTCCGTTCCAAGACCCCTTGCGATAATCGATTTTTCGCGATATAGCGGTGCGGAAGTAAAAACACCATCTGCGCATGCGTGCCCTTTTTCCATGGCCGCGCATGCGCAGATGGTGGAGCGACGAAAGTTCGGAGGCTGGCAATGGTTGTTTTTCATGCCGGCCACCCCCCCCCCCAGCGCCTCCGGGCTCCTCGCCGCTACCCCCCTCCCGCCCGATTCACCCCTCTCACCAGCTTTCTTGGGGCATGAGTCCTCCTTCAGCAGCACTTGTGGCAACGGCTTCTCGGCTTTTAGAATGCCCGCCTCCTTCCTTCCATCCCTCCCTCCTTCCTTCCCTCCTTCCTTCCCTCCCTCCTTCCTTCCCTCCCTCCCTCCCTCCTTCCTTCCCTTCTCTCATTCCCTCCCTCCCTCCTTCCCTCCCTTCTCTCCTTCCTTCCCTTCTCTCCTTCCCTCCTTCCTTCCCTTCTCTCATTCCCTCCCTCCCTCCTTCCCTCCTTCCTTCCCTTCTCTCCTTCCCTCCTTCCTTCCCTTCTCTCCTTCCCTCCCTCCTTCCTTCCTTCCCTCCTTCCTTCCTTTCGTAAAAAGCACTTAAACAATGACAGAATAAAAAACCCCAGCCCTCACCTGTGTTTGAATTTCATTCACTCAGTCATTCATTCATTCTTCTGTATGCCACTCAGTCCCAACACTTTCAACCCACAAATTACCATTTCCCATCCCCTTAATTACTGTACTGTACCTCTACCTCTACCTGTACCTGTACTGTACACATTGAATAACACACTTAGTCATCCTGATAGAAATAATAACAATATTTATTTACATTTTTACATTTTTTGGGGGGGGGTTAGCATAACTAGGATAAATCGGGATCTTCTTCTATCACCATGTCTACAATGGACGCTGCAGGTGATGGTGTGACAGACCTCTTGGTTTTTGTGACAAACATAGTTATGGGCAGTTGTTGGCGCATTTTCTTTTTCTGGGCTAACATGGATCTGTATGGTGCAAAGGTGTTGTCAAGGGAGGCCTTAAATTGTATAGAGCGAGTCATGTTGGGATCCCAAAGTTCCACCATGCGTTGTACATTTGCAGCAGCTCTGTTCAGTTCTGCAAGCCGCTCAAGCGTTAAGCCAACATCTTCTTCTTCCTCAGCTTGTTCAGCTTCCGCTTCCTCCTCTTCTTCACTCGCTGACCTGGTCAGCTCCTCCAGATCTTTGTCTGTCAGCGGTAGGCCATGCTCATCAAGCAAACCATTGACTTCCTCTGGTGTCATGTCAATGAAGCCTTCTCCACCCAGTGCCTGTGCCAGCTTCACAGAGTTCTGGACTGCAGCATCTTGAATTTCTTCGGGAGCAATCCCTTGTAATCATGCACCACTTCTGGCCACAATTTCCTCCAGCAGGCATTCATTGTCTGTGACTTCATATCCATTAAGGCATTCTGAATGTTCTTCAGACAAGATGCAATTGTGTACTGACGCCAGTAGGCCTTCAATGTGAAGTTTTCATCAGCATCCATTGCTTCCACGATGCTTCCAAGAGAATTGCGCGTGTACAGTGCCTTAAATGCGCGGATAACACCTTGATCCATCGGCTGGATAAGCGATGTGGTGTTTGGTGGCAAGAATTCGACTTGCACCCCATCATGTTCATGTGCCAGGTCATCATGACCTCCAGCATTGTCCATTAGGAGAAGCACTTTGAAATTGAGTCCTTTGGCAGCCAAATAAACCTGCACCTGTGGGATGAAGCACTGATGAAACCAGTCCCGCGTGAGGGGTTTTGTAATCCATGCTTTAGGATTATGCATCCAGTACACTGGCAATGCATTCTTATTTCTGTTCTTGAGGGCTCTTGGATTTCGTGACTTATAAATTAGCCCTGGCTTCATCAAAAAGCCTGCTGCATTCCCACACATGATCAAAGTCACTCTATCTTTCATGGCCTTAAAGCCAGGGGCTTTGGCTTCATCTTGCATCAAGAAAGTCCGTGAAGGCATCCTCTTCCAGAACAGGCCTGTTTCGTCCATGTTGAACACCTGTTCTGGAAGGTAGCCCCCTTCTGCAATTAGGTCTTTAAACGTGCGCTGGACAAAGTTTTCGGCTGCACCTGTATCTGCTGAGGCAGCTTCTCCATGCAATGACACACTCTTCAGGCCATAGCGCCGTTGAAATTTCTCAAACCACCCTTTGCTTGCTGTGAATGTGGCTGGGGCTGAAGAAGCAGAATATGTTGATGGCTGGGGGTCTTCAGAGTCACCAGCACCTTCATCTACAGAGAATGACAGGAAAGGGAGAGAGAAGTGACTTGAATGAAAGCATACAGTCCTTCCTTCCTTCCCTCCTTCCCTCCCTCCCTCCCTCCTTCCTTCCCTTCCCTCCTTCCCTCCTTCCTTCCCTCCTTCCTTCCCTCCCTCCTTCCTTCCCTCCCTCCCTCCTTCCTTCCCTCCTTCCCTCCCTCCCTCCTTCCTTCCCTCCTCCCTCCCCTCCCTCCTTCCTTCCCTCCCTCCCTCCTTCCCTCCCTCCTTCCTTCCCTCCTTCCTTAAAAAGCACTTAAATAATGACAGAATAAAAAACCCCAGCCCTCACCTGGGTTTCCCTCATCTGCATCACCTCCTTCTGTGTCTGCAAGACGGTTGTACAGTTGCTGCGCCTTGGTTCGTATAGTGTTCGTATCCAAAGCAATGCTCTTTTTGCGGCAGTCTTGTACCCACACGGACAAAGCAGCTTCCATCTTCATAAGGCGTTTGTTTCTAGGCGTCACCATTCTTTTTGCAGCCTTGTTGAACATTATCTGAGAAGTTTGCCTTATCTTCTTTTCGTCTTTCCGAATGTATCGCACAGTCGATTCGTTGATCCCATAATGCCGACCAACATCTACATTAGAACGTCCCGCTTTCAGCATGTTCAAAAGTTCAATTTTCTCCTTAATTGTCAGCATCTTCCTGCTCTTTTTAGTGTCGCCGCCTCCACTCTGCGTGCAACGTTTAGGAGCCATCTTCCAACAAGTCTTAACAAGTTCCAACAGTTCCAAAAGTTTCAAAGCTCGCTGAGCAAACAACACTGATTGTCCGAGATTTCGGCCAACCAGCAATGGCAGACGTCAGTTTGGTGATGACATGTGATGTCATCGGGCGGGAAAAACCGTGGTGTAGAAAAAAAACCGCGCACGTATTTTTAATTTATTATTTTTTGAAAAATCGCGATATAGCGTTTCGCGAAGATCGAGATCGCGAAAATCGAGGGATCACTGTACTCAATGATGCTGTCTTCACAATTCCTTCTATTCATAATAGTATTTAATATCAAATTTTTGGAATATCAACAGGAAAGAAGCCCCGCTTTTCAAAGGTTAAGAACCCTGTATCACAAAGCGTAATCCTTCAGGATACGGAGAAGGACAGATTTTTGTGCACTATACTCACACTCCTTATCAGTTGAAAACCAATTGTTTGCCACTGGATCAATGAATACAATGAAATCTTTAACCTCTGTAATATTACATAAGAACTCTATTATGCCTCTCGCATTCTTCATTCATGATAGCAATAGAACTGGGTCTTAAAATCACCTGTTTTTTTTAAATAAAATGATAGTTATGCATTCTCCAATTCTTAGCATGTTCTGAGATGAATTTTGCTACCAGCAAAATCATTGCAAAGATTGAAGTAAAGGTATAAGATTCTGTCTATTCATCTATAGATAAATAACAGAATATAAGTATAACAGAAACTAAGAAATAAGGCATGATATCATTCTTTGTTGTTGATTCCTGGCAGGAAACACCTCATGTAAAGCTATCAGCAAATATTCAGAACAAAAATATCTACCAATACAGCTATAACAATTCAATGCAATCCTGAATGGTTTGTAAGAAAATTTATCCTTTGGTGCATGCTGCTGGCTTCATCTTTATAATCAACAGGATATTATCAAATGGAGCCCATTTTCCCATTTGGGTGAGTTTTATGATTTTATTTTTAATCAAGTTATTTGTAAAAGAATGTTACAGTTCTGAGAAGAGAAACTTAAAACACAGTAACAAAATAAAAAAAACAATAGCAGGTAAACTGAAAGATCTACAATCAAGTTAAAATTCCTAATTAAATAAAAATGATTTTATTTAAATAAGATCCTTTATAAAACAGGGAGGGAGGGAGAAAGAGATGGGAAAGCTCAGGCAGCATCAGCTTAGCTATCATCATTTTCTTACTGCTACTAGAATACACCATTTCCCCAATAGGAAATTGAATTGCTACTATTGGGTACCTACCATGTTTTCCCCAAAATAAGACAGGGCCTTATATTTTTTGACACCCCACCCCCAATATGGCCTTCATCCATCACCATAGAGCAGGAAGTGTACTCACAGAGCAGCCGCTGCCCTGATGCGGATTTTGAAAGCCGCAGAGGTGGAAATAGAATACCTTATGAGACTAGACTTTCAATCCTGGGCCTAGAAAGTTTAGAACGAAGACGCCTTAAACAAGATCTAAGTATTGCCCACAAGTTCATATGCTGCAATGTCCTGCCTGTTGGCGACTACTTCAGCTTCAACCACAACAACACAAGAGCACACAACAGATTTAAACTTAGTATTAACCGCTCCAAATTTGACTGTAAAAAATATGACTTCAGTAACCGAGTTGTCGAAGTGTGGAACTCATTACCGGACTCCATAGTGTCATCCCCAAACCCCCAACACTTTACCCTTAGATTATCTACGGTTGACCTATCCAGATTCCTAAGAGGTCAGTAAGGGGCGAGTACAAGTGCACTAGAGTGCCTTCCGTCCCCTGTCCTATTGCTCTCCTATATCTTTCTTCTATTCCTATATCTCTTCTTCTATTCTTTCATTGATATGTTCCCTATTACCATATCTTCTTTTCTATTATTTCTTAGATATATTTTACTATGAGTATCTCCTCTATAACCTTCATCATGTATTTTACTATGTGTATATAGATATATACCCACTAAAACCCTCATTATGTATTGGACAAAAATAAATAAATAAATATAAATAAATAAATAAATAAAAAGTTTGGGGAAGAAAGAGAAAGAAAGACTTCTGCGCGGCATGAAAGGGAAGCAGCAGAAGCCTTTCTTTCTCTCCACCAAACTCAGGCTATGCAGATTCCAAACCCCAGCCAAGGAAGCAGCTGTCCTGCAAGTGTACTTCCCGCTCTACGGTGATGGTCATTGAAGCCTCCCCTTCCCCCCTGCTTCTCTCCTCTTTGATCTTGCTGTGCTCACTCTCCCCCACCTGAGCGCTGACTGGCCGGAGCACCTGCCGACATGCCCGGCAAACCCTTCCACCTTGGGAGTCACCAGACAGGACGGCAGCTGAGCCGGACTCTTCCTGGGCAGAGGAGCTTTGCAGGACCCTTGCCTGCACTCCCTTCCTCTCACAGGCCCCGCTTACTCTTCCCAGGCACCCGGCAGAAAGACACCAGGCAACCACACCGAGGGAAGCCCCGACAGATGCAGCTCAGGCGGCCTGGCCATGACCAGTGCTCTCTGCCTGCGGCTGAGCTTGGCCTGCAGGAGGCTGTCTGGGGACTCCGTAGGCGGTGGCAGCAAGGGCAGCAACACCCGCAACGCCTCAGCCATCCTTGCCAAGCAGCAGCTAGTGAGCAAACCTTTCAGGGGGAGAGAATCCACATAAGACACAGCACTGGGACAAAGAACCTTTTGGATGCCCACTGCAAGCAAGAAATCTTTCTCTCCTCCAAACTCCACCAGAAATAAGTCTTTGTGAGAGTCATCGTGTCTGCACAGCTTCTTGGAATGAAAGGGGAGAAAAATTTATTGCATGCAGCGTGCAGCCAAAAGGTTCCCTGTTCTGGTGCTGTTTCTTACCTGCACTCTCCCCCTTCCCCCCCCACAGCCTAAAAGGTTTGTTTGCCAGTTGCTTCTACTGATATGCCCGCCTAGAAGTTTGGCTGTCAGCTTGGCTTCTTCAGGCAGCTTGCGAGAGTTTCCTCCCCCTCCCGCTTCGCTCAAGAGCTGGAGGCAGGGTTGGGAGCAGAGAAGCCGCCACTAGCCACTTTGTTTCCTCGCAGCTTCTGAACAGCCAGTGAATCCCGGCAGACCCCAACACCGCTGCTTGAACCTCCACTGCAGCATGCTCCAAGTCACCATGTCCTTCCCATATTCATCACCTGCCTTTGGCTCCGCCACTCCCAGCATAAATTGGCACTCTTGCTTCTGCCTGCCCCTCTCCTTGTCCCTATCAAGGGTCGGATTGCCACTCCTGCCACTATCGGCTCTGCCTTCAAACAGCATTGCCTGCAATTCGTGTTACTCCCCTTCATCATCATCATCTCTCTCACACACACACACACACACCACACACGTGCGCGCGCACGCACATATTTGATTGCTTGAAAGGGACAGGCTGCGCTTTGCTTCTATCATAAGCACGCACTTTCCACAATTGCCTGTCCTTTTCTCAAGCAGCAGCAGCTGGGTGTGGGGGCTGGCGATTTCAATGGGCTGCATGGCTTTCTGCCTCATTGTAGCAGGAGCCTAAGCAACACTTGTGGAATGCAAGCCGGAGTCACCATTTGCTCCATAGCCACAAAGTGAGCTGCAGAACAAAGGGGTCCTCAGCTACAAGTTTGTCTAGCACTATGGGACGAGCCGGGGTTAGCAAGAGTGCACTGGAACTATCTTCAGGCACCCAGAAAGACAGAATTCCCAGTCCTCGCTCAATCAGCTGATCAGCAGGCTATGGTTAAGGGGCCCAGCAGCCTTGAGGTAACCAGGGAAGGGAAGGTCTGTCTCCTGTGCTTGGTCATGACTACCCCTTCACTAGGGCTTATTTTTGGAGGAGGGTATGCATTTGCACCCACCTCCAAAATCAGGCTTGGCCTTATTTATAGTACATGTCCTATTTTCGGGGAAACACAGTACTAAGCAATTGCATTAATGAACCTTGATTATGATCACTTGATGCTAAAGAGTTAAATATATAATTAAGAAATCTTAAAATTAAAAATAATTACTAAGCACGCCACAAAAATGACCTGATGATAGCATGTACGCTGGGAACCAGAAGAGAAACCATAGCAGATTTTGATGCAAGTACTATTGAAGGGAACACACTGGAATTTTAATTATTTCTTTTCTTAAATCTCATGAAATCAATTTTTACTTCTGAACAATTTATGCAGTATCTGCAAAGAAGAGTTCACCCGCTGATACCTTTAATCAGTACAAGTAAGACAGCAAGAATATTAACTGGAATAATCCATCATAACACTTATTACACCTGATAACATTATGGCCTCCAATTCACCCCCAGTCAAAATGACAGTATTAACTTATGAAGCTGTTCATAACTTAGTGGCTCAGCATGTAGAATAATGTTCCTACTGAAAGTATAGTTAAGTACCAGTATGCAGATGATATTTCAACTCTGGCCCAATGAGAGACATAGTTGAAGTTTGTCTCAATGCCTGTAAACATGGGCTGCAAGGGAATTAACCAGCATAAGCTTAATCCCAACATGACTGATACCGCACGCAGAAGCCTTCCCATTCGGCCTGTGGATGTCTTCCCCACATCCACCTCCACATTCCTTGGGGCAGGAGCTGGGCCAGAGCTAACCACAACATAGTCGATTTCCACCACCATTGTCTCTAAAAGAACTGGAGGGTGCTTTAACTGAAGGAACTAAAATTCCTTTGGAAACAATTCACAATTTGTATGAATCAATGCCTTGGAGAATTGAGGATGTATTTTCCACAAAAGATGGACCAACACCATATTAAAAGATATTTTGATGATTTTTCAAGGTGTTTCCATTTTTTGGGAACAATATTGCACCTAAACTGCAATAGGAGGAATCCAGGGTGGGATGGGGGTGACATGCATGACTGCAGGTCACAAGCACAACATGCAATTCAGGCTCTGCAGTTTCTCATGGCTCCCACCATGCCTGGAGGGGTTGCAGCCAGTTCCTTCCCCCCTTGTCCGGAGCCAAAATCAAATGGACTTTCCTCCCTTCCTCCTGCCCTACTTACACAGTCCAGTGCCTTGCCTGCATCTTTTTCTTATCTCCCACCCTTTCCTTCCCATTGTCATGCACCCCCACTACCTACCAGATTTATAAACATAGGTTTGTCCTCCAGGCTGCAAAGTTGAATGCTTTGATTCATTCTAGGAAACGTATGGCTTTTCCATTCCCTAAGTCCTCTGGTAGTCTATTTTAGGGAGTTTTTCCTATCTCTTCAACACCCCACCCCACACACCTTTCCTCTGTCAGAGTCTCCCCCAAAATTGCCACCATTTTGGTGGGCATGGTGAGATGGGGGCCATGGGATGGAGTATGCATGAATGATATCAAGTTGTCCACGCCCACTCAGTCAGATGCCCCCCACCTACCCATGGCCACAGAACAACCCCTGTTTATGACCAATTTTTACACTTAGGACTGTTCCAGCATTCTCATGGTAACATGACCAAAAATCAGGGGCTTGACAACTGGCATTTATTTATGAAAATTACACTGTCCAGGAATTAGCCATCTTCCCAGCCATCTTCGGGCAAGCAAAGTCAATTGGGAACGCCAGAATCACTTAACAACTGCATTGCTCATTTAGCAACTGCAGTGATTTATGCAATAATCATGGCAAAAATGATCATAAATGGGGCAAACGTAAATAGCCTTGCATAGCAACAGAAATTTGGGGCTCAGAAATTGTAGTTGTAAATTAAGGACTACCTGTAGTGCATATATTCTTATATTTAATTTTAATATTATTGTTTGGAGGTACTTAGAAGCAAAGATATAAAAGCAGCATACAGTGATCCCTCGATTATCGCGAGGGTTCCGTTCCAAGACCCCTCACAATAATTGATTTTTCGCGATATAGTAGTGCGGAAGTAAAAACACCATCTGCGCATGCGTGCCCTTTTTTTCCCATGGCCGCGCATGCGCAGATGGTGTTTTTACTTCCGCACCTGGGAAGACCTTCGGCCGCCCAGCAGCTGATCTGCTCGGCAGTGCCGCAGCAGCGAGGAGCCGAAGATCGGGGTTTCCCCTTTGCGTGGGCGGCGGGGAAAACCCAGGGAAGGTTCCTTCGGCCGCCCAGCAGCTGATCTGCTCGACAGCGCCGCAGCAGCGAGGAGCCGAAGATCGGGGTTTCCCCGCCGCCCACGCAAAGGGGAAACCCCGATCTTCGGCTCCTCGCTGCTGCGGCGCTGCCGAGCAGATCAGCTGCTGGGCGGCCGAAGGAACCTTCCCTGGGTCTTCCCCGCCGCCCACGCAAAGGGGAAACCCCGATCTTCGGCTCCTCGCTGCTGCCCGCCCGCCGCTCGCCCGCCGCCCACCGTTCGAGAGCAAGAGGGGGAGAGATAGAGAAAGAGAGAGAAGGAAAGAAAGAGATGAGAGAGGGAGGAAGAGAGTGTGAGAGAGGAAGAAGCAAGATAGAGAAAGAGAAAGAGAAATAAAGATGAGAAAGGAAGAGAGTGACATCATCGGGTGGGAAAATATTTTTAATTAATATTTTTTGAAAAATCGCGATATAGCGTTTCGCGAAGATCGAGATCGCGAAAATTGAGGGATCACTTGTATACACCTAAAACAACAATAATAAAATCATCAGAGGCATCTCTCAAAGGTCTATAATACTTTTAATAATTTAAAATGTGTTAATTGAATCCATTATTAAAGTGAAACCAAAAATTAAAGTAATATGCTTTATTACATTTAAGTTAATAATTTAACTGTCGTGCTAGAGTTTTAAAATTATCTTTCTGCACTTTGAATACTATTTTTATGCTACTGATATGTAGCAAATCATTTGCTAAGTTTCTAGTTAATTTTTTACATTGTGATTTCAAAATATTTTAAGCTGTCTTACAAACATCAACTGTTTAAAATATAAGGTTATATTGCAATGCAATATATTTTGAAGCTACAGATGCATTCCAAACTTTGAAATAATTTGTTTGGGAACTTTTTGTCCACTTTCTTACTTTAATGCATTGGTCTAAAAAAAAAAACGGCATGTGAAAAATAGTTAAGTTAAATGAAACAGATCAATTACCTACATCTATGACTAGCCATTTGCCCACTCTTTGCAAATGATTTGGGACATTTTGAAGCTGGGACAAGATTATAATTGTTTTGGTTTCTACATGAGCCTGAAAATTATGTCGAGCTGTTCAAATGAATCAACTAATTAGAATAATTTTATTGTCACTTTGAATGTACACTAATCGGCAAACATTAAAATGAACTTTTGTTGCATACAGCTCTCAAAGGGTCTCCACCTCCAATATATACCACATAAACATGACAAAATAAACAAATAAATATAAAATTATGCATATACCCACATATGTTACATGACACAGAGAAACAACACCGTCTAGTTCAGGTGTACATGTACATGGCGAAAAAAACTAAACTTGTAAGTTCACCAGACGGGTGGAATAGTGAATAAAACAGTTACAGAATCTGGTAGTCCTACTAGAAATACTTCGCAACCTCCTCCCAGAGGGAGCAATAGAAACAGACCGTATAATGGGTGGGTGGGGGGTCTCTAACAATGCTCTGAGTTCTAGGCACATAGCCCTTATAAGCAGTATCCAGAATGACAGGAAGCAAGCTTCCTCTTTCTCAGCTGTCCTTACCACTCTCTCAATGGATTTTCTCTCATGAATTCAAAACTAAAAGCTGCCATAATCACCTACTTATGAACACATTTGGAGCCAGAATTTCCATGGCTAAGGGAGATGGTGCTTGCATCATTTTTGCTGTAATCAAATCACTGCAGTTATTAAGTGAATCACCTCATTAAGTGAATCCAACTTCCCTTTCTGACTGCTTGTTGGAAACTGAAAAGGAAATCACACGACTCATGGACAATGCAACTATCATAAATACATGCTGGTTGTAAGCAGTCACATTTCAATCATAGGATGGTGGGAATGCAACGGCGGTCACAAGTGTGAGGACCAGTCATAAGCTACTTTTTTCAATGCAATTGTAACTTCAAACATCACTAAATGAATTATTATTATTATTATTATTATTATTATTATTATTATTATTATTATTTATTAGATTTGTATGCCGCCCCTCTTCATAGACTCGGGGCGGCTCACAACAATAAAACAATGTAAGAACAAATCTAATAATTTGAAAAACACTAAAACCCCCATTATTAAAAGCAAGCATACACACAAACATACCATGTATAAACTGTATAGGCCTGGGGGAGATGTCTCAGTTCCCCCATGCCTGACGGCAGAGATGGGTCTTAAGAACTTTATGAAAGGCAAGGAGGGTGGGGGCAGTTCTGATCTCCGGGGGGAGCTGGTTCCAGAGGGTCGGGGCCGCCACAGAGAAGGCTCTTCTCCTGGGTCCCGCCAAACGACATTGTTTAGTTGACGGGACCCAGAGAAGGCCAACTCTGTGGGACCTAACCGGTCGCTGGGATTGTAAATCAAGGACTACCTAATATTTTTTTCACCCTCATACATACGCCTGAATATAGCTGTCAGTCAGAATGAGTTTAGCCCATTAAGTAATCCCCAACCTTTCCGGCTCTGTGGACCAGTAGTGGTGGTGGGTGGTGGCAGCAGGGAGGAGATGGTTTCAAACATTCAACCGAATTGTGCACACGTGGAAATGGAGTTTTGTACACTCGCCCACAACTTGCATGGCCCAGTTCTCAACAGGCCATGGACTTGTAGAATTTCCTTTAAGGAAATTCAAATATCACAGTGGAGTGTAAGCAAAAAGTACCTGATCCACAAATACAGTCAAGGAGTTTGTGCCAATAGAAATATACACCGCAGGGCTTCCTTTCTGCAAACAATAATGGTGTACCTTCAGACAACTGGCTTTTCACTGACATCAATACAACTTTAGAGGGTGTTCTGCCCCAGCTATGAACCACCAAGAATGCTGAACACATTAAGTTGGTCCAAAGATTTGTTCCCTCAATTGACAACACAAACAGAAGTTAAAGTTGTCTTTTCTGAAAAACCAACAGTTAATTAAACTGCATTAACAGCTAGCATAAGTTCATGAACTCATAAATTAAATCTAAGCAAATAGTCTTGGATATATCAAGAAGAAGGGTTGGCAAAATGCCTAGAAGCAAACCGCATGAAGAATGCCAAAACAGATAACAAGAGCTGAGCAGACATTTTCAAAACACAAAGGCACACGAATGAACATTGTTTCCTGCAAAGGTTTTGCCGTCATAAACATCCCTTAAATAGGCTAGGGGACAGGCCAATTAGCCTAAAGTCTTACTCCCAATGAAACCTTCTTCTGTGGAACCATTCCTGCCTTTTTGCAGCTCTGTATGCCTCTGCATTAAGAAAAAGCTTCTCCTCTTCTTCCTCATCACTGATGGGAGATGCTGGTGGTTCTGAAAGCCCTGGATGAATCTCTGCCTCTGGCATCAAGC
Source organism: Erythrolamprus reginae (assembly GCF_031021105.1). Taxonomy (NCBI): domain Eukaryota; kingdom Metazoa; phylum Chordata; class Lepidosauria; order Squamata; family Dipsadidae; genus Erythrolamprus; species Erythrolamprus reginae. The sequence continues at coordinate 239,163,287 of NC_091950.1, forward strand.
CCGCTCCAGCTTCTTCACTGTCCGATAGGAGTGCCAGCTACACAAGCCACTGGCACATCACCATATCGGCCTCTTCTCGGGTGGGATCTGCTACCAGCTGCACGGGCTGCTGGCGGGCCACAACAGAGGGAAAGGTTTCTCACTACCCAAGTCTACCCAAGTGTAATATAAGAACAAGGTTTTTTTCAAAATCCCCACTCACTTTTACAGGCTTGAAAACATATGCTTCAAGCTTCCGCGCTCTTAAAAAGTAAGGCACACATGATATGGCACAGCAGGAGCTAAAAATAGGCGTTGATTGCTTACCTGAACGCCTCTTCTCGTACGGTGAGCGGGTACAGCAGTCACATGGGTTGCTCATGTCCAATCCGGTGGAACTGAGCCTAGTATTAAAAAGCTTGCCGGATCCGCCCCTTCCCCAGAATTCGCGAATCCATAGACTAGGCTCAGTTGTGAAGCTCTGCAGTGTTCAACTCTCATTGTTAGAGGAAGAAGGATAGAGAAAGGTAAAGAAGACACATACAAGGGCGGGAAGTGACTGCTGTACCCGCTCACCGTACGAGAAGAGGCGTTCAGGTAAGCAATCAACGCCTATTCTCCGTACTGAAGGAGCGGGTCCAGCAGTCACATGGGACATACCCAATAGATGGTCCCTAGGGTGGGATTAGATTGCTATCGTGTGAGATAACGGATTGGAGTACCCTTCTGCCGAAGGCAGCGTCCGCTGAAGCGTAAGAATCAATCTTGTAGTGCCTGATGAAGGAATTTGGCGAGGCCCAAGTGGCTGCTTTGCAGACCTCCTCCAACGGGGCTTGAGTCGCCCAAGCGGCCGAGGTGGCTGCGCTCCTGGTGGAATGCGCTGTGATGTTCCTTGGAACTGAGAGGGAGGCCGACTCATAGGCCTTAGATATAGTCCCTCTGATCCAACGGCCTATTACTGTTGAAGACACTTTGGCCCCCATGACTCTGGGATGATAGGCTATAAAAAGTGCTTCTGACCTCCGAAAGGGTCCTGTGCGTTGGATATAGATTCTCAGCGCTCTGGTGAGATCCAGGGTGTGCCATCTAATCGCCAAGGGATGGTCTCGTTGGAGGCAGAAGGAAGGTAGGACAATATCCTGAGATCTGTGGAACATGGAACTAACCTTAGGTAAGAAGGTGGGGTCCAGTCGCAAGACTACCTTGTCCTGATGGAATTGACAAAGGTCCTGTCTGATT